>NW_027467782.1:42767204-43095404 GCF_004210375.1 Tachypleus tridentatus | reverse complement strand
GAGAATTCAAGATGCTAACCAGAAATTCAAAAATTTTAGAAAAACTTAAACTACAGACCACCTGATTCGACTTCTACAGAATCAATTACCGACAGCTTCAACAACAAAAGAAAGAATGCACTGTAGCTTGCTTTTCTCGACATTGAGAAAAGCATTTGACACAGTGTGGCATAACGGCTTAAGACATAGATTGCTTGAAATGGCATTACCCCAGGAAACTATTCGCTGGCTGTCCAACTTCCTGGATAACAGAATGTGTAAAAAAGATAAATGTAAATGGGGCCCACTCAGGTCCTTTTCACACTGAAGCAGGAGTCCCGCAGGGGTTGTTAGCCCTATATTATTTATCATGTACGTGAGTAATATGCCTCTGTCGGACCTAAATTTAGGTTATGCATCACAGTTCGCTGACGATGTAGCAGTCTGGAAAAGTGCCCCCACTCCGTCAATAGCAGCAACGAACCTACAACCAGTCCTAAATAACATCGAAGAATACTGCCAGAAATACAGAATCAAAATTAATATTCCAAAACCCAAGTATTAGTATTCAGCAGACTGAATAAGCTGAAAAAGATCCACCAAAACTCTATATGAATGGATCACTTTTACTGACTGCTACTTCTGCTAAATTTCTAGGTCTAACCTATGACTCAAAATTAACGTGGCTACCACATATTAAAATGTACTGATACGAATCTGGAAAAGAGCAAACTATGCAAGAAGTCTTTCAGGTAAAATCAAGGAACATCACCAGACAACATACTTAAAATCTACAAAACGTACATTAGACCAACAATAGAATATGCATCACCTGCCTGGATTAACATAGCACCCACACATGTACAGAAACTTCAACGTATACAAAATTCTGTACTAACTTCAGCATACAAAGTACCACGTAGCACCTCAACCACATTCATGCACAAGTATGCAAACATAGATACAATAGCTGAAAGACTCTTGCATAATTCTCTAAAATATTTCAATAAGAATTGGCACAAAATAACTTAATGTGATCTCGACATATCACGTACATGATGTAAATGGTACTAAATACCTCCCTTTTAACATATATTTAAGAAATGTAACAAGCTGGCCACTATGCACTGTGACACTTAGTCCTTGTTTCTTTTTATTTTTATAATTTTCTTTTAATCATTATTATTATTTTATTTTCTTTTTCTTTTTGAATTATTATTCAAGTATTGAATAATAATTATTATTATTACTTTCTTTTCTGTGGAGTGTTTGTGTTACTACAAGTAGTAGTAGTATTCTCTCAATCGAGAAAAAGAGGAAAAAAATACACAAAAAATATATATATATATGAAAATAAAAAAAAAATTAAATGGGAAAAAAAAAAAAAAAACTTGTTCGTCCATGCATGGACTGATTCCTGAAATGGACCTGAGTATGATGTTATACTTTTACTCATTCCCAAAGCTTTAAAAAAAAAAAAACAAACAACCCTAAACAAACCACGCTATAATCGTTCGGGAGGAGGAAGAGGTCAAATGTACCTGACCCTCCTGGGTATTTAACAACATCAATACCCAAATACCCACACAGTCAAACATATACGGCAGCTGCACACTGCTAAACTCAAAATATCTTCCGACCATGTGATGGGTGGATACAATCACTGAATCTATTACCAGTGGCAAAATTAACCATGTTTAACTGAGCAGACACAAAATGTTCAAGTTTTCCACATATAAGGTCAAGGTCAGGTTATCAAAAATTTTACAGGACTATGGACATAGGCTGATTATTAAACATGGAACTTGATTAAGGCCAGACGAAACACATGGAATTTTAGTAATATGTTTCAAATCAAATGACTTTGTGTTGTGTTGTCACTTCATCACACTAAGCTGTGCGTAAAGCTGTATGCCTGTACATAGATTTGTGAATGTAGTTCATATTCTTGGATTGTTCACAATGTTCTCGTTTCTTTAATTATCAAAGACTCGGCATTTTCTGGAAATCTTAACTGTAAAATTGTAATTACATTAGGAGGGGTGGAACGGTCATGTTTTCTATTAATGTTTTGAATATCAAATTCAGGGCTGCCACTCTAAACTTTTGTTAATATTTTGAATTAATAATATATAATAACCCATACCCACATGGTTACTGATCTTTATTAAGCGGGATTACCTTGAACATCATTCTCATTGGATTTGCTCAAATTTAACAAAAGTTAACAATTTAGAAAACCCCACACCCCTGCGAGTGTCCAAACTTGATTAAAACCATCCCGCGTGTCAGAGTTGTGCACAGTAGGCCTATTAAATGCTTGATTGTAAATAGATAGCCTACAACTTACAAGGCTACAATACATAACATAACTGCCCAAGAACAAATGCTGAGAATTATTAATCTAAGTTATATTTGTACACCTCACTCTCCTGATCCTCACTGGTAAAAGCATGATCCATTGATTGAGCTTAAATTCTGTATCAAGGCATCTGAGGGAAATTTTGGAGTCGTAATGAGACACCTGGTAGGTTTTAGAATTAATCTGAGCCAACTTCGTGTGTAGTTTATCATGTACACATGTACGTTATGCGTATGCATACTGTGTTACATTTTGTTTCGGTTCTTAGAATGCATATATTCGTGTGTGTTGTGATAGTTAGCTCGCCACCACGCACGCAAGGTCCACGAATAAAAAAAAAACATCGTCACATTCTATTTGAAGTCACGCAACAATACGCGCGCACAGCCCCATGCAACACATACATGATTGATATAGTGTGTGTCAACATATCTGTAAGATAACGGCTATAATGTGCAATCAAAAACAGGGCACGGTATGTAGTACAGATCCGTACGCGCGCCGTAGGCCTCGCTCGTTTATTATTATTATTTTTTTTTATGTCGCGCACCTACGACATCGCTCCTGTTGTCATGTAGGAATTTAAATAGGGTGAGACAAACGATATTCATTCCAGCAGGATGTACCAAGCAACAGAATAACGAAAATTTCATTTTAACCAAGAATCAAAATATTATCTATCTGCGACATTTCATTTTTAATTTTTTTTTCACTATTGAAAAAAATGGTTGTTAGCCAAAAGTGTGGGGTTCCGCGGTCCCTGCAACAACTGTTGACCTCTTATTTACAACTTTATTTCTTGCAAGAAGCATAAGAAGATTCCTATACTGGTGTTGTCAGCGATATTCTGGCTTTATACCACACTTTGAATCCAATTTCTTGCTTTTCATAGCTACATCATATGTTTTTTCATTTTTTAGCAGCATATTTCTCTCTGAATGTAGGTAAAGAACTTATATGGTTACCACATGCAAAATAGATTAATATCGTACTAGCAGAGTTATGCTGAATTTGATAAGGGAACGTCCATTCTAAGCTTTTCAGATTTCTTTTTGTTTGTTTCAGTCCTGCTTGATCTGGTACGTATATCCATATGGTGATCTTGCTGTTCAACTGCTTTGCTTTCTGCCATCCATTTGATGGTCAATCAATCTCAATGTTAATGTAGTGTATCCTGTGAGTCAGTTGCAAGTATTGTTAGTGACATTGCCTATTTATGTTTCATTGCTTTTAGTTATTTAAAAGAGAGTTTCCTTCATGCTTTCCATTTCCACTTACGCTAAATTAAAATATCTAAGATTAGATTGTGGTGGATAATGATTCAATGATGAAATGCATTTCTTTTTTTTTACACTGCAAGGCTCTGGGTATAATTTTGCTTGCATATGCTGTAGATGTTACGTGATGCCGCACTGATAGAATAACTTGAATTATTTCCTGTGACCAGTCTTAAGCATGTTTTGTACGTTTTCAGTCTTATCAAGTTATACAGCAATCAAACTGGTTATCGGTGCTGTATAATTCAGGATGGAATAGACAATATAATAAGTAGGTTCTGTTCTTCAGCTCGATTTACAGCTGCACCTTTCACCTTTTGCTTTTGGTAGCTCTAGCTGTCAGAGTATTTATGTGGCTGGTGAAGTTGGGATGTTTGTCAGAGATTACCCCTTTCTTTTGGTACTTCTTTGTTTCTTCCTTGCCTGTTGATAATGGTGATGTCCCGCCCTCATCAGCTCATCTATTTTTGAGTATGTAAAACATGGCCGTGGATTTGGAAAAATTATTTACCATCCTCTCTGGCTCCACCATTTCTTCACACTGTCAAGGAATGGTTTCACCAAAATGTCGATGATAAAGGTGAGTACTCAGCAGTTGGTTGAACTGTCAAGGCGAGCTACATCCTTAACGTAGTTGTTTAAGAGAGCTAGTGATCCAGTCTAATTGTCAGATTCCATATTCAACTAACCATATGTCAATGTAGCAAGCTAGTTTACTCCAACTCAACGTAGTCATGGTCACTAACATGGTTCCTAATCAAAGTAATGTTCCTCTTCATTCTAGAAATCCATGAACAGACCAAGTTTTCTCTATTTCGTATAATATGGTTAGCAATACCACCTTGCGAACAGTTGGGCTCGAACTAGAAGTGATCATTTACTGTTTTTACATCTTTCCATTACACAGGTTGATGCAAAGGTGTGGTGGATGCTCAGAGCTTTGACAAACACACCTCTTCATGAGGTATTTGCATATTCAAGTGTTTTGACACCTAACATGCAGAGTCCTCACTGATACATCAGTCCAGTTTATACTGATGACTTTCAAGAATGACTCAGGTAGGGAGTCAGAGTATTTAATCAAGTGACCAAATGATCACCATTGTAATGTTGTCTGCATGCAAAAAAAGCGTAATATATATAAAGGAACGATTGTGGCGAGACCGTGTCACATTTCCACATTAGTCTTAACTCTGATTCGCATATGCTCAACATCATACCACTGGTACTTATGTGTGAAAAGATGGGATTTCCAGCAGTTAAAAAAAAAATTGAACAGAAATAAAATAAACAATCCTTTTAAAATACAACACAGAGTGAGTACTTGTTTAACTTGAAATACATGTGCTTTTACATATCTAAACTGTCTAATTCTCTCCAAATTCTACTGAATGAAGCATCTACCATATTGTTTAATTTTAAATAATATTAAACTATGTTACAACATCACATTAAAGCACATGTCATAGTCCTCCAGAGCGAATTCTGCCATTAACTTGACTGGTAATTCCCAACAGAAAATAAAGGAGGTTGTCGCCTTGAAAGCATCTGAACTGTTGTTGAAGAAAACTGATCTTTACTTTCATACCAAACCACGAACTGAGCAACAGATACCAGGAGTAGAAGTAACTTAACAACCTTTTGACTGCTTGGTCTGGCGTAGCCAGGTGGTTAAGGTACTCGACTCGTAATCTGAATGTCGTGGGTTCGAATCCCCATCACACCAAACATGCTCGCCTTTTCAGCCTAGGGGCGTTATAAAGTTCGGTCAATCCCACCATTCGTTGGTAAAGAGCAGTCCAAGAGTTGGCGGTGGGTGATGATGACTAGCTGCCTTCCTGTAGTCTTACTCTGCTAAATTAGGGACGGTTAGCGCAGATAGCCCTCATGTAATTCACTTTGAAAATTCAAATCAAACAAACAACGTGTTATATAAACTGCACACTATTCTGAACAACTAGAAAGTTCTCAAAAGTAATACATTACAAAAAAAGTAAAAAAAAAATGCATGACAAGCTTGCACATGTAAGGTGACCAACACAAAGCAAAAGAGAGAGAGATTTAAAATATACATGTGCCTCATTGACTGTAGTGATTTAAGAAAAGTGCCAAATAGGCAACACATTTCAGTGGCAAAAAATTACATTTATTATGGATTTTACAGATGTGATTACGAAATGCAACAGAAAATACATAACAAGCCGAAATATCTGATAATTTAAAATGGTATTGATGAGAATAGCAGCTAAGAATAGTAAATTCAAATTATAAAACGATTAAAATATTTCAAAGACTTAATTCAATTTCAAATATCACACTGGAACCTGGCATGAAAAATACTGTTCTGAATGATATCTTGGGTACGTAATTAAGAACTGTAAATCAATATAGTTTCTAATGGTAACGTCTTTCACGCTTTATCTTTATAAGTATTGTTACGTGATCACAAAACCAACAATGGGAACGTCAGAAGACAAGAAGTGGCGTGATTAGTAACCGCATCTATGAAAAACAAATGACCAAGTAGCTGATTAATGTTACAAGCTCCGTACATTTCGAAACACGATAAAAAAGTAAATCCTAATTTGTAAGTTTCTTTTACACAATAGAAAAACAAAACTATACCTTGTGTTTTGTTACATGAGTTTTCGGTTATAAGTAATCGCGGTTAAAGTTAACATAAGCTTCAGCAGTGTAAACTTTATAAACTAATGCTAATGTTTGAAATATTAAAGATTCAGATAAGGTGGTTACTTTGATATTACTTTATTTATGAATAGATTTTCTTCAAATTGTGATGTTTTATTACACAGTGGTACCTCGGTTCTCTAATTAATCCATTCCAGAAGGCTGTTCCGAAAACCGAATCAATTTTTTCCCATAAAAAATACTGTAAATTAAATTAATTCGTTTGCAACCTCCAAAATTACGCATTACGTCATCAGTCGGGTTATTTGGTCACGACAGCTTGCTTCGGGAACCGAGTTTACTCGACAACCGAAACATTTTTTTTATCAAACAATATATTCGAAAACTGAATCGTTTGAGAAGGTAGTGTTTTGAAATTTGAAATTTTTGTTTCAAGCTAGTTCTAAATTAATAAAAAACTATAACATTAGAGCTGATCAAGAAAGGTATTGTCCTAGGGTTTAGCCTGACTCTAACTCAAGTTCTAAAATTAAACAAAAGAAGCTAAAAAAGTAATTTAAAAATACAGAACTTAGTGTCGTTCTTACTGGAACGTTAATTTGATGAACCTAGGTAAAACGGTTAGGCCTACCTTAGGCTTAAGGAACCTTATTTAAATAATTATATGTAATAACTTTAGAGTTTTATTCTTGCTGTATTAAAATACCTTGACAGAAGATTTATAGTTTCGATCTGTTAAACAAACATAAATTTTACCACTAAAATATTTCTTAGATACTACTTTAACCTAACAGTAACGAATGCAACTGAATTTTTGTAAGCCAAAAACGTCTTTTCTGACCAACAGAAATAAGATTATTACGCTTATTATCTTCACAGGTTGTGTGTTTTTAAAAAAAACAAAATCACAAAAAATATTTTAATATAAAAAAAAGACAATGATGATAAACTCCAGATTATTTAAATTCAAAATTAAAGTTATTTACTTATCTCTACTTTAATGATAGAGAAGATTGTTTTGGTAACCATGAAATTAATCTCGATTCCATGAAAATTTAAAGTTAGGCCTATATACTCTTGTGGCCATATTGCTCATTGATGCATTGAGTTTTATTTGAATGTACATATTTAGAAATAAAGAATTGTAAAAAATTCATACAAATATTGTTACTATTAAGTAATTTCGTAACACCAGTTAACATACGGAAATAACCGGGGAACACAACAAATGCAGTTTTCTAAAAGGTTTTGCAAAAAAACTAAAACAGTTCTTCAATATCTTTCAGTTATGTAATTGTCTCCATGTGTGACAGCGATAAATCTTCGGATTTACAACCATAAACTCAGGGGTACGATTCCCCTCGATGAACACAACAGATAATTCCATGCGGCTTTGCTCTAAAAATTCACACACAAACGCATTTATAAAGTTAAGAACAATTAAATATTTATTTTGTGGAAATTTAATGTTTTGTTTCTATTATAACATGCTATTAAAAGATTTTTTGTTAACAACATTTAACCTTAAAGTCATGAAATAGTGAAACTGTCGATATTTTACCACACTTCCGCTCCGCTCGAAAGTCAATAAACTTCATGGGCCTTCATATCATGGGCGAAGGTCCTAGACCATATCTAGGCCTCTCAGTGTAGATTCCTGTACGTGGTAAAGTGACCTCCCAGAGAAGGTCTATCTGTCTGTCTGTTTTCTTATAGGAAGACCATATTTCGCTGTCTTTTGAGTCCACTGATGGGAGAAGGTTATGTTCTTTCACTTTACTTTCTCTGGGATCTAAACATCCACCTAAGTGTTTGCCGTGCGTGACGACCTGTGAAGAGGAGGAGAGGATCCTAGTGGTTGAGGGGTCTAACCATAAAAGACCACTTTAGCCTTGAATCCCTGTAGACGAGCGGGCTTGAGGTGGCCTTCCAGGGTCAGTCAGCTGGTCCACTTGGGCTAGGGTCACCCAAGTATCTGTAATGGACGTTCTCAACAAGTGTTGTGAACATTGTGTGTGATGCTAGTGTTTGGGTATAGTGCTCAAGAAACCATGGCATTGCTGCAATGTCCTTGATTGGCATTGGAGCGCCTTCCTTCATAGGGCTCTGTTGTGGGTGAGGTAAGTGGGCACTGAAATATATTCCCTTAATTATTGACAACTATATTTAAAAAAAAGTAAATATAATCTAAAAAAATATTATCAGAAAGTGACCACGCATGGACGACTCTGTTGTACAGTAACTGTCTCAGTCAGATTTTGTACCTCGATTTCTAATCATGCACTCTTTATCCGAGAAATCCTTAGTGCAAATGTCTCTATTTTATTCGAAAGGGATTAGAGGGACTTGCTGGTAAGTTACAATCTGGAAACATTTTGGTGGAAACATCTTCATTACAACATCTGAATTCGAGGAGCATTAGGGATATACACATCGAGGTTATTCCACATGTAACGTTTAATTCTTCCAGGACACGAATTTAAAAAACATTCCTCAGCCAGAGATTCTCGCTGGTTTCTCCAGTGAAGGTGTTTCTGTAGTGCATCGAGACTCCACTTGCAAAGGTGGAATTATGGTGCCTACAAATATAATTATGTTGACGTTCGCATCGCCACCTCCACCTGCCATTATCAAGTAGAATACTTAAATTGTAAAGTTAGGCCATATATTTTAAATCTTCTCTGATGTTTTCAGTGCCAGAGGTTCAGACATTCAAAGGCCTCTTGTCGTGGATCATTAACACGTGCTCGTCTTGGTGGCAAAGACCACGACGCCTAGGTGTGTAAACTTGAACTACACTGTGTCAACTGTAATGATTCACACCACTTTATACTTTCTTTCCTAATTGGTTGGAGGAGAAAGAAGTACAACGTTCAAAGACTGTAAATAATATCACTTATTTGGAGGCTCAGAAATTAATGTCCCAAACTCCATCTAAGACTATGCTGCTGCATTCCATCCCACTGCTACTGTGAGAGTGCAGACAGATCTGTCCGTGGCTCTAACAGAGTAATTTTCAAATCATCTCAATAATCTTTTGCCCTCCATGATTAAGAGACTAGACGAGTCAACGTCTACTTCCCTTTCTGTCCCAAACAATTCTTCCAGTTGCTGTCCAGACCTGCTTCCTTTGAATTTGAGTTCTGGCGTTTCCTTGTGTCCATCATCTTCTCTAGCTCTGAGATGCAGAATAATTATTCGTTCACGCCCTCAATCGCTGGAATCTTCTTCCAACGACAGAGACCTGCCCAATCACCCCAAGGCAGGATCCATGGAGGTCGATAAACTTCCTTCTAATAAAGAAACGTTGTCGAAAACAGAAACACTCTCCACCCAATTCTCCAGCACATAAGTAAAAATGGTCATTTTGATACAGTGGAACTGTCGCGGTTTATGTTCAGATCTGGATCATATTAAAGCACTGATTAATTCTTACCATCCTGTGTGTCTTTACAGGAAACATTTCTTGATGCTCTCGTTGAACAGTTGCCGTCTCTTTTTTTACAGTTGAGGGACCTTAATGAACGTATTCCCTTCTGGAGAGGTGCTGATATTGATGGGAGAGGTCATTCCGTAGAGCATATGCTCTCAGATCACAACATTTTTTCTTCAGTACCGGTGTTTGTATATATTTTCATGCATTTAGTCAGAGTTTTACTGCTATTGATCTCTTGATCTAGTCTTCTTTACTTTTCCTGACCTTTTATGTAAGGATGACAGAAACCCACAGGGCAGTGATCATTTTCCTATCATTTTGAGAGAGAATGGCCTTGGTCGGTGCCACGAGGTTCGCGTGTCTCGGCGGGAGCTGGGCCAAGCCAGTTGTCCCTCTTTCACTATTTTCTCGGAACTTGATCCTGCCATCTTCAATTAGCCATCAATAGACAAATGTGTGGCAGCGATAACTAACTGTAGTATCCAAGCAACACCTCAATCTATACATAAAACCTCGACACATTTTCCATGGTAAACTTGTCCGTCGTGGAATTCACAATGCCACACAGCATGCAAGGCTCAAAAACGGACCTGGGATACCTTTCATAGATATCCCACACTTTCGAACCACATTACTTTTCAGCAAGCACGCGCATATGGTTCGGCAATTAAGACATCAAAGACAAAAGAATCTTGGATTAAATTCTCAACAAATATCTCTTCTATCACCAGTTCCAAAATCATTTGGGATAAGATTCTTTTTGGCCTTCGTATCCAGGCACAGTCAGATAAATTGGTTCTGTTCTTGGATAATATTGCTCTATCCACTGGTCAGCCCTTCCTACCAAGTATTATTACCATTCCCAAGTGTGACCTTTCTTCGAGTCGTTTGAGAAAGGTGGATACGTCTTTTTGGAAGCACCATCTTCTGTTTGCTAAGCACATTTTGAACCATCTTTCCATTCCATTTTATACGGATGGTTCAAAATCAGGTTACTATGTAAGCTCTGCCGTAGTTTGTTGTAGTTCGATGGTTGAGTGCAGAATCCCTTTACAGTTTCTGTGTTCACTGCCAAACTGTATGCCATTTCTTTGTCCTGGATCATATAGAAGCCAAGCAATGGTCAAATTGTACTATTTATACCAACTTGCTTAACTCTCTACTGGCTCAGGAATCACTTCACATTAGGTTTTCACCCTGTTCTCGCCGACATTCAAAACGGACTGACCAGTTTATCTTTAACATCTACTTTTATCCAGTTCTTCTGGACACTAGGACGCGTTAGTGTTCTCGAGAACGAGCTCTTCGCTGACATCGCAGCTGAGTTTATCTGCTCTGGCGTTATTACTACTGTGCCTTTTCCAAACATAAACTATGGTCCTGTTTTCAAGGCTCGGCTCTGTGCCAGTTGGCAGTCGACTTGAGTGAGCAGCATGATAACAGTCTTTTCCAGATAAAACCCTCTATTAGTCTTTTGTCGCCTTGTTTGCGCAAGAATCGGAAGGAGGAGGTTGTCTTAATTGGACTACGCATTGGTCACAGTTTTTAACTCATCGTTTTTTTTTAAATCCAGGACTGTCGCTCCAGTGTGTGGTCTATGTGACACTCAAGTCGCAATAGTCTACACTTTACTGTCGTACCATCATTACGACTTTGAACGACGGCACCGTTTTAGAGATGTTTTATCCAAAGGTTTTCCCCTGACCCTGGACAGTACCGTTGGGGATGGTGACACTGTCCGCTTTACAAATATATTTTTTTAGTTTTTTAAAGGATATTGGCCTTTTAAACGCTGTTTCAGTTTTTAATCAAAAATTGAACTTTGCTTTGTTTTAAAATGATTCGTGTTTAGGTATTTTAATAACTTTATTTTCAATATTTACGGGAGGAATCGTCTCCACTCCCTCATACAACTGTCTCTCTTCACGAGTAAACTTTCCTTTTTTCACAATGTTCTTCATTCCACAGAAAATAGCATACCTTCAAAGAAAAGCAATTCTATAAACTTGTTCAACTCAATAGCTCAAGGCAGGACTAGTATACATACACTATGTGATAAATCTATTTGTGGTATTTTCAAGTGAATTTATTCCTCTACAAATGTCACACAGTGAGATCCTCAAATAAAATCACATTCAATTAGTATGTATGTGGAGAAGTGTGTGCTTGAAGACTTCCTTTCATTGCAATATCCTATGGTTATGACACCAATTTTTTTCTTCTTACCCACGATGTAATTTTATATCGTTACATAAACTATTTGATAACTAGTACAGTTACATCTATATCGTTACATAAACTATTTGATAACTAGTACAGTTACATCTATATCGTTACATCAACTGTTGGATAAGTAGTACAGTTACATCTATATCGTTACATAAACTATATGATATGTAGTACAGTTACATCTCTGTCGTTACATAAACTATATGATATGTAGTATAGTTACATCTATATCGTTACATAAACTATATGATATGTAGTACAGTTACATCTATATTGTTACATAAACTATTTGATAAGTAGTACAGTTACATCTATATCGTTACATAAACTATATGATAAGTAGTACAGTTACATCTATATCGTTACATAAACTATTTGGTATGTAATACAGTTACATTTATATCGTTACATGAACGATATGATATGTAGTACAATTACATCTATATGGTTACATAAACTATTTGATAAGTAGTACAGTTACATCTATATCGTTACATAAACTATATGATATGTAGCACAGTTACATCTATATCGTTACATAAACTATTTGATAAGTAGTACAGTTACATCTATATCGTTACATAAAGTATATGATATGTAGTACAGTTATATCTATATCGTTACATAAACTATTTGATACGTAGTTCAGTTACATTTATATCGTTCATAATCTATTTGATATGTAGTACAGTTACATCTATATCGTTACATAAACTATTTGATAAGTAGTACAGTTACATCTATATCGTTACATAAACTGTTTGATATGTAGTACCGTTACATCTATATCGTTACATAAACTATTTGATAAGTAGTACAGTTACATCTATATCGTTACTTAAACTGTTTGATATGTAGTACCGTTACATCTATATCGTTACATAAACTATTTGATAAGTAGAACAGTTACATCTATATCGTTACATAAACTGTTTGATAACTAGTACAGTTACATCTACATCGTTACATGAACTGTTTGATAAGTAGTACAGTTACATCTATATCGTTACATAAACTATTTGATAACTAGTACAGTTACATCTATATCGTTACATAAACTATATGATATGTAGTACAGTTACATCTTTATCGTTACTTGAACTATTTGATAACTAGTACAGTTACAAAGAAAAACATAGTTTATAAATTTTTATTTATCATTGCTGCTTTTATTTTACTTCATGTTTTGATTACTTTAAAACAAACAAACCTGATTTACAAGGAAATTTGTTTTCTCTACTATAACTTTGTTAAAACTTAGCAAACAAACTATCAAGAAACAAAACAAAATTGAAATCACTGTAACAAAAAGATAAATAAATGTCAATAGACAGTGTCAGTGTAACAAAATTGTAGTGCTGATCCCGGAATTCGTTTCAAGAAGTGAACAGAGTGAAGACAGCTGATTGTGTTCTGTTAAAAGAGAGAGAGAGAAAGTAATGACGTTAATCAGAACAAAGAAAAGCTGTTTATCAACACATTAAGATTTCGTTTTCTCTAAACGACGATATTTCTGTTTTTAGTTTTTATTTGTGTGTAGGAATAATCGTTTACTATTCATATAATTTACAATGATTTTTTTTCTCCGTTTGTTACTTATTGAATTTTCCCTAAAGCTGCTGAGGGGCTTTGTTTTCTTGCCGTTCCTAATTTCGAAATGATAGAATGAAGGGGGAATAAAAGCCAGTCAACACCCCTCTATATGATACTCCAACTAAATAATGTTATTTGACAGTCACTTTTATAACGCACCTACCTCTGCATAAATATGTGGTACAATTTTTCACATTAAATTCGCTGTAAGTGAAATAGAAGTGTGCACAGTCTGTCTCTAAACATGGGACCTCGGATCTATGGTCCGGTATACAATATACATTTTTCAACTTAGTAACATGATTCCTTTTACCTCTGAGTACCTGCTAAATAAATGTTTTAAACGTCACAATAGACTATTTTTATTAAAATATAAGTCAATAAAACAGTTTTAATATACTGTTAAACACAAGTTAATATAGGTTTTATTCCTCTATTTTCATGCTGCTACTGTTTGTTGAAGCTCAGTCTCTTAAACTGGACCTTCTGTCTGATATTTGACCAATCTGTAAGAAAAGATCTGAATACAAAATTGACATTTATTAAAAAGAAATGGCAAGATTCGATAATAGCATTTTAACACATTTTCAAGCATATTCCCTGGTTATAACTCAAACACAGGATAGATGGCGCTTTAACACTTAAATGGAAGGTTCGAAAGTTCACGTGCGTGTTAAATTTGCTCTTAAATACCCTACAGCATTCTGAATATTTCTGTAAGTTTGTTTTTTGGAATTTCGCACAAAGCAACTCGAGGGCTATCTGTGCTAGTTGTCCCTAATTTAGTAGTGTAAGACTAGAGGGAAGGCAGCTAGTCATCACCACCCACCGCCAACTCTTGGGTTACTCTTTTACCAACGAATAGTGGGATTGACCGTCACATTATAACGCCCCCACGGCTGGGAAGGCGAGCATGTTTGGCGCGATTCGGGCGCGAAGCCGTGACCCTCAGATTACGAAGCGCACGCCTTAACGCGCTAGTCCATGTCAGGCCCGTTTCTATAAGTAAAAAGTCACATATTTTTAAAACAGTTTGAATTTGTCTTTACTTGAATAATAATAAGCCAATACTTCTTTGAAAGAACTAGCATCTTTCTGCGAGTGTATAATACAGTCACAACTTGTTTTAAATACTTTGAATTTCCATATAGTTGTACAATAATTAAAAACCTTCTTCAAAACATAAGAGATTTATTCTTAATTTTTAAGGTAAATTCATACCTATGTTAGATATAACTAGCACAAAATATCTGTGGAGGTTAGGACCCTTCATGATTCACAGATACTCCAATATGTCAATTAAGCTTCCATATGACATCTATTTATTTTATATTTAACCATAAGTAGGATTTGTATACAAAAAACTAAACCCTTTTGGTATCAAACCGTGGCATTGGTATCTGTGCACGTAAGGTATGTTTAGTTTCAATAGCTTCTGAGTGAGAATATAAACACAGTTTGAAACTTCATGAACAGAGGATCTGGGGGAAGAGGGAGGGAGCGAAGAAACAGATACTAGATTCGGTTAGTGCGTTCCTCAAAACTCTATCCATCGTGTTTGGGTAATCTTCATGGAACTTTGTAACCTTTCCCATTGGTTTGTTTTTTGGTGTGTTTTTTAATTTCGCACAAAGCTACTCGAGGGCTATCTGTGCTAGCCGTCCCTAATCTAGCAGTGTAAGGCTAGAGGGAAGGCAGCTAGTCATCACCATCCACCGCCTGTTAAAATACACGACATTGTCTAACTTGCATTTATAAGGACCAATTGTTCTTTACATTTTAAACAGAAACAGCATTAGGTTCAGTAAAGATTTTATTCCCTCAACTTTTAACTAGTCCACATATTTACCTCTAGTATCCATAGTTTAAAATAGTTTACATTCACTAAAAGGAGTTGATATTCACACCCTGGTAAAATAAGGTAATTCTGATGAAAGGAAATAAGTTACTTCCAAGAAAAGTAGTGATACTCTACTGTGTTTGTGTTTTTTTAAATACAACTTGAGCAATAGGCTATGTGTTCAATGCCTAACAAATATATCAAGAGGTAATAGCCCTCAAAATTACTGTTAAGCCTATAGAAAAGTTCACACTCTCATATAGCTTATTTGTGACACTGTGGAGGCCTTATCTTAACAATTTTCAACCAATAACAGTACTGATGCATAGTTACCGAATAATTCTAATATTTTAACTACCAAAGATTGCCATCGTGCTATTAAATAGAGGAGGATAGATTCATAAAATCAGATGCTTCATTATAAAGTGGTTATTTCTAATAATTTTTATATTTGATTAAATATTAATTTCACGATATGTAAGCCTCCGACGCCATAGTAGCTGAAAAATCCTCAAAACATCTTCAAGGGATGTCCTACGAACTGATTGATGTGAGATTCTTGAATTTCTCACCGGTCAAAGAAGTCTGCGAACATGCAGACTTCTTTGACCCTATACGAAGAAATGAGCCTCGTCACTGAATACCACCTTCTTTCATTGTTTTTGCGTCTAGTTCTTGTATTTCAGACCTCATTGATACCGTTTTTTCTTCATTGAGTTGATAAGTTGTGTTTTGACTGGTCTCTTTGCCCTTCTAATGCAATTTCGAATGACGTAATATTCCTCAAAATTTCGTCATATATTCCAAAAATAGATCGACCGTACCGCAAAACACAGCTAATGACGCCGTCTGTGTGAAAAAAATGAGTGTTAAAGGAAATCCAACGAGCCAACACCGGCCATCATGTTAAAATATTATAAAATGACCATTTGTTTCAATTAATTTGCACAAGGGTGTAGAACACAAACATATACCTATTTAAAAGCTGCGCACTCATCAAACAATAAACAAATAAAAGATAGCAAGCAAGCAGGGAAAAATAAGAAAACAACGACATAAAAACACCCAAATAAAAACATAAATCTAGCAAATAAACAACAGTCGGCCTCTTTGATTATCTATACCTTAGAAGCAGCCAAAACATCTTCATAGAGTTCACCCACAAACATCAGAATTCGCAAATACAGATAACATCACTTTACTTTTAAAAATAGCAAAGAAACACTTGATACTGATAATCCTATATTTAATTGGAACAATTATGATTTTTTGTTTGTTCAAAACCAAATAATTACCCCTCACCAGAGCTTACTTTACTAGCATTAAATATACTATAAATATTTACACATTCAATATGAAATGCGTAATTTTATTTTCCGCTCATAATATTGTGACAAGTGATAATTTACAAGTGATCTATTTGAAGGGATATGCACGATGAAATAAAGCAAAGTGGTAATTAAACACTAAATGTATTACATTCATAACCATGGTCCTGATAATGGAAAGTAAGTAGTTTAAAATCCCTCAGTATTAAATATATAAAGTAGTTTAAAATCCTTTTCTAATCAATTAAGTATGTAGTTTAAAATCATTATGCAACAAATAAAGTATGTAGTTTAAAATTTTTTTATAATGAATAAAGTAAGCAGTTTAAAATCATTATGTTACAAATAAAGTAATTAATTTAAAATTATTTCTGTCATAAATAAAATAAGTAACTTAATATCCCTTCAGTAACAAAGTAAGTAGTTTAAAATCCCTCTGTAATAAAGAAATAAAGTAGTTTAAAATCACTTTCTAATAATTAAAGTAAGTAGGTTAAAATTCTTTCTGTAATAAATCAACTAAGTAGTTTAACTATTTTTCCATAATATAGTGAATGGTTTTAAATCATTAATTTTGTAATAAATAAAGTAAGTAGTTGAAAATTATTCCTGTAATAAATAAAGTAAGAAGTTTAACACCCTTTTCGAAATAAATAAATGAAGTAGTTTATTTTTTTTCTGTAATCAATAAAGTAAATAGTTTAGAATCATTATTTAATAAATAAACAGAGTAGTTTAAAATCATTATTTAATAAATAAAGTGAGTTGTTTAAAATTATTTTTGTAATAAATAAACTAATTTAAAATTCCTTTGTAATAAATAAAGTAGATTAAAATCATTATGTAACAAATAAAGTAATTAGTTTAAAATTATTTCTGTAATAAATAAAATAAGTAGTTTAGTATCCCTTCTGTAGTAAAGTAAATCGTTTAAAATCCCTTTGTAATAAATAAAGTAGTTTATAATCCTCTACAATAAATAAAGTAGTTTATAATCCTCTATAATAAATAAAGTAAGTAGTTTAAAATTCCTTTATAATAAATAAAGTAAATAGTTTAAAATTTCTTCTGTAATAAATAAAGTAAGTAGTTTAAAATTGTTTCAATAATAAATAAAGTAAGTAGTTTAAAATAATTATGTAATATATAAATAAGTAGTATAAAATCATTTTCCAATAAATAAAATAAATAGTTCACAATCATTATGTAATATAAAAAGTAAGTAGCTTAAAATCATTATGTAATAAATAAAGGAAGAAAATAAGAAAGTCAAATTTGGAGAACTGGTGTGGGAAACTGTACGAACCAGATGTACATTTTACCCATATAAGGAAGGTGTGGTACTCATGGGAAAACTGGAATGTAATAAGGGCTATCAATCTTCAGTAGAAGAAAAGTGAGGGCATAAAACACAGTGGAGAGTCTGAAGGAACAACAACACATGAAACAGTGCAATGGATGACCACAAAGACCTATTTTCAAATGCAGACCATAATGATTTACTCAATACAAGGCATGGTAGGGATGAAGAGCTATTCTATTCTACCTTAACCATATATGTTTTGGTTTAGGATAATGGCCACTTTGATAATACTTTTACAGTTGACTAGATGCCCCCATTAGTTCTGTCAAGGCAATATAAAATAAACTTTAAACAGATTTATCACAGATTCATAGTATGAAAAATAAACTTTGGAAGTACTGATGAGATTAGTTATTGTAGTTTACAAAAATAGAGGCATTCGTGTAATCCACACCCTGCATACTGACAGACTTGATGATTTATTGAGATGGAAGATTAGTGTGAGAAAATATTACATTATAAAGAACATGGACTTTACCAAACACAAGTTCTAACTTTTTGATAATCTATAATTAGTTCACATGTTTACCACTTTGCAAAATAAAATTGACAAATGGAATGAAAATTAAAACAGACTCAAAAGGAAAAAATTATTAAAATATGCACTGCAGACTCAACACATACCTAGATAAAAATTCTGCACTTTACAGGTCACAATTCTTTCAAAACAGAAACTAATTACATGATTTATGTTCTCCTTGTAGCTGGCCAATCAACTTAGATGGCAATAATCCAGAAGAACATATTATTTTTGTGCCATTAATGATACAAATTCACACTCAAGTTGATACTGGGTGAACTATCCCATGAAGCAGCAGGTACCAGCTGTCATGACTCATATTAGGTACAGCAACACCTAGAAGTCAACTAGCACATGCCCTAGTAAGAAGTTCTGAGCTAGAATCATAAAAATAACTCCGAATTTTATGTTTCATATTTATCAAGCTGAGGTACCTGTCCTTTATTTGTACATGAACTTAAACAAAACCTGGGGCTGGAAGATATGATAAATTAGAAAAATCTTGATTTTCATACAATTCATTTAGAACATTCATTTACTAGACTGTATAATGGTTATTATGACCCTGTAGAAAGAGGTAGTATCAATTGTAATGTCAGTAGGGGTGCATTCTGTTACCTGCTTTCAACACCCAGCTCATCACATCTTTCTGCAGTGTTTCACATGATTATTTAATAGAAAACCAATGGCCACAGAAGTGTCTTACAGACAGGTCAAAGTAAGAAATTATTACAACTCAAACAACAGCTTTTCATACCAGCCTTATGGTGGCTGTTGAAATAGAAACTTCATCTCAGTTTATGCATTATTGTAACAAAGGCAGTCATCTTTGTTCATTTAATTCCTCCAAAGAGAGCCCAGCACAGTCTCTGAGATGTATATATTAAATGTTTGTCTGCTTTAGGCACACTGTATGCATGCATATTAGAGAAAATTATAAACGTGTCTTACTTTTTAGTTTAAGATCAAGACACCATCTTCAAATATAATTAATGTTAACTTTATTAAAGTGTTCAATAACAGCAATAATGGGGTGGAGGAGTTACGAACCCTACATTAATATGTCCCCTTTTCCAAATTATCTTCACATTTACTCTCATGAAGAAGGATAGTCATCTATTGAAAGCACTGCTGTTTTTGGTCTTCTTTAAAAAACATTTCACACAGTTTGGTTAAGATTGGTCCAGTGAAGATAATGTAACAAGAGAAAGACAGATATTTGTGTTTTATATATATATATATATACGATATAGCAATGAGGTTTATGGTATCAGTATACCAACTAATTCTACTTTCAACAAATCAAGACAAAATTTAGCTATTTTCCTTCTTTTCTCAGACATAAATACAAGTTTCATTTCCAGAACACTGAGAACAGTTGTTATTCTATTTTCCAGGTGGGTGTCAATAGTACTTCAAGTCCACTGCCATGTTTGTTGATTTATGAAAGAAGGGTAAAATTAAGTACAATACAGCTTTATTATTGTCTGGTTACTCTGGTTGTTATCATCTATAATTTGATTAAACAACCTTTAATTACTTTTCATGAAGATAGGCAAAACAGCATGTATGTCAAAATATGTAAACAAAACTTTCCCAACAAGAGGCTCCTGAGTAATTGAAGTTTCACTTTACTGAATCAGGAAAATAATTTTAAAAAATTCTTGCAAGGTTTTTTTAACAGATGCCTAGAAATATCCACTTATCAACACTTGTTTCCAGTTCAGCATGTGAATACTTTACTTGTGCATCAAATGCATTGATAAATATGTTTGTCTTTAAAAGTATTAAAGCTTATAAAGCAGTTAACTGTTTCTATTTGCAATAAATTCATTTTAAAACATTTTATCAATCAGATTTGTTTTGGAAATAATAAACATAAACACGACTTTCTTCTTTTCAAACAGAATAAGAACATGTAATTATTAGATTCATTATGTTTGACAATCAAACACATTCATTGGTACCAGATATGTGAAGAGAGAAAAGAATATTGTTTTTCACATGCCCTGGATCCCTCAGACCCATGGGGTCTCACATGGTCACCACTTCACACATGCCAAAACAGCTATTGACCTGTGGTGAACTGGTGCTTTACTTCTACCACCTATTTTTCAGTATAATTAATTCTATTAATAAATAATTGAAAACATTATTATTTATTTTTTTACCCATCTGTAAAAACACAGTTAATTTTTTGCCACATAGAAAAACTTTTAACACATTTTAAACAGTTTTGGTGATTATAAAAATGCAGTTTTTCCAAATGGTGAAAATGTAAACACATTTTAAACAGTTTTGGTGACTATGAAATACATTTGGACACTGGTGTATTAGACCTAAAAGCACACCCACTCCCAAAGCTTTTTTAAAGAACCACAATTATTCCAATGTTCTGATTTCATTCCAGTTAGAAACTTACTTTTAAATAGTATATATAATCATTTAAATTGGTGTGTTGGACTAAGGATTCTTTTACAATGGGTGTTTGCCACATTTTGGAGATAAATTCAAAAATAAATGAACAGCATGCATTCCACTTATTTTAAAATATGTTCAAAACAAGTGAAACATGACAAATTCTTCACAATATATGTATCACAACTGGATCTAAATACTGTATGGTTCTCTTCTTCACAAAAATTCATTTTAGCCAAATTCAATTGGTTTAAAATGCAGTTGACAAGCCAAACTATTTTTCTCTATTTTAAATGATTCATTTCACATTTTCTAACTTCTCTCTGACTGAAACTCTCTTTTCCTTGGTTTTACTTTTGGCTCACTTCCTACTCTGTGATCTTTAATATGGTTGTTGACACTTTTATTTCTTGCATTGAGGCATTCTAGAAATCTCTGTAGCCTTGATATGAATTACACAACTTTCAATAACCTTCTGCTTTCAACTTTCTTACTGTGAAACAAAACAGTCATGAAATATTAACTCACAAAATTAACACTACTTACATTAAACAGTGTATTTTATCTTACAACCCTGAACTTATATTTTCTAGTCACTACACTACTTGCCATTGGTTGAAAACACTTAAAGTTTGTTGTAATGCAGTTTTGAAGAGGAGGAAAGAGAAAGTGGACCAGTTTGAACAATTCTTGAATTTCAAAAGATAACTTAATTTTAGTGAAATACTTGATCAAAAACTTTGAATTTTTTGTATACAAAAAACTAGTAATATTTACAGAAAGCTAGTCAGATTTTGTGAAGATACACATATCATTTTAAAAGTTACAGTGTGGAAACTGATGATTATGAACAAAGTCACACAGAGTGAGTCTGTAATGAAAGGGTTCATTTCTTTTGTTCCTATCCCCCTCTAACATGACATTTTAAGAAGAGAAATGTAGTTCCTCTATCCACTAAGTATTTATTGCACTGGCTACTGAACCTTACCCTTACAAGAAGCCAACAGTTGTTAACATGGCCAAGCGCGTTAAAGCGTGCGACTCGTAATCTGAGGGTCGCGGGTTCACATCCCCGTCGTACCAAACACGCTCGCCCTTTCAGCCGTGGGGGCTTTATAATGTTACGGTCAATCCCACTATTCGTTGGTAACAGAGTAGCCCAAGAGTTGGCGGTGGGTGGTAATGACTTGCTGCCTTCACTCTAATCTTACACTGCTAAGTTAGGGACGGCTAGCACAGATAACCCTCAAGTAACTTTGTGCGAAATTCAAAAACAACAACAATTGTTAGCCTACTGCACAACCCCCAACCGGGATGACAATTTCTCGGCCCACTGAGTGGAATCGAATCCCTGATGTTAGCGATGTAAATCCGGAGACATACCGCTGGACTAGCGGGGAGGCGTGTATATGTATATATACACATTAATTCCACCTGACAGGTGATATAATTAGTCTCATAACTTAATAATTTATTATACCATTTAATGTGAAGTCAGGAGTTAATTCTTGCTTGATGTGTTCATGGAACTAAAAGAATTCTTCTTGACTACCAGAAACCTACTTGAAATAAAAAGTATTTCAGGACGGCCGGCAACGGTCAGTTGCAAACTCTCTATTTGTTAACCTGAAGATGACCAAGGAAGGTCGAAACGTTGTTTTTTGCTGTATTAATAATAAAGTGTTAACGCCCATACCAGTACGTTTTGAGAAACACAACTAACAGAATGTTCAGTGGAAGCTGTACAGCTTCATTAAAATTTTAAATTTTGTAAATAGGAAATGTTGTTCGTAATTACTTATTGTAATTTTAAAGTGTTAGAATGCAGTGACTAATGTCAGTCGATAGCACTTTCAAACACACTTTTCTGGTCGTTTCATACTATCCAACACTGCTCAGCAGTGATGACAGACACTGATACATCAAAACAATTTTCATTTATGTAAACCTTATTCAGGGATCTTTTATTTTTCCGTTGAGTGGTGCATCAGTGTTACAACTGTTCATACTAAAACAGGTTCATTAAAGAATACTCCCACGAATCACTTGATTTGTTTTGAATTTCGCACAAAGCTACTCGAGGGCTACCTGTGCTAGCCGTCACTAATTTAGCAGTATAAGACTAGAGGGAGGCAGCTAGTCATCATCACCCACCGCCAACTCTTGGGCTACCATTTTACCAACGAATAGTGGGATTAACCATAACATTATAACGCTCCCACGGCTCAAAGGGCGAGCATGTTTGGTGAGACTCACTTGTTTAGCTGTCACGTGAGGTTGTACTCATAAAATATAAGGAGTGTTATACGTATAACGCTTGATCTGTGTTATGACTTCACTGCCATATCTCTGCTGTTACGATAATTTTAATGAAAGAAACATTGTACAGCCAGTGTGGTTTGTGAAAAATTGCATAGTGAACAAATGATGACTGGAAATGTATGATCCAAAATAATTATATTTAGTGTAATTGTTATTTCTAACTGTCGTGTATCAAATAATATAGATCTTTTAAAGATGTTAAGACATGTTTTGATTGAGGTTTTGTTGAAATCTTATAGATTTTGTTAAGATTCAATTGAGCCTTTTTCAATTCAATTTTGAGTTTATTTTGGTGAGTTTGTGCTTTTAATAATGACATTGATTTATCATTTATCTTACAGCGGTATGTCTGCGGACCTGAACGTTTAAAAACCGGGTTTCGATACCCATGATTGGCACAGCATAGATAGTCTCTTGTGTAGCTTTGTGCTTAATTCTAAACAAATTAAATTAGCTTACAAGTGTTACGAAACTTAA
This sequence comes from Tachypleus tridentatus, assembly GCF_004210375.1. Taxonomy (NCBI): domain Eukaryota; kingdom Metazoa; phylum Arthropoda; class Merostomata; order Xiphosura; family Limulidae; genus Tachypleus; species Tachypleus tridentatus. The sequence goes on along the minus strand of NW_027467782.1, from coordinate 43,071,611 downwards.
ATTATTAACTATTAAAAGAGTTTCCAAATTTTTACTTATTTAAAAGAGTTTCCAAGTTACTTGAAACTTAAATTTAGTTGTTAATTAACTATTAATATGTATGAAATTTATATTTGCTAACAAGATTGATATTCACAATTTCCTCTTTTAACACAAATATATTTTATTATATAAACATAAAAATAATACAATTTATAATAACAGTTATTACTAATAATTATTACAAATGACGGCTAAAAGAACAGTTTTACAGACAGTATTGAGTCTTATGTCCGGTCTGGAACCGAATATTCTATCGACGATACACGACGAGCAAATTAATTCTGAGTAAATATTGTCACACATCTTGCTTAAGTTAGCTAGTTTGGTTGGCGTCTATACTAATGACGCCTTTCTTAGATAGCTTCACAATCACACGAGTTAACTTCTTTCGGCGAGGGAGACATTTAATGTCCTCGTAAATAATAACGTCCGAAGTATCTCACTGAAGTTGAACGGTTGATAATTTTCGAAATCTATAATGTTTCTGGTCAAGTTCTGTAGTTTCCGATTAAATATAGACGTTAATCACAGTTATGGCTTCATACACCTATAGCACACTGACTGTAGCTGTCCAATAATAATATTTTCTCTTGACTCTTGGTTGGCTGCTTTTTATACAAATCACGCGAGTTTTCCGAAAGTCTACTTGACAACAATGATCCACCTGTTAACTGTGATGAATATACGTCACACACAAAAAGACTGGTTTGGTTTGTTTTGAATTTCGCCCAAAGCTACACGACAGGTATCTGTGCTATCCGTCCCTAATTTAGCAGTGTAAAACAAGAGGGAAGGCAGCTAGTCATTACTACTCACCGCCTTGGGCATTTAGTATGTCAGGTTGCATATTCGAAAGTCCAACGTTCGAGAGCACACAATGTTGTCATACATGATTTATACTTTCAGCAGTGAATATTTTACAAAAGCAGTAGTTCAGTGTCGTTACATTCCGTTAAAGGTATGCAGTGGGTGCTGCTGAATGATTCACTCTCCCACCCACATCTAACCACCAGTTGTAAATTAGGAACGGTTGCTTCCGAACCTGGAGATTTCTAATATAGTCCTTTAACTAATGTATTGCTTGAAGTGTCGAACAGGTTAAAAATATCAAACTTCAAATATTTTTAAATATTTTTTTAGAAAAGAAAAGAGTTAATGAAAGCTGTTGGGACAAAATAATTAATATACGTATTAATTATTACGTATTATCTGATGCATTTATTGAAAGACACAAAATTGTATTAGCATGTGAAAACGTGTATCAAAATACTTCAGAAGCAAATCTCACTTTAATAGTTTCGTTTTAAGTTTACTTATTGGTTAAGTATTATTTTATTACATGTAACTGGTTTTACGGTAACGAAGACTATTATTTAAAACACATACAAAGTTTTGGTCATTACTGTGATCACACTATATACACATCGGGTTGGGCCCAACATGGCCAGGTGGTTAAGACGCTTGACTCGTAATCTGAAAATCGCGGGTTTGAATCCCCGTCGCACCAAACATACTCGCCCTTTCAGCCGTAGGGGTGTTATACTACGACGGTCAATTCCACTATTCGTTGGTAAAAGAGAAGCCCAAGAGTTGGCGGTGGGTGATGATGACTAACTGATCTTCCTCCAGTCTTACACTGCTAAATTAAGGACGGCTAGCGCATACATCCCTTGTGTAGCTTTGCGCAAAATAAAAAAAACCCACAAGAAAACAAACACATCGGGTATCGTAGAATTACCACCAGCAGGGGCGTAGATCTGGGAAATAGGGGATACATCCCCCCTTCATTTTAGGTGGGGGGCGGTGCATACAATCATCCCTCCCTACAGTTTGGTCAGTTGAATTGTTTTATTGCATTACAGGCTCACAAATTTGTGTTTGTTCTTGTGATTCTCGTGTTCTTGCCAATCGAATTACATAATTGGGCTTAGATGTAGGCTTTTTCAGTAACCTAAATGTACATCTTTAATATAGGCATGGCCGAGCGCGTTAAGGCATGCGACTCGTAATCTGAGGGTCGCGGGTTCGCGTCCGCGTCGCGCTAAACATGCTCGCCCTCCCAGCTGTGGGTGTGTTATAATGTCACGAGCAATCCCACTATTCGTTTGTAAAAGTGTAGCCCAAGAGTTGGCGGTGGGTGGTGATGACTAACTACCTTCCCTCTAGTCTTACACTTCTAAATTACGGACGGCTAGGTGCAATGGGCTAACAACCTACTCACTTAAAAACCTGTTACGGAAACCGCAGTGATTGCGGTCCTATGTTCCTTAAGGAATTGAGTGGCAGATGATGATGATGAATATAGGCATGTTTCTAAACTTTTCGATCTCAGCGATAGTTCGTAAGTATCAGTCAGTAAGCCCAAGTATACATGCAAGGCTTGCAAGCACTATCACAGAATCTACCTACGTCTTGTACGTGGTGTAAGATTAAGTAAACTTTTCATCACAACAGATTGAACAGAGCATGAAATTCGAAAATATTGCTCCCAAGCGTAAACTCCTGTGATCTGGATCTGGCAGGCCATTTGTAGCTTGTAGCTGCATCAATCTTATGTTTATATTGTGCGGTTTTCCTACGCCATTTATTCTCATGCATGTCTAGCCGGTTTTATTGTCGAACGCCTTACTCTCCTTAGCTGCCGAAGTCGCTGACCATAGTGTACGTTTAGTGTACAGTTAACGACAGGTTCGGGCTGCTTGGATCCAGACGCGCCCTACATCACCTCCCCCCCTGTACGCTCCCTTTAGTCTGAGCCTCGATTTTACAACAGGGCTCATCAGATCTGTGTTTGTGGCCCTCATTAATCCATGAAATTTCAGATTATAACTGCCCTCTAATAAAGTGCTTGTGCTTTACGGTAATACGCTTTTATTTAATAGACGTGCTTATAGACATTATATCACAACGTGTTTGATGAGCGTTTAACAGGAATGTAATATATTTGTGATTGTTTAAGTATTTTCGAGAAACTTGCAATTACTTGTGTTGTAGCTATCACACATTATTGTCCAGCGATGCCCAGGTGGTCAGTCGGCTCGGTATTCCACCTAAGTGGTTGCAAAAATCATCCTCCCCCATCGGGTGTATAAAATCTACGCCCCAGTTACAAATAGACTTATTTTCTTCGCTGAGACTAATAATCTCCTGGCAAATATTCAGAAAGCCTCCCGACGTCAAACTGCTAATCACCTCGTTTGAGTTACTGAATCTCCATTTCAAACTTTTAACCGGAATCAGGTAGCCGTATTCCTTGATATCAGGCAAGCTTTTGATTCGGTGTGGCATAACGCTCTGCTCTATAAGCTTTTCTCCATGAACAGTCCGTATACCTTTACCCGTTGGATAGGTAGCTTTCGCCAGAGTTAAAGTTAACAATGAACTCTCTCACTCGTTTCCCATATTAGCGGGAGTCCCAAGACTCCGTGCTCAGCCCTTGCTATACATTCTCTGTGAATGGCATTTCTTTCCATGCCATTACTCACACTCATGATTCACAATACGCCGATGACATAGCTGTTTGGAGTACGTCTACTAACCCGCTTATCGTGTACAGACTACCATCACGCAATGGTGCGACAACTGGCAGGAAGCACTTAATCCTCACAAATCTCAAGCCATTTTATTTTATAGATGCTTTAAAAGTAAAAGAAAAGAATGTCCAAGGTACAACTTAAAATCCATAATACTGTGATCCCCTTCTCAAAATCTGTTAAATTTCTAGGTGTCCATTTTAATTCTAAACTTACTGGCCAACCCATATTAACATAATTGCATCACGTTTCAGTCAACGCATCTCCTTCCTTTGAAGGATTAGCGGTATGAACAAAGGATGTACCCCTCAAACTATTATATTCGTATACATTATACCCCTCGGTCGAGTATAGTTGCATGCTACTCTGTAACATGCCCGACTCTCTCACCAAAAAAATTACAAACATTACAATACACGGCTACTAGGACTGCCTTCCGTTTGCCATGCTATACTCCCCATTGTTACCTCGATAAAATACACAACATATCACCTATTAAAACACGTTTACTTCAACGAGTCACTAAATTTTACAACGAAGCAGTAAACCATAACTCGCTTACAACCCAGTTTACCGATCTATCAGCTACTCCCTCCTCTTGGCAAACGCACATTTCACCCAATAATACTCTCAACTTTATTTACTAATGTCTTTTATCTCAATTTAGTAATGATTATCTTGTCCAATTATCTTTTTTCTTTACAAGTCAAGCACTAACCAGATATATTTTTCGGCAGAATCAAGAACTATTAACTCCCAACTTTAGTTTAGACCTTCCCATCCACATATATTTTGGCATCTGGTTTGTGAAAGTGGGTTTCTCTCGTGGCACTCCAGTTTTCCTTCCACAGCTAAATTATCAGGTATTAGAATTAACCGATCTCTGACCTCGTATTTCTTTTTTTTTTTTCATGGAGTCAATGTTTAACCTCTCGCAAAACACCAATGGTGGAAGATTCAAGTCAATTTATAAGGTATTTATCGACCTATAAAATGGGTCAGGATTACCATGAGCCATTATTTTCAGCTATCCGTGTCAAAGGTGGCTTCAATAACAACCCCACTGATCAACAATTCATGGCTACACAGAAAAGGCTATTTTCATATCACAGTAGAGTGGGAGACCTGGGCAATTATACCCTCAACAACAAAACATTTGTACTGTTAATTGATGTTGATGTTGTAGCTGATGCTCCCACTGTCACTGCATGTTCAGATATTTCAGTCATCAAAAATTATGACCTACTTTATTAAAAGTCAGTCATGAATGGGCATGATTATGCTGAAGTACCAAATTTAATAAACTGTATTTTTACAAGGACATATCAATGTTCTATAATGAAGAGTATAAAGTTTGAATGGTTAACAAAAAAAAACCAGAAAGCTTGTGTTGTGGTGTACACATTGTCCAATAAAGAAAGAAAAGCTTTTGTACCTAAAACGACAGAGAGGCTTGAAAAGGTAACTTCAAGTGTTGTAAAAATATGTAAGGAAACTGAAGAATGTGTTCATCATTTATTAAAGTCTGCATGTGATAACCTTCCATAACCAAGTTGTATTTTGTCTCTGATTTCTTCTGATGTACTCTCCAATCTTTCAAATGCGAATCTGTTTCTAACACTTAATGATTGCATGTTTGATACTGTTGTTATCAACAACCATTCACATCTCTGATAAAAGTTATTTCTCAATTCTTTGTTAAGATAATACCATACTATCCATGGAAACAGTTCAATGATAAACCAACAGGACGAAACATAATTTGAGAATTGTCAGAATTTATTCTTTTTAAGCACCAGTAACAATACTTTTAATCCTGAGACACAAACTGTAAGAGTGTGCTAAAATAAAAGTCATTTTTAGACCCACACTTTACAGTTGTAGTAATAAACTACCAGATGCAACACAGTGTGTGTGCTTCAATTTTGCAATTGAATAATCATCCGATAAAATCTGTTTAAACTTTCAAACTGCTGCCACATTGAGACAGACCATAAACTAAAATACTCAACAACGATTTGTAGTTTTACAGCCGGATAATGGAAAGTGTCTACGTTACTTTTTCCTCTACCCACAGCTTCTAAGTCACTTTCATTACTTGACAGAGGGTCTGGTTACATTCTTCACGAAGAACTTTATATGCACGTGTCAGTAAAGGAAAAGTATTTGACCTAACTTTATGCCCTCTTGTTAATGTACATATACACTTGTTCGACCCGTAAGACTCGCTGATTGTTATTAGATTTTCCTTCAGATACTCAGATGTCATTTTAATATTACGTCACTGTAAACCTTCTCTTTCCCCATATCATAACAGTTTACTTTACAACTCTTTCTATTAGAATTTGAGTCCGGGCTAGTAGATCTCTGGATTTTGGAGCTATCGAATCTACTTCGATTCCGCGCGATAATGTAAAATATTCCCTGCACTATAATATATTGGTGCGTTATAAGAGTGACAGTGCATCCCTTAGCGGGCTTTGCATCGCCTGGTGGTTAGTGCCCAAGACTCGCAATCTGCTGGTCACATGATCGAAACCCGTACTCGAACGTAGTCATCCTTTCAGCCTTCGGAGCGTTGTATGTGACGATCAATCTCGCTTTTTGTTGGTAAAGAGCAGCCCAAGAGTAGACGGTAGGTGGTGTTGTGTTAATTGTTACCTTCTAGACTATCACTTCAATATTAGGGACGGCTAGGCTTGGTGGTTTTCTTAAAAATATAAATACTTTAACAGGAAACAGAACCGTTTACACGTTTTATTCATTTATTCCAAAATCTGACTTCGTAGAAATTAGAATCAAACGGTATTCTAACCCACGCCTCTGGAGAATCGGAGGTTCTAATCCTGACAGGTTCAGTTTTTACATCTGGTTACTTTGGTTCTGAATAAACTAATGTTTAAAATAAGCAGTTAATCATAAATACAAACTTTAAGCGTGTTTTCAGTTTGTCTTTTATCGTCAATCAAACTTTTAAACGTCCATACGTTATGTTGTCTGTCAGAACCAAAAGGAAACAGCTGTTTCACTGTTGACTTAACAGTAATCCTCTCAACCTGTCTTCACTGAATTAAGATGGTTGGCCATTAAGATGGCCAGGTGGGTTAAGGCGTTCGATTTGGTTCGAATCCCGGTCGCACCAAACATCTTAATGCTCGCCCTTTCAGCAGTGGGAGCGTCATAATGGTACGGCCAATCCCACTATTCGTTTGGAACGACGTTTTAATTCTAACACAGTTGTTTCTACTCATTACACTTCTCCCTTCGTAACTCGAAAAGAAAAGAAAAACATTTGTTTAAGTTGTTACACGGATACTGCCATAACTTGTCTCTATAATATTAAATAGAACATAATACAACATTCACACTTTACTGTAACTTTACCTTCTGTGGATCGTTAAAATGTGACACAGAGAAGCCCAACACCAAGAGACTGAAATGGGTGAGTACACTTATAGATTATATTAACAGTACCTTGATGACAGGTGTATAATAACAGGAAAACTGTTGAATTAGCCAAGAAAACGCATTGATAAAAAGAAGAAAGACTGGTATATAAAGACACAAAGACTAATAGGTAAAGACAGACAGGCGGATAGATAAAGACAGGAAAACAACCTGATAAAGATAGGAAGATGGAAAGGTAAAGACAGCTGAACTTTTAACACATTGAAGCACCTCTTATTGTTATTGTTGATCGGTTGTGACTAATGAACAATGATTTTATTTATTTTTCGTCTTAAAATGAAAATATATAAAATAACTAAAAGGTTATGAATAAATCTGAGGAATTAGAAAAACTAAAAACAGAGCACTTTGCAACAGATGAGATCTCAAACAAAATGTTAGAATACCAAAAGAAATGAATACAAGGTTAGAGACTTGGAACTGATTAAATATCCAACTAATAAATAAATTCACTAATGGAAGAAAGCATGAAAATATTGATGTTGAATGTGAAATTCCCTGTGGGAACACGAATCTTAATGACCAGGTGAGAAACGCCATAGAATGCAGCCGTCTCTATCTTTGACTCACAAATCACGAGAAAGGAAAGACAAATAATCGTCAACACCCTCCGCAATAAAGATGTTGTTTAAAATCATATCGAACAATGTAATCGACGATCATACTTATAAAGCACTCTCAGCTGTAAAAAAAAAAAGGAACGTCTTTAGTATCATGGTCGCTCGAACTTTCGACTTTTCAATTGCTTGACCCTCAAATATGGAGGAGAAAATCAAACTGAATGTTGTAGGCCAGGAGTCACCAAACTACGGCCCTCGAGGTAATTTTGACCGGCCCGCCAGCAGCTAGCCGCTTGAAATTAAAATGTCCGACTGTCATAACAAAATAAATCACACCGATGGTCGCTTCAAGCTGACAAATACAAGACGTTATCATAAAAAGAAACAAGGCTGTCACGCGCATTTTTAACCAATAGGAAAATTCTTCTTTCGTCCTTGCTGCCCGTTTATTCATATCGGGGCACGTATCTATAAAAGCATTTGGATTTCGAAAACAAGTACAGACTTAACCCTCGTCCTATCGACTCGTCTTGTAAATTCAGCGGGCTTGGGTTACCGCTTCAGCAAGCTCATTTCTCTTAGTAGTCGGGTTATGAGCTTTTCGTAACTCGTTCTTAGGTAAGTTTCGTGCCAAAGGTACGTTTCAATATATTTTGTTTGTGCGTTCTTGGACCAGTACAATACTTTTCTCACAGCGATCTGTGTTTTCATTTTCAGACCCTGTTTTTTTTTTCATGACTGCTTTTAAAAGAAGAAAAGTGGACTTTGAGTGTCATGCTTTCAATGATGAATGGGGAGAAAAGCACTTCTTTGTGGAAACAATAAAACAGAAAGCTACTTGTGTGATATGCACAGAAAGTGTTGCCATTTTAAAAGAGTATAGTCTTCGGCGTCACTATGAAACAAAACATCGATCAACATATTTGAAATTTTCAGGAAAGTTCCGTTCTGAGAAATTTGAATCCATGATACGTGGTTTTGAATCTCAAAAGAATCTCTTCACGAGAAAGTTTGCTGAAAATGAATCTGTCACTCGTACAAGTTACAAAATAGTGCATAGGATGGCAGAGCGAGGAAAACCTTTTATTGACGACAACTTCATCAAAGAGCGTATGATGGAAGCAGCAAATGAGCTGTGTCCTGAAAAAGACAATTTGCCTTTCAGCAACTTCAGTTGTACGGAGAGCAGAAGAACTTGGAGAGAACATCGCATTACAGATACGCCAAAAAGCTAGAAACTCCCTATGGTATTCTCTGGCACAGGATGAGTCTACTGATCTCTCAAGTACGTCACAATTTCTCGTGTTCATTCGTGGAGTTAATTTGGACTTTCAGATCACGGAAGAGTTGGCATCAGTTTGCAGCACGCACGGAAGAACAAGTGGAGAAGACATTTTCATGGAAGTGCATAAAACTTTGAAAGACTATAGCCTTCAGTGGAATCAGCTTAGAGGTGTTACAGTTGATGGAGGAAGAAACATGGCTGGAGTAAAGACGGGTCTGATCAGGAAACAGTTGGAAGATCTTCAACTCTGAAGCGCTCTGTTCATACACTGCATCATACACGAGCAAGCACTCTGTAGAAAAGACTTAGATATTTCTTGCGTACTGAAACAAGTCATTTCTGCAGTGAATTTCATTCGGAGTCATGCACTTAATCATCGCCAGTTCAAGGTGTTTCTTGAAGAAATTGATTCGGATTTCTGTGACTTGCCTTATCACACGGCGGTGAGGTGGCTCAGCTGCGGTAACGTCTTGTCTCGTTTTTATAAGCTGAGAAGAGAAATAGATATAATTTTATCGAGAAATATAGAGCCGATCCACTTCTGTCGGATCCAACCTGGTTGTCAAAGTTGTCAATTTTGATTGACATCACATGAATGAATTGAACTTGAAACTTCAGGGTGAGAATAACTTTGCCTGTGTTCTCTATAGAATCATTAAAGGATTTTGGAGAAAGCTGTCATTGTTTGAAGCACATTTGGAAGGAGGAACCTCTCTCATTTTAGTGTTTCAATGAGTTTCATGCTGGAATCACAGAAGATGTCAACCTGGAGTTTCAGAAAAGATTATTGGTGATTTAAATAAGCATTTTAGAGAGATTTTGGATCTCGACAGAATCGAAAGTGACGTTCTCCTTTTCAAAATTCTTTTGATTGTGTCATTGATGACGTGCCAGTGGAACTTCAGCTGGAGGTCATCGATTTGCAAGGAAATGACTTGTTGAAAGCAAAACACAGAGAGAAGCAACTTATTGCATTTTACAGCTGCATACCTGATGATGATTTTCCAAAGCTGAAGCAGTACGAATCTGGTATGGCATGAATGTGCGGAACAACTTATGTCTGTGAATAAGCATTTTCAAAAAATGAAGTATGTGATGTCGGTACGTCGATCAAGGTTGACTGATGAACATTTGAAAGCAATTCTAATGATTGGATGCAGCAATTCAGAACCGAACATTGAAGATATTTTAAAAGCCAAACGCCAATTTCATAAATCTCACTAACTTTTTTGCAGCTTAGTGAAATTTAGATGTGTACTCACTATGTGCGATATGACAATTGCTTTTGCTAATGTCACCTTCTTTGATAACCTTTTGGTAAATAAAAATGTTGGTTGTATTTCTGTTTGTTTCTAGCTCAGGGGTCACCAAACTTTTTTCACAGGGGCAAGATTACTTAGGGAATTAGAAGCACGGGCCGCATGATCATTATATTCAATACTCACAAGCTAGAGCGAAAGCTCTCTGTAAAAAACTTAACACTAAGTTTAGGATACGACATTAACCACGTGGGAGTCGCATGCAATACACACATATAATAAATACAAACAGAAATACAACCAACATTTTTGACTCGAACAAAATAATTATGACACACCTACACTCCCGGCAACAGGCCTAGTTACAAGGCAATAAAATGTTAAACGAAAGAGGTCGGAGAAGGCGTAGCTACACATCAATCAAAATATGTTGTTTTTAAAAAACGAAATATTACATTTTCTCTTCTCTTTTAATCTTAGGTAAAACGTTCCTGATTTCCTTGTGTAAAAACAGAGTTATACGGCAGTGATTATAATTTTAAAATTTATTGTAGAAATATTTGTATACACAAACTGAGAGTACGCATACAATATTCACGTGCTTGAGTAAAACGTATATTTACAATGACACTCATTACAACTTGTTTGCTCACGTTTGTTGTAAAAGTTTCTCATCCGAAACGCCCTGTTAAAATCACCAGTAATTGTTCTGAAAGACACTACAATATGATTGTTTCTGCTATAACACAGGTTGAGCTCTGAAAGACACTCTTTTGTTGATATTATTTGTTGGAGTGTATTAAGAATAATTATACTGTTCTGGAGGTTAAACATTGTTGAGTGTTTGTTCATTTTTGAATTTCGCGCAAAGCTACTCGAGGGCCCCTAATTTAGCAGTGTAAGACTAAAGGGAAGGCAGCTAGTCATCACCACCCACCGCCAACTCTTGAGCTACTCTTTTACCAACAAATACTGACCCTTACATTTTAACGCCCTACGGCTGAAAGAGCGAGCATGTTTGGCGCGACGGGGATGCGAAACCACGACCTTCAGATTACAAGTCGCACGCCTTAACACGCTTGTTGAGTGTTACTAGAGTTAATTCAAGGGAGTGACATTGGTTATAAACCTGTGGGGCGTGGAGATCATAATTATTGCTGTAGTCTTCAACAAAAGAACTTGTCCCAACCGAAAGTTAGTCTGGGTTTTTCTACACAATATCTTTTATGATCACGTTAAACTTTAACTTCTCATACAGAAATGAAACGGCGGCGCGAAGCAGAAATCGTTGAGACAGTTTTAACTTTGACCTAATCTCTAACAGGAAATTTTACTGTGACGCCACCTTTCTCGAATGTCATGTTGACCCGAAATATTTTATCTTTGACCCAATCTCTAATAGGTAATCTGTATTACCTATCCACCTTTTTGGAATGTAGTGTTGACCTGAAACAGTTTGATCTTTGACCCAATTTCTGATAGAAAATCTTTATTGTGGCGCCACTTTCTTGAATGTAATGTTGTCCACATTAACTCCCTCATAGAAATAAAGTACTCTGATTCTTATATTAGATTTCGCGATCGTGCCAAATGGTCAAGACGCGGTTAGATTTTTAAGATAGAAATGTTTCTGAAGTTTGTCAAAAAAACAAACAAACCAAAACGAATTATAGAAATAGCCGACTTTTCCCAGTGTTGTCAAAAAACATACACCTAAATTTCTTTAAGCTTTCGTAAGTAAACAGAAGATAAACATCTTCTGTGAAATAAAATGCGCATGTCCGAGGTTGTGTCGTGCGTGTACAACCACTGTTATTGATATTAAAACTCTCTTCTGAGCTATCGTGGTTTCTCGGTAGACAATCAATGCACTTTTTTTCGATCATTTTCTTCTTGACGAATAACTTTCTCCTGTACGTAACTAAACATCCTTTCTTGTCCTTTAGGAGCAAGAACTGTGAATAACGTCATCCGTGACCGAAGCAATTTTCAATATAATTTCACATTCTAAATATTGCTATTTTAAACAGTAGCGTGAGACGTGTGAAACACACATGTTGCACATGAACCATTAAAGATATTTATCGGATTTCCGGTGTCAAAACGTACTCTACCGTCTTGTATAAGAATAAAGAAAACTGTGCCAGTGTATGAGATTGATGATTTAAGTTTTATCGTATAAATAACACAAATGACATCAGAAAACAAAGTTTTGATATACATTGTTTATTTACAATATTTTAATGCAATATAAATGTAAACAAAACACACCGTATCTAAAGAAGAATTCTCTTCCAACATTTGTCTTTTACTCAAGTACATTTTTCCTCTTATGTGGCTCGCTCGTTCTCTCTGGGCAGGATGTGATTTAGCACTTAACGTGTTGGATTGTGGATCCGTGGTTCGCATCCCATTGCAGAAACAAATGGCGCAAGCACTTTGTGGTTTTCAGTATACCGTAAGAGTGATGGTCAAATGATGTAATCATAATAGTCCAAGAGTTGGTAGTCATGTGATTTGATTATAATAGTCTAAAAGCTGACGGTCAAGTGATGTAATTATTATAGTCTAAGAGCTGGCACCCTTGTGATTTGATTATAATAATCTAAAAGCTGACGATCAAGTATCATCACCATCATTAGTATCATCATTAATATCATCATCATCATCATTATTATCTTTTGTATCATCATCATTAGTATCATCATTAATATCATCATCATCATCATCATTATTATCTTTTGTATCATCATCATCATCATCATTATTATCTTTTGTATCATCATTATCATCATTATTATCATCATCATCATCATTATCATCAATGGTATATCATCATTATCATTAGTATCATTATCATCATTATCATCAGTGGTATCATCATCATCAATAGTATCATCATCATCATCATTATTGGTATCATCATCATTATCATCAGTGGTATCATCATCATTATCATCAATAGTATCATCATTATCATCATTAGTATCGTTATCATCATTATCATCAGTGGTATCATCATCAATAGTATATCATCATCATCATCATCATCATCATCATCATCATTAGTATCATCATCATATCATCATCATCATCATCATTATCATATCATCATCATCATCATCATCATCATCATCATCATCATCATCATCATCATCATCATCATCATCATATCATCATCATCATCATCATCAGTATCATCATCATCATCATCATTGGTATCATCATCATCAGTGTCGGTATCATCATCATCATCAGTGGTCGTCATCATCATTATCAGTGGTATCATCATCATTGGTATCATCATCATTAGTATCATCATCATCATCACTGCTTATTCCCCGATGCTAGAGACATTTACAACAGTGCTTAACCACTCGTTGCTTGGTACATTTCCAACACTGCTTACACCTCGTTGCTGGGGTCCTTTCCAACACTTCTTACCCAAATGTTGCTAGGGAGATTTCCAATACTGCTTACCCCCCGTTTCAAGGGACATTTCCAAAATTGCTTACCCCGTTGCTAGGGACATTTTCGACACTGCTTACCCCCCGTTGCTAGGGACATTTCCGACACTGCTTATTCCCCGTTGGTAGGGACTTTTCCGACACTGCTTACCCCCCGTTGTTAGGGACATCCCATTGCTTACCCCCGTTTTCAGGGAATTTCCCTCACTGCTTACCTCACTGTTGCTTGGGACATTTCCCCCGCTGATACCCGCCCGTTGCTTGGGCCATTTGACACACAGCTTACTCCCGATACTAGAGACATTTCCACCACAACTTACCTCCATTGCTAGGGGCATTTCCCCCACTGCTTATCTACTTGTTGCTTGGGACATTTCCCCACTGCTTACCCCCCGTTACTAGGGACTTTTCCGACACTGCTTACCACCCATTGCTATTTTATGGAGTGTGTTAGAGTATAGATCACCATACCATATGATTTTATCCTACTGTCTAACTCTCTACCTATTAATGGAGTATGTTAAAGTATAGATTACCATGCCATATGATTCGATACTGCTGTTTAACTCTCTAATTATCAATGGAGTATGTTAGAGTATAGATTTCCATACCATAATATTTTATCCCAATGATTAAGATAAGATTGAGAGAAAAAAAGAATTTAAGTATTCCAAAAGAAAGTTTTACCACAATACCAGTGTTATCTTACCAAAAGCTCACCATCACTAGAAAAAATAGTGTAATAGGAGAGAAAGGAAAATCTTTTTTTCTATATAAGGAAGTCATGAAATAACTGCGTAAAAAGATGCTATACTTTTGATAAAGCGTTTTTAGAAATTTCCATGTAGTGTACCATCTTCGTTACTATCTTTATAGACACAAGTTTTACTATCTGGTTTATCTTACGGCATTGAGATCTTTAACAGAATAATAACCATAAAGAGTTCAGGAATTTGACCATCCTACTAAAAGAGATCTATAGTGAAGGGATTTTAACGTTTTGTCAACATGACGAGGGGCGTGATTATCATTTTGATGTGAGACCTTCTCATCACATGAAACATTACACCGTATTCTCATGCTGCTCTACCGTTTGTCAATATGTAATTGTGGATTATCGTTACAAATGTCCCGTATTACTCTCCACAGTTCAGCTAAGCCTTTTAATTAACTTTCTCAGTTTTTATATAAGCCTATTCAGCGTAAAACATGTTAATTGTGAAATCCAAACCATTGTTGTGAATATTCCATTGATCCATTTTTCTCTATCCCATCAAGCAAAATGTCTTTCATCCTTACCAGATAATTCGATATAGAATGCACCTGCTAAAAGTACACGTTTCTAACTTTGGTCATCTCGTTGTGTGTGTTTCATTGTCCACTTAAAACCTTTCATCCTGTCACCTGTTGTCAGTGGTAGTTTTATAGTGGCTATACACCCATTTGGATTACTTCGTACTAAATGTGTATCTTACTGTTGTCAATATTACCTTCATCCTTGTATTTCAGTGTGGATTAAACTGTCAACAGTTCCACGAAAAGCTTGCTATTTCTCTGTGCCAACCACATTGTAATTATCCTGTTAAAGACCGTCCTTCAGTTTCTGTTAAAGTTTGATCTCTACTGTCTACTGGTTCGTTATCAAGTGAAACTATCTTTCCTTCTATTTTACAACACACTACAATTGTAATTTGCTTTTTTTGTGAGATTATACAGGGTGTTCGGAAAGTCACTGTGTAGTTTTGAAAACAGCGATAACAGCATTCATTCAGTCTATTTCAAGCCAGCAACTGATAGCGGTGTTTAGAAACAAAATAAGAAGGATCCAAGCCTGTATTGATGCCAACGGGGGGTCACTTTCAACATTTTTTTGCAATTATCATTCATATTTACCTCCTATTCGATATTGAAACATGTCTGTTAATAAATATATAAGTGCACAGTGACTTTCCGAAAACCCTGTATTTCTAATAAATATTGTTCTGGGTGTTATCGTTCTTTCTGTTTTGTCTCAGATATTTCTATAAATCTCTAAATTTTATGTAAATTTGTAACTCCCGAGTGAGCACAGCATGGCCAGGCGGTTAAGGCACTCGACTCGCAATCTGAAGATCGTGGGTTCGAATCCCCATCACACCAAACATGCTCGCCCTTTCAGTCGTGGGGACGTTATAATGTTACGACTAATCACACTATTCGTTAATAAAAGAGTAGCCCAAGAGTTGGCGGTGGTTAGTGGTGACTAGCTGCCTTCCCTCTATTTTTGCACTGCTAAATTAGGGATGGCTAGTGCAGAGAGTAGCTTTGCGTGAAATTTAAAACAAAACAAACCAAAATCATATCTAACAAGTATTCAATTACAGTACTGAACAAAAGTGTTGTCTCCCGCTGTTACAGTGGAAAGTCTACGGAGTTACAATGCTAAAATCAGGGGTTCGATTCCCTCGATGGACTCAACAGATAGTCCGATGTAGCTTTGCTATAAGAAAACACAAACACAAAAGTGTTAAGACAAGAAAATATTTTGTCATTCTTTCCATTTTGTGGGGCTAATTCTTCCATGTCACCACGTAAAAAAACTCAAATATTTTATACCAAAATCAACATGGTAATACTTTACTGTTGACAACCGATGAATCAGTATGAGAATACTTGTCATTCTTTAGAATTTCCACAAACTTGTACCAAGGACATATCATAAGGGTTTTGTTTGAATGAACATAGTGATTAAATTTAAAATCTGAAATAACTGTCATGGTGCTCAATGCAGTGTGTTAACTATATAGAAAGAAGCTAGTAAGGAACTAACATATGGTACCGGTGTATGTTAGAAATAAATTTCATAAAACTTCACAAATAAACCTTCACACAGAGAGTGTTTAACACATTATATTAAGTGTTATTTTCATTGCCCAAAAAGCTTAGAGAATTGTCACTAGAGCAGAGTGACAATTATACCATACTCTTCTTACAAATTAAATTTTTATTCACTTCTGGAACTCTTCCAACTAATACTACAAAAACTAATACAATAATTAAGTTTTATGAACAATGATACAAAAATATTAAAATGATGAACATCAACAGTATAAATATTTACTACTAAATATTAAGCTATTTGTTAGACCTCACGCATGAAGCAAGAACATCATAATTCATGGTTTAATTACAAGTACTAAACTAACAAAATTCAAATTATAAAACTATAGAAAAATGGCTCTGTAAATATTATAGACAATATATGTTGGTCTTGGAGGGTATATTTATTCCATAAATTGTTTTATGTGAATCTAATATTAACTGATTATTTGTGAGACACTATTATCAGTACTATACAGTTAAACTACTTTGCTTGAAACCTAAAGTTATTAGGATACCAAACAATTCCACAACATTAAATGGGTGTTATAATGAAAGATTTTGTTACTTGACTTTGCACAATTGCCTTTTATAAGTTTGGAACTTCTGAGTCAAAAGTATGAAACTACTATCATGATAAAGTATCCAATTAATTGTATTTGTATCTATCACACTTCACAGCTCGTCAAATCACCATGCCACTGAATTACTATTAATATTACGTATTAACGTTATTCATTTACTCATATTATTGTTAATATAGTATCACCACCACTGGGATTCTTCACCAACCTAATTCAAATTATCTTAAGTCTTGGTGACCTTGCATGGCCAAGTCGATTTAGGCATTTCGACTCGTAATCTGAGGGTCGCGGTATCGAATCCCCGTCGCACCAAACATGCTCGCCCATTTAGCCGTGGGGGCGTTATAAGGTTTCGGTCAATCTCACTGTTCGTTGGTAAAAGAGAAGCCCATGTCTTACTGAATCACTATGTCAAGTTTGGTGCTCTTTTATCAATAAATGTGGAAACGTTTAATGAACAGATACACACGTATAGTGACGTTTATTTAAATAGAAGATGAAGGTTCCAACTCACCCCTCAAGCCATCGTACGTCACTCTGTCAAGTATTTTGTTGATTGGTTACGAAATGAGGAAACGTGGAAAGAAAAGTTATTCAATGATAGTTATTGTCGTTTATTGATAAAACAATGTATTACGTATCAATAATTAAAAAGTAATGCTTAGATATGAAAATATGTACACATTTATGAAATATAGTTACTACATGACAAGTTAATGAACGATAGCAAGTAAAATAATGAGATTTTGAGAAATAAAAATCTCAGGTAAAATAAGTAGAGCTTGATATTTTTCCATGTTTCCTGAAGGAATAAAGACTATACGTTTGAGTATTGGTGGAATCAGACACAGGATTCCAGTTGAAACGCTCTCCAAATGTAAACTAGGCAGTTCACTTACCACTCCAGCACCTGAACAACATTGGTATCTTCCTGAAGATAAGAAATATCAGTTTCAAGGATGTGGGACCATATTCCCTTTCTTTATTCATTATATAAAGACATTTCATTATTCCTGAAGACGAGTATTAATACATTCATACAAGGAATTACATGTTATGAAACTGAACCAGCAGAAGTTATTTTATCACCAAAGCTTCTTCAAGATCAAAAAGAGCGTGAGGATGATTTCATCAGCTGCATTGATAAAACATTAATGTTTCAGACGGAATTTACTGATCGTGGATATTTAATGACGATTCACGGCTCAAAGAAAAGTCTGATGGAAACTTTACCAAAAGTGAAACCAAAGGCTGACAAACACTTTAAACATCTTGGATGGAAGGTGTCCACGTGTTTTAAAAGTATTACAAGTTTGTAAAGACAATATATAATTGCCTTCTGTTTCAATCTGTGTCAAAACTAGGATACACCATCACGTGTTCTTCTGAGTGGCGCAATAAATCAACTGAAAATCTCACAACCCAATGGTTGCTTTACAGACAACGAACGCATCATCCGAGAAGAACAACCAAGGCCAAACATGACTACAATTAAAAATGCAGTTCATCGTATCATAAAGAGATTGAAATTTTGGAAAACATAAGAAGTATATTTTAATTTGAATTAGACTTAGTAGTTACTACTTTCAACTTTATGTGTACTAATATTAACCAAATTAATAGTTTTTGCTCATGTTATTTGAGAACAGTACAATTTCCATGACTACTTCCTTGAAGTTCATAGCTTTGTGTGGAAAATTTATTTTGATGTTAAAATCACTAATTGAATAAACGTTTAAAAACAAAATTATGTAAAATTTAAATAAAGAAACAGTTACGTAATTCTGCTATTCCTCATTCTATGTTGGTGTAATGTCTTTTTTGTATCTGTAGCTCAAATAAAGATTCTTTTGAAAAAACACACGTGTGTGTTTGTGTTTCTTATAGTAAAGCCACATCGGCTATCTGCTGAGCCCATCCAGGGGAATCGAACCCTTGTCTTTTTCAGTAATATAGTGACGTACTGAAAAGGTATGTTTTAATAGATGATTCAGTTTTAGATTGTGAAAGTATGATTTATAATAAGTACAATAATACACATTGAAACTTACACAGATTATTTCTTTTCATTTGATCTACAGTATCGCTTTACAAATAGTAATAGTAACGATCTTACATGGAAACACCACAGTTTAGTGGGTACGTTTATTTAAATTATTTCTTAGTTATTCTTGGCGTTAGAAATTACTTTTCTGTCGTATCGAATGTACACATTATTTTCTTTTTATCAGCATAGCACATTTAAATGCCTACTAAACAGCCATATCAAATACAAATATAAAGTCAAAGTGTTATTTAAGAGATGATTGGAGATTCTAGTTTTAGTTAAGTGAAACGTTAAAGCCATGAAATGTTAGCAGGTACTCTGTTTTCGTATGTTAAAAATACTGCTTCCAAAGTCGAAGCACACTATGGAAATAAAACCCTTGTATTTAAATAAACAATAACTATTTTAGGTAAATTCTTTCTGACACAAATTTTAGGTTTATATTCACAGAAACATTTATTTTAAAAAAATGTAATTACATTATTTTGAAAGTTACGTAAATGTTATCCTGCTATTCCTCATTCTATGTTGATGTAAAATAGTTGAGAGTTCTAGATTATGAGCTGTCTGAGAAATATAAGATCAGAAAGTAAATATCGTTATCTTCCACGGTTTATAAGCCCTGTTCCTGGTTACCTATTTATAATAGATTTTGAGGAATTCAAAACTTTGTTGGTACGTTGACTGTTTAATATGAACTGAAGCAAAATTTCCAAGAATGGATTCAATTGCGTTTCACTTTTATCTTTTGTTTTATATTTAAGCATAAAGATCTATATGTGTGCTCTGCTCACCACAGGTATCAAAACCAGGGTTCTAGCAGTGTCAATACGCAGCACAACTATGTGTCGATAGTGGTCTTTATCTTTCATATGTTATACCTATTTTCATTGGTGCTGGTCTTGTTTGATGTTTCTAGCTCATAAAAGAAGACTTTCTTCCAACAAAATTGTTAACCATTGGTCCTGTGAGTAGTTAGTTGATTTGTTTCTTGTTTGTTTGTTTGGGAATTTAGCAGTGTAAGACTAGAGGGAAGGCAGCTAGTCATCACCACCCACCGCCAACTCTTGGGCTACTCTTTTACCAACGAATAGTGGGATTGACCGTCACATTATACACCCCCACGGCTGGGAGGGCGAGCATGTTTAGCGCGACGCGGGCGCGAACCCGCGACCCTCGAATTACGAGTCGCACGCCTTACGCGCTAGGCCATGCCGGGCCTTGTTTGTTGTTAAGTAGAAACATATATACACAGGAGACTGTGTAGGATCTATGAACAGACATTTAGAACAACATTTTCATTTCTAAATAATAGATAAATACTACACCAGAGAGTTAAAACATGTAAATACAAAAGTGGTCAAAACAGTTTAAAAAATGGAGAACGTTATTGTACGTCAGTCAAATGAATTCTGTGAACAAAAAATATCAATGTTTGTTGAATGTGTTGACCATTGTAATTATTTAGCATATGAAACCCTTTTTTACAACGAGACTTTTAAAACCTCATGGTTTTTCGTGATGTCTACCAATTTACTCTAAAAAGAGGCATATTTTCAACGTTAAACCTAAGTTTCAGTTGAATAATTTCGAAACTTTCGTCGGGACAAATTTATTTAAGAAATAGTTTTGTTTAAATGAAAGTTAGTTTATTCATGAGTATTGATTTTGATATTCAGTGAAAGATTAATCTTACCGTTTATTAGGTAACTATAGTTGTTAAGTATTTCGTAGTATTATTGTATTGTGTTTAAAGTTTTATGGACACAAGCCATTTCCCACATCTTTGGTAACGTCTTGGGCTCCACATTGACCACGAAGAAAAACTAGTTATCTACAACATGTCAGCCAAAGAGTTCGAAACACTGTCAAGAATCGACCTTAAAGAAGAGAATGATTTCTTGAAACATACAAAAAGGTTGAGAACCACTGCAATAACAGTTCTGTGAGCCACTTTTACTCACCAGCTCTCCTTTTCTCTGACATTAAAATTTATCCATCACGTTACGGATTTACTATTATACATTTATTTAAGTTTAATAAACGTAACGTACATTTGTAAATGTGTATTGCGCATGTCCGAACTGTTTCTAAATATTTAGAAGATTTTCGAGCATAGAATCAACAATGTATGACGTGTGTAATAATCAGTGATTGACAGTATTGTTGTCTACCGAACTTTCTAGAAACTATGAGCTATAAAAGATATCGCAAAACGCGGGAAAAAATAGTATGTTGATTGGTGGAGCATAAATCAACAATTGTTGTCTACCGAACTTTCTAGAAACTATGAGCTATAAAAGCTATCGCAAAAACGCGGGAAAAAATAGTATGTTGTTTGGTCGCAAGAGTCAGTACACTATAAGCTTCGTAAGCTGTAATGTGATCAACGTCGTAAAACCACAGAATTGTACCAGGAATATTTATAGATTTCGAACATTACAATCCATTTAACATAAGTGAATTAACTTATGACGTTAGTATTTCTTAGAGGACATTAAATATCTTCGTCGGTAAAAGTTACCTTGTAAGTGGTGCAAGGACAGCTAAGAATAAAGGGCAAGTTAACTTGAGCAAGGTATAACAACATCAAGTCAGAATTAATTCGCTAATCGTGGACCTGGATCACCGATACAATATTCAATTCTGAACCAAAGAGAGACTAAATTATTTGTGAGTTTGTAAAATTTATATAAATAAATCATTTATTTGTAACAACCATTATCATAAATTGTAATGATGTTTGTTTGTTTTAGAATTTCGCACAAAGCTACCCGAGGGCTATCTGTGCTAGCCGTCCCTAATTTTGTAGTGTAAGACTAGAGGGAAGGCAGCTAGTCGTCATCACTCACCGCCAACTCTTGGGCTACTCTTTTTACCAACGAATAGTGGGATTGATCGTTACATTATAACGCCCCCATGGCTGAAAGGGTGAGCATGTTTGGCGCAACGGGGATGCGAACCCGCGATCCTCAGATTACGAGTCGCATGCCTTAACACGCTTGGCCATGCCGAGTCTAATGTTGTTTGTGTATTAAAGTTTTTAAGGTTTTGTATTTGATATATTTTATTGCAGAAAGGCTAAAAAAATGAATTAGTTGATCCAGTATTACAAAATCTCTTATGAAAGTAGTCCACAAAGTCCATGGGAGGTTTATTTTTGAAAGACATTTTTTTTGTGATGTTGTGATAATAATAACTCAAAGTAGAAGACTGAGAGTTAACCTCCAGGTTAAAATGCAAATGAACAAATATTAATAAAACAAATTATCTATTAAAAATTATGACTTTTAGTGTGCAACAGTCTTGTAATGTTTAGTAAAAATCTACCAAGTTGTGTGAATATACACTTAATATATTAGAAGTTGCCATTATGAAACATTTACCATGGAACAATAATCTTATATCAATATATATTAAAAGTTACAAGTTTAGATTATAATGTTTTAATGAGAATCCTTGACTGTTTTCAGATTATCTTTTTAGAGTTAGCTATACACACATTAACTTTCACCTTGTGCAGTCCATATTATGTGTACAGGTAACTTTTCATGTATCAAAACATATTTCCAACTTCTGCAGTGTTCATTTTGTGATATACTGTTAACAAGATATTAATAATTTCACACATATAGACAGAAGTACTTAATCGGTTTGTTTTGTTTCTTTCAGGAAAATCTTCTCTCAGATGAAGAACAGAACTTGAAACAAACAGATTTTGGTTTATTATATTTGAATATTATAGAAAATTTGAATATTAGTAAGAAAATAAACATTTTATTAATATTGTAAAAACTTCTAAGTATCAAACATTATTGTACTGTCAGTACAAATATTTAATACTAAGTATTAAGTTATTTGTTAGACCTCAACTATGAAGCAAGAACATCATAATTCATGGTTTAATTACAAGTATTAAAATAAAATTAAAATAATAAAACTTTAGAAAAATGGTTCTGTAAGTATTATAGACAATATATGTTATTCATTTATTCAGATTATTGTTAATGTAGTATCACTACCACTGGGATTCTTAACCAACCTAATTCAAATTATCTTAAGTCTTACTCTTACTTAGTGGCCCTGCATGGCCAGATGGGTTAAGGCCCGCATAATCTGAGGGTCGTGGGTTCGAATCCCCGTAGCACCAAACATTCTCGCCCTATGAGCCGTGGGGGCGTTATGAGGTTACAGTCAATCTCACTATTCGTTGGTGAAAGATAAGCCCAAGAGTTGGCGGTTGGTGGTGATCACTAGTTGCCTTCCCTCTAGTCTTACACTGCTAAAGTAGGGGCGACGAGCGCATAGCCCTCGAGTAGCTTAGCGCGAAATTCAAAACAAACAAACTTAATGATTACTACATTTTTATCACATTATTACAACTTCCTTCGCTCATTATTACTAATAACTTACAATATGTACATTCACAACTTAAAATTATAATTAAATCTACGCCTGGTTACAAGAGGCCTACATATACATAACAAGTTGGTGTGTCACTTTAGTTTCCAGATAGCTAAATTTGGCTCGAAATCGAATAAGACATCCAATTTCATTCAGTTCGAATCGGATTCTGAGTCATAATCTATATTTTCTTCAAAGTTTAAGTGTTAAATATGTCCGCATAATGAAGATATTTTAGTAATAGCAGATTAATAATATATTATTGTGGTGATTTATAAAAAAAATTTAATTAACAAGAATCAAATGATTAACGCTAATTACAAATTTCAGTGACTACACTTACAAATAAACCTTGTTACTAAGCTTTCAATTACTACATTCGTTCGTTCGCTCTAAGTGGGTATTTGGGTATTGATGTGAAATACCCAGAAAGGTCAGGTGCCTCTTCCTCCTTCCCGAACGTTGATGACGTTCAGGGTTTGTTAGTTGTTATAGCTTTGGGCTAGGCCGATAGAGTGTAACACCGTACTCGGGCCCGCTTCAGGACACAGTCCATGCATGGACACGAAAAGAATTTTTTAAATATTTTTTCTTTTATTTTTTGTTTGATTTTCATTTCAATATATTTTTTGTATTTTTTTTATATGTTACTTTTCTCCATAGAGAAAACGATACTACTATTAGTCGTAACAATAAAATAAAATTAATTAATATAAAAATATAAGAGAATTATAAAAGAAAATTATGAAACAATAATGGAAAACAATAATTAAGTGTCTTGTGCATAGGCCCCCCAGTGGCTCAGCGGTATGTCTGCGGACTTGCACGCTAAAATCCGGGTTTCGATACCCGTGGTGGGCAGAGCACAGATAGCTCATTGTGTAGCTTTGTGCTTAATTCAAAACAACAACAACTAGTGCGTAGTGGCCAGCTTGTGTAACATTCCTTAAATACATGTTAAAAGGGGAAAGATATTTAAGACTATTTACATCATGTACGTGGTATCTGTCGAGATCACACATTAAGTCATTCTTATGTCAATTCTTATTAAAATATTTTATAGAATTATGCAAGAGTCTTTCAGATATTGTGTCTATGTTTGCATATTTGTGCAGAAATGTGGATGAAGTGCTGCGTGGTACTTTATGCCGAAGTTAATTTTGTATTCGTTGTAGTTTCTGTAAATGTGTGGGTGCTATCCATGCAGGAGATGCATATTCTCTTATGGGTCTAATGTATGTTTTGTAGATTTTAAGTGTGTTGTCTGGTGATGTTCCTTGGTTTTTACCTAAAATACTTATTGCATAATTTGCTCTTTTCCAGATTCGTATCAGTATATTTTTAATATGCGGTAACTACGCTAATTTTCTATCGCAAGTTAGACCGAGAAATTTAGCAGAAGTAGCAGTCAGTAAAAGTGAACCATTCATGTATAGCTTTGGTGGATCTTTTTTTCAGTTTATTGAGTCTGCTCAACAATATAACTTGGGTTTTCGGAATATTGATTTTAATTCTATATTTCTGGTACTATTCTTCGATGTTATTTAGAACTGGTTGTAGGTTCGTTGCTGCTATTGAAGGAGTGGGGGATTTTTCCAGACTGCTACATCATCAGCAAACTGTGATGCAAAACCTAAATTTAGGTCTGACAGAGGCATATTACTCACATGCATGATAAATAACATAGAGCTAACAACCCCTCCCTGCGAGACTCCTGCTTCGGGTGAAAAGGACCCTGAGTGGGCCCCATTCATATCTACTTTGCACATTCGGTTGTTCAGAAAGTTGGGCAGCCAACGAATAATTTCCTGGGGTAAAGCCATTTCCTGTAACCTACGTCGTAATCCATTATGCCACACTGTGTCAAACGCTTTCTCAATATCGAGAAAGCAAGCTACAGTGCATTCATTTTTATTAAAACTGTCAATAATTGATTCTGTAAGTCGAATCAGGTGGTCTGTAGTTTGGCGGTTTTTCGAAATCCGTTTTGAATTTCGGGTAATTTTGAATTTTCTTCTAAGTATACGGAAAGACGATTACTAATTACCTCTAATATTTTGCCGATACAACTGGTTAGACTAATTGGGCGGAAGTTGTTCGGTTTATTCGCTGGCTTTCCTTCTTTCTGGAACATTAATATTATTGCTTCCTTCCAAGAAGGCCCGGCATGGCCAAGCGTGTTGAGGCGTGCGACTCGTAATCTGAGGGTCGCGAGTTCGCATCCCGGTCGCGCCAAACATGCTCGCCCTTTCAGCCGTGGGGACGTTATAATGTGACGGTCAATCCCACTAAAAGAGTAGCCCAAGAGTTGGCGGTGGGTGGTGATGACTAGCTGCCTTCCCTCTAGTCTTACACTACTAAATTAGGGACGGCTAGCACAGATAGCCCTCGAGTAGCTTTGTGCGAAATTCAAAAAAGAAAACAAATTTCTTATGGGAAAAATTGATTCGGTTAATGAACTGCCTTCTGAAACGGATTAATTTCGAGAACCGAGGTACCATTGTATTTGTAAATACTTAGCTGTTGTCGTTTATATTTAAAACAATGGTTTAAACAATGTATTACGTAAAATTTTTTTAAAAGTAATGCTTTTTTTCACTGTGTCTGTGAAAATTTTGTGAAGGAAGTTGACGTCATCAAATTGTAAGAAGCGAAAGTGTGTAGATGAAAACAGAAATTTTAAGCCAGAGTGGGCGGAATATTTTACATTCACCGTTAAAGGAGGTAAATCTTTATATATTACCTGCAACGTGTTACTCAGTCATTACAAAGCCAGTAACTTGAAACGCCACTATGAAACAAATCACAAAAACGTATCGTCTGATTATCCACCTAAATCATAATTACAGAAAAAAGAATTTAACTGTGTTAAAATCATCAATAAATAGCCAGCAGATACTGTTTACAATGTTCAGTAAGGAAGTTGATACAACGAATGTAGCTAGTTTTGTTATATAATGGAATATTTCTCGTACTAAACGCCTATATTATCATGGTGAATTTGTTAACAAGAATATCGCTGAAGTTACTGCAGTGTCACTTTCAAATAACAAAACTTCAGTGATTAACAGCACAACCAGTAGCTTCACGCCACACTAAAGAGAGACGTATCTCCCAGATCAGCACTGAAGTCGCACGCGAAATGCAAAATGATTTAAAGAATTCTCTTGCATTCAGCTTAGCCCTTGACGAATCTACAGTCATACAAGACAACTCACAACTGGCGGTATTTATTCGTTATGTTTCCTCTGATGTAACTGTGAAAAAAATGTTGGACTTTCTGGCACTGAAAAAAAACAACTCGTGGTGTTGACATTAAATATGCGTTTGACAGAACAAATACTGATATTCCACTGGGTAAACTCGTCAGTGTGCAACAGATGTAGCACCTGCAATGGTGGGGAAAAATGAAGGATTAATTGCACTTATGAAAAGTGATCCCAGCTTTACAGAGTTTCTCCCTGTTCACTGTATTATTCATTGTGAACATCTGGCAGCCAGGTACTTCAAGCATGATATATTGCTTGATTTCTAACCAATACAAACTGAGAAAGACAACAATAAAATGTAAGCATAATATTATTGAATATTTGCATATAGTAACTAAGGAGACGAAATCTTAAAGTAAGAACCGAGCTGTGCGAAGAAAGAACTAAATTTTATAGTGAAAAGTTTCTCACCTTGCATTTCATGGGTACTTCGACCAGTACAATTTGTAGGTATAAAGTTTTGTATAAATATTTTAATTGTATATTCACATAAGATCATTCGATAAATCTGAATTAAATTCTTGAAATAAGAAACAAAAGTTGCACATTTTGGAAATATCATTTACGTTACTCTTAACTCTGCCAGAGGCTTAGTAATTAGTGTTAGCGAACACTGAGCTGTTTTAGATAGCGTGATTCTGAAAACTTTTAGAAAAGTGAAGGTTTCTAAGAAAAATAAAGATTTTTTTACATCAAGTACTGCAGGGGAAAAGTATTCGGATTGTGCTGATACAAACAGTAATTTTTTATGTATTAACTATGGTACCGTTTATTGAAAGAAGTTTTCTCTTAAACTTCATTTCTTAAAACTATATACACTGAATTTAAGTGGTGGAAAAGAGAAATAAAGACCTTTAGCTAGAACTGATTTACTCTGATTATTTATGTTACAATTACTTAGGTTAACAATCAGGTCGCCAGGATGAAACTAGGAATGAACGCTATTAGTCAATCAATTCAGCCTCAAATTTTGAACATGTTCACGTCGAGGAATTTGTCTTCGGTCCACTGGTACCACTTGTTTAGTACACCGGTGTATTGAACACTGGTAACAACGATCGTAAGGTAAGTAGAGTACACATTGAACTGTTTCAGTAAGTTTGTGTGTGTGTGAATGAGTTGTTGGTGTGTAGTGATTTCTAGGTGCCTCTCTTCTTTCACTGCTAAATTACGGACGACTAGTGAAGATAATCCTTGGGTAGCTTGGAGCCAAATTTAAAACAAACCAACAGTCTCTTTAGAGAAATTTGATAAGCTAACGAAAATTTTGGTTTGGTTCTTTAAATTGGAGAAACTTTGGAATAACGTGACGAAGCTTGAATTCTGAAAAAAAGCAAATGTCAAGGTTTACTTTGACATTTAAAGTAAAATGTAAAAATAATTATAAATCTGTACGAACAGTTTTACTCAAAATTTATAATTTTGTAACATTTATTCAATGTAAGTCACAAAGAAATATGAAATCCATCCACACTTTCATGTTTGTTTACATGTGACCAGATTATACAGTAAACAGTTAATATTTTAAATTAATTTTAACCTCTAATCTCAAAGTCTATGGATGTGTTTGTTAACAAATCTTTATTACTTGATAGACTGAACAACCACCAATGAAGACCGACTTTCAAAGTAGCTGTAGTCAACATCTGAATGTGATTATTTTATGTATACTGTGTGTG
The DNA here is from genome assembly GCF_004210375.1 of Tachypleus tridentatus. Classification (NCBI taxonomy): domain Eukaryota; kingdom Metazoa; phylum Arthropoda; class Merostomata; order Xiphosura; family Limulidae; genus Tachypleus; species Tachypleus tridentatus. The sequence continues at coordinate 43,043,155 of NW_027467782.1, read as the reverse complement.
TTTGTTTTGAATTTCGCACAAAGCTACTCGAGGGCTATCTGTGCTAGCCGTCCCTAATTTAGCAGTGTAAGACTAGAGGGAAGGCAGCTAGTCATCACCACCCACCGCCAACTCTTGGGCTACTCTTTTACCAACGAATAGTGGGATAGACCGTCACATTATAACGCCCCCACGGCTAAAAGGGCGAGCATGTTTGGCGCGAAGGGAATGATGCGAACCCGCGACCCTCAGATTACGAGTCGCACGCCTTAACACGCTTGGTCATGCCGGGCCATCGTATACTGTGAACCGTGGTGTCTGCTCGTCAGTTCATCTATCTTCTGTATATGACGGGCACTCCTCGTGTTGAGTGTGAAAAGCTACGGATGAAAGTAAAGTTCAATATTAACTATTTACATAACTGTAGAACAGGTATGAAAAATGTTGACAACAAACAGGACGTTCTACACTAACTTGTTATGAGTTAATAACACTATCATATACATATCAACATGTGACGTAACGGTGTGTTATTGTTGAATGGTTCGTAATAGAACGCTTCTCATACAAATGTGGAACATTAAACAGAAAAACAAAACCCATTTAACACATTTATTCTAGAGTGTCACACTATCGTATAGTGTTTTTATCACTGCGAGTAAATTAATTATCCTTTCAACTTTAAACGTTTTTTTTTCTCAGCAGCATCTATTTGTGTACTTTAACCTAATCATAAAACATTTTATGGTTCTCTCTATTTTTATATTTCATGTAATACAAATATACATATAAATCTTCAGATGACCAGTATGACTTTTCACATATCAAACTTGTTATTCTGAGATCTTCACTAACAAATTTACACACGTGATCGTGAAGAACGACCCTTTATTTACACTATGTACAACTCCTTAACTAAGTTTAAAAGGATATTTTTATTTTTATAACTCAACTTTTAACGTCTTCTAACTTTTCCCACTTATCCCTCACCAGTTTTATATTTCTGTTATTTTCATTCTATTTCACTTACGTCATATCTTTACAAAACTGATTCACCAGTATTGTTACACCTCCAACCAATACAAACTGTGAAAGACAACAATAAAACGGAACCACAGTATTAGTAAATATTTCTATACAGTAACTAAGGAGACCAGATATTAAAATAAAAACCAAACGGTGCGAAGAAAGAACAATATTTTGGATGAAAAGGTTTCTCACATTGCATTCCAAGGATACTTCGACAAGTACGATTTGTAGGCATAAAGTTTTGTGTAAATATTTTAATTGTATGTTCACATAAGGTCATTCTATAAATCTGAATTACATTTCTGAAATGAGAAACAATTACGTTACTCTAAAACCTGAGAGAGGCTTAGTAATTAGTGTTTTAGATAGCGTCGTATTGAAAAATTTAGAAAAAGTAAACATTTTCTGAAAAAAAATCATTTTACAGAAAGTACTGCAGGGGAAAAGCGTTCGGTTTGTGGTAATATAAACAGTAATTTTTTATCTGTTAAATGTGGTACCGTTTATTGAAAAAATAAGTATTTTAAGCTCCATGTCTTAAAATTATATTTATAAATTACATCAATAAAGATGTAATCAAACCTTCAGTTTTAGTACAGGGGTGGATACAGGATTTTTTTTGGTAGGGGAGTATGATCGACTAAGTAACAGTGAGTTAAACCTGACCAGAAGTAATTTTTTTTTTTTTTACTGCAGCGTAAATTTCATGAAATTCATTTAGAAACAAATAAAAGAAACATATATGACTATGAATTTTCGTTTATTGATTTTATTCCAAAATATCAAGTTACAAGCAATCGTACACAATTTTGGTATGGTCAGTGTGGGGATGCATCCCCTCTGTATCCATCCCTGGTTTACTCCCAGTGAAAGTCGTGTTCTTGTTACAAGGACAGTACTTAAAATTCTGTTCTATAATAAACAAAGGTTTGTTGTACGTTTTGTAATTATTTTTGTTTTATAATTATCTGAATTTAGAATACCAAAGTGGGAATCTTATAGATTTTTGTCTATATACTGTGATGGTTCACCTGGTGTATCATCATTACTAACAACAACTTAATATACTGTGATGGCTCACCTGTGACCATTATTTTACTTTCATTGGCTGTAAAACAATTATATCTCTTGCTAGCTGTATCACAACACTGTCAACCTACTAATTTTGAAATAACATTTTAAAATGAAACTTTGTGGAATGGATGGCAACTGCCTGTTGTGGAGACACAAGGGTAGAGGACGATGTTTCAAAATCTTCCGCCTTTTCGTCTTCAGGTCAGTGTGCGTGTGTATAGGTATTGTCAGTCTTTTATAGTGTCCCGGTGGTTTGTGAAGAGCGTGTTATGACTGATTGGATTGTCACTGTTTCTCCACAATCCACCAGGACACTATAAAAGACTGACAACATCTACACACACACATACTGGCCTAAAGACAAAAATCGGAAGATGTTCAAAACGTCGTCCAAAACACTTGTTTTTCCACCACAGGCAGTTGCAGTCCATTCTTCAAAGTTTCATCATGAATACTTTGCCTAAACAAAGAATGTTTTAAAAACTTCACAACTTTAGAAAGTAAAAAAAACATACAATTAGTAAAACCTTAAACAAATATTATCAGTATCTTTAAAGTTTGGATAGGGTTTCAGATTCAAACTGAAATAACTATTAAAACATCATGTGTTATTGTTTATGAACAACACTGATCACGTTTAACTTAAAGACAATTACTTATGAAAAACTAAAAGGAAGAGCTGGAGTGAAACTATTAGTTAATGTTTAATAACGTGCACTAATATATACTAACAGTCACTTGTAAAAAATAAGGCATACTTGAACATGAACTTTGAGTCTATGAAATAGATTCAATAGAGGCTGTTGACAAAACTTTGAACTCCATACATTTCTTAAGGTTGTCCCTGCAGTTACCCATTGTTTGGAATCTATTCTTTCATGTTTAATAGGAACTCCACACTGAAAAGTATATACATATATGTATTAAGTTTCCTTATTTTGTAATTTTTCACTAATTTATAGCTGAGTATTACTAAGAAAAAAATTTTATACATTAAAAATTGTCTTACCACCTCTTAATTTTCTTATACAATTTTAAAATGGTTTCATTTTAAAATAACATGATCAAAACATATTTTTCAGATTAAAATTTAACTCTTCAAGTACAGGTGTGATCATTTTGACCAATCTTGTAACCACCATGATATAGCTTTAAATTTGCTGAGTGCACCTTCATGAAATAAAAAAAAGAAGTAAATATTACATGCTTATTGTACACAAAAAGAAATCACATTTTTAATAAAGTATTTTTATAAAAGTTCTGAGCTTACAACAGCATTACTAAGTCAGTCCAAGTACAAAATGATTTTTTCATGTTAGCAACAAAATAATATTTGATACCTGTGATGGAGAGAACACAGATAGCCCTTTGTGCTTGATAACAAACAACATTTCTGAAATGACTTTATATTATAATAAAGAGTAATACACTATTCATTTCAACAACCACAGCTAATACCTTACAAACCTCCTAGTCATTTAGATTTAACAGAAAAGCAATTAACCCAGTTCTGTGTAAAAAAATGATCAAATTACAAGCATGTACAATCAAATTATAGTACTACTGATGCAATATCTATAAACTTTGTCCACTCAGAACCCTTGGCTAGAGCTTTATAATAACCTGCAGGTTTAACCTATAACACATTTGAATTTTGAAAATGCCTAAATTAAAGCACACTTCTTCAGCTCAGCAGGTTAACAGCCAAAACCAGGAAAATATGTAGTCCTAAAATAAGATCCATAAATTAATATACAGTTGACCAAGTAAGAATATGTCTTTTCATATAAATTTCTTTAATTAATATACAGTTGACCAAGTAAGAATATATCTTTTAGTATACATTTCTTTAATTAATATACAGTTGACGAAGTAAGAATATGTCTCTTAATATACATTTCTTTTAACGTTTCAGCCTATATCAATTTATTAAAAATATTTGAAAATAACTTAAAAATATAAAGTTAAAACACTAATCAGTCAATACTTAAAGGAGATGACGAAATGTTCATAAGAAACGTTAATACTTAAAGGAGATGACGAAATGTTCATAAGAAACGTTAATACTTAAAGGAGATGACGAAATGTTCATAAGAAACGTTAATACTTAAAGGAGATGACCAAATGTACATAAGAACGGTTAATACTTAAAGGAGATGACCAAATAAATGCACATAAGAAACGTTAATACTTAAAGGAGATGACCAAATAAATGCACATAAGAAACGTTAATACTTAAAGGAGATGACCAAATGTTCATAAGAAATGTTAATACTTAAAGGAAATGACCAAATGCACATAAGAAACGTTAATACTTAAAGGAGATGACCAAATGTACATAATAAACGTTAATACTTAAAGGAGATGACCAAATGCACATAGGAAACGTTAATACTTAAAGGAGATGACCAAATGCACATAAGAAACGTTAATACTTAAAGGAGATGACCAAATGCACATAAGAAACGTTAATACTTAAAGGAGATGACCAAATGCACATAAGAAACGTTAATACTTAAAGGAGATGACCAAATGTACATAAGAAACGTTAATACTTAAAGGAAATGACCAAATGCACATAAGAAACGTTAATACTTAAAGGAGATGACCAAATGTACATAAGAAACGTTAATACTTAAAGGAGATGACCAAATGCACATAAGAAACGTTAATACTTAAAGGAGATGACCAAATGCACATAAGAAACGTTAATACTTAAAGGAAATAACCAAATGCACATAAGAAACGTTAATACTTAAAGGAGATGACCAAATGCACATAAGAAACGTTAATACTTAAAGGAGATGACCAAATGCACATAAGAAACGTTAATACTTAAAGGAGATGACCAAATGCACATAAGAAACGTTAATACTTAAAGGAGATGACCAAATGCACATAAGAAACGTTAATACTTAAAGGAGATGATCAAATGTACATACGAAACGTTAATACTTAAAGGAGATGACCAAATGTACATAAGAAACGTTAATACTTAAAGGAGATGACCAAATGCACATAAGAAACGTTAATACTTAAAGGAAATGACCAATTGAAAAACTTTCAATCCAATGATAAAACTATTACCTCAATTCATTTTTAAGGATTATGTCTAATAACTTTTTATCAATATTTGGTTCACTTACTGTTGCAGTGAATGCTTTACAAATCTCATAATCAGTTTAGAACTTGTACATTTTAACAGTTATAGAACTGATAAAAAAAATCTCTGTAACAATGAAAGTTAAAATTATTTTTTATTCCACTTTTATGAAACAAGCAAAGTTTATCAAGTAGAGTAAAACAGTTATATAATAAATATGATGTTATAATTATAACAAAAAACTTTGCTCTAATTAGAATGATCAGTTGTAAAGAAAAAAGTTATACAATTACCACATTAGGTCTGCTATCTTTTATAATCCTCTTGTTGGTTTCTAGATAGTTGATATTGTACTTCTGAAAGAACTTCACACATTCATCCTTTAAGTAGTCTAAAAGGGAAGAGTCTTCATCTTGTATTTGGTCCCACAGACGCAAGTTCTCCTTAATGGTAACTTCTTGGTACTCTTTAAATTGACGACAACAGTGTTCTAACTGTTCTTGGAATAGTGGTGGTAAACATTCCAAAGGAAATACGGCATGACTACCATACTGCTTTCCTAGATAAAAAACTAGCAACATGAGCACAAACACTGTTCGAGTTTGATATACATTGAAAAACAAACACAGTATGTGTACCATGTTCTAAAAACAATATGAGCAAAGTAATCAACTATGATAGACATTCCAAACTACTATACTACTGGATTTATTATAAAACGTATCACTAGTTCTGAAAACAGAGCCAGTTACTAACAGTTATTTGTAAGATATCAGTGATAAAAACCATATTCACAGCTAAATGGTTGAGAGCAACAACAGTAGATGTCAGTAGTGGCTGTATACAAGATATAAATGGTAAAAACCATGTTCATAGATACAGAGTTGAGAACAACAATAGACGTCAGTAATGGCTGTAAACAAGATATAAATGGTGAAAACCATGTTCATAGATACAGAGTTGAGAACAACAACAGATGTCAGTAATGGCTGTATACAAAATAAAAATGGTAAAAACCATGTTCATAGATACAGAGTTGAGAACAACAATAGACGTCAGTAACGGCTGTATACAAAATATAAATGGTAAAAACCATGTTCATAGATACAGTGTTGAGAACAACAGTAGGTGTCAGTAATGGCTGTATACAAAATATAAATGGTAAAAACCATGTTCATAGATACAGTGTTGAGAACAACAGTATGTGTCAGTAATGGCTGTATGCAAGATATAAATGATAAAAACCATATTAGGACTACAGGGTTGAAAAACAAGAACAAGTTAAAACCTGAATTTCACATTTTTGAAAAATGGATTTTATGCACAATTAAAATCTAAAACACTAATATTCCACAACTGACAGAACACTAAATGCCTGAAAAGTAGATGTGCTGCTGGCCAAAATCTTAAGGCCAATGAACATAAAGAAAAAATATGCATTTTGCATTCTTAGACTCAATCACTTATTTGAATAGAGCTTCAAAAGATGAAAATAAGAAAAAGGAAAATAAAAAAACAACTTTTTTAGCATTTAATATGGAAAATGTGAACACTGAAATTAGCCTAAATACTAGCTGGTCAAAAATGTAAGACCATACCAAAAAGAAGTCCTAAACAGGGTAGGAAATGCCCAACAAGAGGTCTCAGTAGTGAGTTGTTGCTGTCATTGTGAATAACTGCAAACATTTGCTTTGGCATGGTAGATATAAGCATTTGCAGAAGGCTGGCTGGAATGTTATTCCAAGTGGTGAAGATGGTTTCACAAAGATTATGCAGGATTTGGAATTGACATCCATTTCTATAGACTTCCCTTCCCATCCACCCCCAAACATTTTTAATGGGGTTCAGTTCGGACGAACAAGCTGGATGGTCCAAAAGAATCACGTTATTTGCCATGAAAAAGTCCTTTGTCTTGCAGGCATTGTGGATTGCAGCGTTATCCCGCTGAAAGATCCAGTGGTATCCACACAAGCGAGAGCCTTCAGTCAATAAGGATGCTCTCTCCAAAATGCCAATGTAGCCAGCTGCTCTTTGATGCCCCTGTATGGTTATACATTGTTTCATTTAAGAAGAAAGCACCCTAGATCATGATGGAACCTCCTAAACTGGGTCGTGTAATAAATGTCTCCGTGGGATATCTTTATCGTGCCAGTAACATTGGAAGCCATCTGGACCATCCAGGTTAAATTTCTTCTCATCAGAGAACAAAACCTTCGTCCACTTTTCTACATCCCATATTTGGTGCTTCTCAGCTGTTTTGTGGTGTGGAAGGAAGCATGGCTTTTGAAGATGTTTATGATTTTAAAGCCTTTCTCTCATAGATGCTGTATTATTGTTCTTGAGCTGCATTTTGCATCCGTGAGGGCCTTAATCTGGTTCGACGATTAGCTGGTGTCTTGCTGGACAACCCCTCGAATCCTCCTGTTCAACGCCAGGGAAATTTTCTTGGGTCAACCACTTGAAATTCTCGTTCCGTATCCCTCAGGGTCTTTTAAGAAATTTGCATCAGCAGTTTTACTACGCCCAATCCCACCCACTACAGCACGTTGAGAGAGACCTTGCTTTTGCGCTCAACAATTCTGCTACATTTAAATTCTGTCAACTTTTTAGCCTTTGCCATGTTTTTACCCAATGTAACACAGGAGATATCAGTGGGAAATGTTGACAATGCTAATGCTTGAACACAAATGACTAAATTTCATTGAATGTTTACTGGTTAGCACTTCGTTTCAGTATGGTCTTAATCTTTTGACCAGCTTGTATTTAGGCTAATTTCATAGTGTTCATTTTCCCTATTAAATGCTAAAAAAGTTTTTTTTTTTTTTTTTTCATTTTTCTTATTTTCCTCTTTTGAAGCTCTTCTCAAATAAGTGGTTGAGTCTAACAATGCAAAATGCATATTTTCTCTTTATGTTCATTGGCCTTAAGATTTTGGCAAGCAGTGTATCAGAACCAGAACCAAAGAGTTCTTTCAAATAAAATATGTCATTCCTGATAACTTGCACATTCCACTGACCAATTAAAAACAATTTAATTTATCATCTTGTTTACAAATTGAACACATTAATATTGATAGCATTACAACAGCAAATATTTCAATTCCTTATAATATTGTCTAATTTGTAACATGTATTTAAAATTCAAGAAAATAACAATGTATGGTTGTCACATCCCTTGCCAAAGTCTAAATTTTAAAAAACAGAAATAAAAATTATACAAGTTTTTACTGCAATTATTGAACTTTCATGATATTTTGGTGATTATTCTTACTAAATATGTACATCTAAAAATAAGTAACATCTCAAATTGTTAATACTGACCTGACCTAACCTAAACCTAACCCAACCCAACCCAAACCCTAAAATAACCTTAACTAACCCTAACCTAAACCTAACCTAACCTATCCTGACCTAACCCTAACCTAAACTAACTGTAACCTAACCTAAAACCTTTAACCTAACCTAAACCTAACCTAACCTAACCTAACCTAACCTGACCTCACCTAACCTATACTTTACACATGATAAAAATACAGTATGATTAACATTCATGAACTTATTTAGAATTAACTTAGTTCTTAAATCTATATACGAATGTTGGCAACCAGTATTTGATGGTGATTTCTTTGATAATTTGCAACTCCTGGATGTTAATTTTTAGAGCAATTTATGTATTACTTGCATCTTTATAAACATATTGTTTAACCAACTCTTTTAAGACCAGGAATTTTATATTTCGGAAAACCAAGTATTATTATGAATTTACGAAAATACCAAGGTTTTATACTTGATTTATTTTATATTTTATTGCAGAAAGGCTAAAAACATGTATTACTTGATTCAGTATTACAAAATTTCTTATGAAAGTACTCCACAAAGTCCATGGGAGGTTTATTTTGAAAGACATCCTTTTTGTTATGTTGTGATAATAATGATAACTCAAAGTAGAAGACTGAGAGTTAATCCCCAGGTTAAAATGCACATGAACAAATATTAATAAAACAAATTATCTATTAAAAATTATGACTTTTCGTGTGCAACAGCCTTGTAATGTTCAGTAAAATCTACCAAATTTTGTGAATATACACTTAATATATTAGAAGTTGCTAGTATGTAAACTAATGGGTACAAATAGTTATGGGTTTGGTCCAATGGGCCTAGGCAGTTTCAGTAAAGTTCATAAACTACTTTAAAAAATTATTAACTGAAACATTTACCATGGAATGATAAAATCTTATATTAATATATATTAAAAGTTACAAGTTTAGATTATAATGCTCCAAGTCAACTACCAGCTGACACAGAGCCTTGATTACAGGACCATAGTCCATGTATTGGATAGGCAGAGCAGTGATAGTGCCAGAGCAGATAGACTTAGCTACGGTGTCAGCAATCTCATTCCCACAAATACTAATGTAGCCTGGTTTCCAGAAAAACTGGATAGAAGTACATGTTATAGGGAAATGGGACATTCGGTTTTGAATATTGGGGAGAACATGGTGAGAACCAACATGAAGTGATTCCATGACCAGTAGAGCACTGGCAGTTTGAGTAATGCTTAGTTTTACATAACCCAGGGCAAGAGACATACAGTTCAGCAGTGAACATAGAAGCTGTAGAGGGGATTCTTCGAGCAACTACAGAACCACAACAAACCATGGCAGAGCCCACACAGTCATCTGAGTTCAAACTGTAGGTATAAATGGAAATGGAAGAATGGTTCAAAAGATGTTCAGCAAATAGCAGACAGTATTTCCAATCAAGCATGTCTACCTTAAAGAAGTCATGGTGGGATTGGCTGACCAGTGGATACAGCAATATTATCCAAGAATAAATATGAAAAATTATTTTGATTTTATAACAGTCTATAGCTGCCATTCAATATACCTCATGCTCGACGACTGATGTGAGAAATGAAAGTCATCGACATAGAGCCCATTTGTAACAGTGAGAGAGAGTTGTTCAGTGATGGCATTAATTTTAATACTGAAAAGTGTGAAACATAGAACACAGCTTTGAGGGACTCCAAGAAAAGAATGGGAAAGTGTCAAACCTACTCAAACTTGAAATTGCCTGTCCAATAAAAAGTGTTCAATAAAAAATGGCAAATGGCCACGTAACACATATATATGGAGGTCTCGCAAAATGCTATACCTCCATGTTGTATCATAAGCCTTCTCAATGTCAAAGAATATTGATACAAGATGTTGTATCAGGTGGTCCATGGTTGAGTGTTGTCATCAGAACCCACACTGGGTGGGCAGGAGGAGGTTCTTTGATTCAAAGAACCAAACAAGACAAGCACTAACCATCCTCTCTGAGGTCTTACAGAGACAGCTCGTCAAAGCAATTGGATGGTAGTTTGAAGGAATCTTGGGGTCCTTCCCAGGCTTAGAGAAAGGTAGGACAATAGCCTGGTACCAGACAATAGGAAAAACATTCTCCTGCCAGGTCCAGTTAAAAACAATTGGAAAAATAGCAAGAGAAGAAAGAGGTAGATGGCACAGCATATCATAGTGTACATCATCTGGTCCAACCGATGTACTGCCAGACCAATGAAGGGCCAGTTTCAGTTCCACCAGTGTAAAGGGACGATTATAGTTATAGAGACAATCACCTCAAAAGGAAAGAGGTGATTCCTCTGCACAAGTCTTGATGGCTAAGAAGGAGGAAGAAGAAGGAGAAGTGCTAGATACCTGGCAAAAGCTTTTACCTAGAGTATCAGCGATGCTCAGGGTATCAGTTACTTCTTGGTCATCAGACGGCAAGATAAAGAAGGGGACAGAATTATATTGCCCACAGACTTTTCTAATATTGTCCCATATGACTTTGGAACAGATGGTAGAAGATATGCTGGTTCTGAACTTAATCCAAGAATCCTTTTGGCTTTGACATCTTACCCACCTAGCATGTGCACGGGCCCGCTGAAAAGCAATGCAGTTCAAGAGTGTGGGATATCTTCAGAAAGTATCCCAGGCCCATTTTTGAGCCTTCAGTTCCATGTGGCAGGCAGGATTCCACCATGGACGAGGATATAGTGGAAAATGTGTCAAGGTTTGAGGAATACATTGAGCAGCTGCTTGTATAATACAGTCAGTTGCTGCTGCCGCACAGTCATCTATTGACGGTTTACAGATGCTGACAATATTAAGTTCTGCAAGAGCAGTGAAAGAGGGCTAGTTTGCCTGATCCAGCTTCCATTGGGGCACACTGGTCATGTGGCTTCGACCACAGTCAGTCTCTCTCAAGATTATAGGAAAATCATCACTGCCTCGTGGATTATTGTCAACTCTCCATGAAAAATGGGAGAATAATGAAGGGGAGCAAATTGAGAGAAACAATCACATTAAACATTTTTAATGGTTAAAAAAAAGGCAAATGACAATCTCATTGTATGTGAACTAATTTTAAAATATGATAATAATTTAATATAATATATTATAACACTTGGAATACACAAAAACTTTTCAAAGTCAGAATTCATTTCATCTTCATTTAGAAACTGTGGAAGCAAAAGAGCACATTTATATTAAATCAGAAATTTAGTCTAAACATATTACAAGCTCAATCTGTTTTATAAATAAAATACTATTAGCATGCCAAAATAGTTCCTCAGAGCACTAAACTTTCAAATTAGTACACAGTAACTCCTTTGATTCTCAACGGAAACAAGAACCATAACTTAAAGTTTTGAAGTACAGGAATAGATCTACAGTTTAAATTTTACAAACAGCAAAATAATGTTTTTGTTATTTCAGTGATCCTGAGAAACAATAAAATACAGCATTACATTTTTCTATTGAGGTATACACACCCTGTACCAGTGTGGAAATTACAAGGACATGTGAGTAACCCAACTGTTGCACCATAATAAAATGTTTTGCAACACTGTTGGGTAAATCCACTTGTCGTACCAAACAGCTCTAAATGTCAAGTCAGATAAATCCATTGATAGTATCCAAAGAGTTTTAAAAAAAAATCCCACTTGCTAGATTATAAAAAGGTTGGATGACAGAAAGCATGGACTTGTAAACAATCTGTACACTAGTTAAAGTCACTTCACTTTCTCTTACAATCCTGTTCTTATTGTGTAAGAAAGGATAGTATTTATTCAAAAGTATTCACAGAACTACTAGGATTACTTCATAAATAGAAGAACTGAATCATGGGAATGGGTTAATCATACAGTCTAAGCTCAGTTGAAGTGCACCTTATAAGTTATATTCAAAATTTATTAACTATATGTTAATAAACTAGATATTAAAGCATATTTACAATTAAAAGTTTTATATTATCTGATGTTCATGATTTAATTTGTCAGTTATGTAGCTTTGTGCTCAGCAGCAAACAAAGTAACATTTTTATTACTTGGATAAATAGAATTACCAAAAATAGAGAAAGTTGTTATCTCTATTTGCAATTAGTTTATTATTATATTGACAATTGATTTAGTTATAGTTTTGATTAGACTGTATAAACCTAATCAATGTAAACACTGCTTGAAGATAACCAATTACATTTTCCAGTTCTAAACAGTTCTCTCAGTTGTTTAACATGCAAGTGGCACAACAATACATACTACAATAATGTGAAGAGATAATCTTGAAGTCATTTCCACGTAGACCACAAATTATTTGTAGAATTAGAAGATTATATTTAATAAACAAACAATACTGTCATCATAAACTGAGACAAATACCCTAATAATACAATTCTATTTATATGTATGATGTAACATAGGTTTTTTCCATACCTACTGAAAGAAATCCTCTTATTTCTTAAACATAAAATTCAACTTCCAGAAAAAACTCACTTCCTTCCCCCAAATCAAGTACACAACAGAATGTTTCAAAAATTTACAAACAATCACATTTAAATACTTTTTTCTCCATAACATTCCTTAATTGTTTCTAGCTTCATGATAAGGACAGAAATAGTTGTTCACATTTGCACAAGATATTGAAAATTTGTTTACTGACTACAAAACTTAGTACCAACAGAGACCAATTCTGATTAATTTTAGTTGACAAGTTGACTTGCTCCCAAAATTCTGCTGTCATCCCATGTCTGAAAGCAATGATGAAAAGACAGTAAAAGATCATACTTATGATGGATATCCTGAGATAGTATGTTTCACCATGAGAAACCCATTCTTAAATTTTTAAAATCATAGAGTGTATTTTAATAAGCTAATTAATTTTCTTTGCTCTTACAAGAAAAATAGCAAAGGTGTCACAAATTAGCCTTAATATTTGCAGAACAAGTGTCTAATCCTCCATAAAACTCCTCTCCTGTTGATCTTATCAGTGAAAAAAAAAATTTCAAAATTCATGTTCACTCATTAAACCTTTTAAAGACTTTCTCAAAAGCATCATCTTATCATCACTCTAGTAGGTCTCAAGTCTTTCCAAACATTTGAATTTGTTTGATTTTCATTTTATAAAATTTCACACTAACAACTTTAGTTATACAACATCAATGTACAACCTGTTTCTGTCAGTATATTTACCACAATCATTGATATGTATCAGTGAAACTAAATACATTTAATGAAATTAAATAGTGCATTAAAAAACATCAAACCTAAACCTCTGACTAATTATACTTGTTTGTTATAACTCAAAACCATGTGGGACGATATGGACTCGAGCACCCACACCTCTCTCTCCTAATTTCTAATTCTATATCAATTGCTACTCTTTATTTCTTATGTGAGACTGGCAAATAAAGATAAAGACTGATAGATGGTGTATCCCCACTGCAATGTGGGTCCTATTTCTTCAGTCACCTCCAAAACCTAGGGTAAATATTATGATCCCACACTGTAGCTTGTACCCTGGGATATTTTCAGTCAATGCAGCATTTTTTTTATTCAATTTGTTTTCAAGTTATAACAAACTAACACGTGCGTCATTTTATGATTACTGATATTCCATTTCTGCCTTTACTAATGCATCATTAATGAAAGAAAAGGTATAACTTGTAAATGTCTAGGTTTCCCATTTAAACCCATAAGTTCCCCTGAAGTATATAAACAAGCTTTTGAAACACATAAATATCATAGGTCCCAAAATAAGACACTGATAAACTTAAAGTATAATGGTTATTCTAATCAAATGATGTATACTTTATACCATACTCTACTTCCTACATAATTAAATTTTTATTCACTTCTGAAACTCTTCCAACTAATACTACAAAAACTAATACAATAGTTAAGTTTCATGCAGAATGATACAAAAATATTAAAATAATTAACATCAACAGAGAATGCCTTTAAAAACTGTATAAACCTCACAAACAATATTATAAGTTAGTAAGAAAATAAACATTTTATTAATATTGTAAAAACTTCTAAGTATCAAACATTATCGTACTGTCAGTACAAATATTTAATACTAAATATTAAGCTATTTGTTAGACCTCACGCATGAAACAAGAGCATCATAATTCATGGTTTAATTACAAATACTAAACTAACAAAATTCAAATAATAAAACGATAGAAAAATGGCCCTGTAAATATTATAAACAATATATGTTATTCATTTACTCAAATTATTGTTAATATAGTATTCTGGAATTCTTAACTTACGTTCGACTCGTAATATGAGGGTCGCGGGTTCGAATCCCGTCGCACCAAACATGTTCTCCCTTTCAGCCGTGAGGGTGTTATAAGGTGATAATCAATAACACTATTCGTTGGTAAAACGTAAGCCCATGATTTGGCGGTCGATGGTGATCACTAGTTGCCTTGCACTGCTAAAGTAGGGGCGACGAGCGCATAGCCCTCGAGTAGCTCAGCGAGAAATTCAAAACAAAGAAACTCTTAAATATTACTACATTTTTATCACATTGTTACAACTTCCTTCGCTCATTATTACTAATAACTTACAATATGTACATTTACAACATAAAATTATAATTAAATCTAAGCCTGGTTACAAGAGGCCTACATGTACATAACAAGTTGGTGTGTCACTTCAGTATTCAGATAGCGACATTTGGCTCAAAATCGAATAAGACATCCAATTTCATTCAGTTTGAATTGGATTCTGAGTCATAATCTATCTTTTCTTCAAAGTTTAAGTGTTAAATATGTCCGCATAATGAAGATATTCTAGTAATAGCAGATTAATAATATATTATTAATTTATAAAAAAATTAATTAACAAGAATCAAATGATTAACGCTAATTACAAATTCTAATGACTACACTTACAAATTATATCCTAACTCACGTACGCCGCCTAATCTTCACAACTTTCACCTTTGAATAAGTTTGGCCAATGACAGTCAAGTAGCTTTTGTGACGACTCCACATAGACTACATTTTAAAGAAGCATCAAAAACAAATTAATAATGTGTTTCTTTTGAATAAACCTATTTGTAAAAACTATGTGATTTGAAAACAATTAATAATTATAGATTGTTTTTTTCATTTCCAAACTGTGATACATGTACATACACACACAAAATTTAAAGTTTCGTTTGTTTCAGAAGGTTTTGGCCCGGCATGGCCAAGCGCGTAAGGCGTGCGACTCGTAATCCGAGGGTCGCGGGTTCGCGCCCGCGTCGCGCTAAACATGCTCGCCCTCCCAGCCGTGGGGGCGTATAATGTGACGGTCAATCCCACTTTTCGTTGGTAAAAGAGTAGCCCAAGAGTTGGCGGTGGGTGGTGATGACTAGCTGCCTTCCCTCTAGTCTTACACTGCTAAATTGGGGACGGCTGCCACAGATAGCCCTCGAGTAGCTTTGTGCGAAATTCCAAACAAACAAACAATTCAGAAGGTTTTACGTTAAGCTATTGTTGTTTTGAATTAAGCACAACGATATCCGTGCTCTACCTCACCAGAAACCCGATTTTTAGCCTGGTTGGTTAAGCTATTGTTGCACAACGATATCCGTGCTCACCAGAAACCCGCCACTCTGCAGGCTGGTGGGGGAAAGCTACATTCCCCAGGAGAGGTTCGAACTCACAACCCTGGTATATCCCATAAGCTTTGTCTTCTACGTACTGTACGTTAACCAATTGCGCCACCGGAGATTTATATACGCCCTTTTAATCAAATAAGTTTCTACGCATAGTCGTGATGGAGATTCGAACCTGCGACCTACACATTACTAGTCAAGCGCCTTAACCACCTGGCCATATCGAGCCCAGAAACTTTATTTACCACTTAAATGTTCTCAATAACACATACATGTAATTGTTTCGTGTATCCTGGAGCGTTCCTTAGGTTGTTACGGTGGGGACACACGACTCCTATAGTTAGTTATTGTTTATAAAAGAACTTATTACATAATTATGTGTTGTTTGTCAAGTCCAGATTTATATACACATCTTGAAAATCGAACCTTGTTTACGTTCATTTATAATAGTGTTGGTTTTCAGTGATTTACAGCTACATTATGGCAGGTTACATGATCTGATTCTGTGTAGAATGGGGCATTTCCGAGTGGTGATAATGTTTCTTTCTGTAATATGTTCTCACTATGCACAGAAAGTTGGCATTTTTACATACGTAGATGTATATGCAATATGAAAAAAATGACAAATTTTATTGTACAAGAACTCTAAAGTTAGAAAGCGTGTGTGAATACTGCTAAGAAGAAATTGAACATGGGCTTCGTTTTCTACATGGTAACAACCTGACGATGACCGAAGAAGGTCGAAACGTTGTTCGCTCTTCTATGTAAAATATTTCTCAACCCAAACGAGCCGTTTCTGCATATAAATTTCTCAACAAGTGGGTTTCTCGACATCACTGATTTTGTTGATAATTGCTTACCAGACAAGAATACTTTTTATGAGAAATGAATTTTGCACTGACTTTCTTCACTTGAAGCCTTTTGAATTTATATTACAAGGTCCATCTAAAAATACGAGTTTATTATATTCAAAGTGACTGCACAGTATCTTGTGTGCTGATGAAGTTGTGTAGGCTCATACATGGCCTGGCATGGCCTAGCGCGTTAAGGCGTGCGCATCGTAATCTGAGGGTCGCGGGTTCGCGCTCGAGTCGCGCCAAACATGCTCGCCCTCCCAGCCGTGGGGGCGTTATAATATTCGGTCAATCCCACTATTCGTTGGTAAAAGAGTAGCCCAAGAGTTGGCGGTGGGTGGTGATGACTAGCTGCCTTCCCTCTAGTCTTACACTGCTAAATTAGGGACGGCTAGCACAGATAGCCCTCGAGTAGCTTTGTGCGAAATTCAAAAAGAAACATAGGCTCATACATCAGAAAATAATTTTAGTTTTTAGTTTCTCTTTTTAATGCTCAGCTAAGAAAATTTGTAATTCAATAACATAACTTTAGCTTTACGATATAATATTTATTTTGCATGTAAAGTATATCTATTATAAAGAACAACACAAGCTACAAAATATATAAAACCGAAACTCATACTTCAGATAATACAGATCATAATGTTATGAAACCAAGCATACATTAAATATTACTGTACATTTCTCTGTAGATCACTAATAAACATGAGGCTCAGGAATCTGACTGTGTTATTTATTAGTAGCAGTTATTTTGATTGTTATTAGTTTTATATTTCTGTGGGTGTTATGATAGGCTTGTTCCCATTCCAAAATATTAGTTCACTTGTTATAGGATACTATATTTGGCTTGTATGCATTCCTAAATATTAGCTTGACCAATTGTTGGAAGAGTTAGTTACATGCATGCCACGTGGGATCTTATCAATGCAATAGAGATAGTACTGTACATAGGCTCCACCTGTAAACTGGATTATCCGACTGATCGCAATATAACATATTCATGCTTTAATGTCATCTATTGGTGTGAATTAGTAATAGTTGTCTCTGTAAGAAAACTTTAAGGGAAAATATGAATTTTAGTTTGCTTTATGATTTTAAAGATTCAGTTAAGCTATACCTGTGGATAATTTCTTTAAAGTTTTTCTTGATTTAATTTTTTATATTGTTATTGTTAGTGTATTTCTATTCGTTATGCTCGTACAAGTTGTTTTCAGAAGACACCAATGAAAGTGACTTAGGCGTATTGTCAATCATCGCCATTCGACTTATAATTCATAATATAAAATTCAAATAGATTGTATTTAGAAAGTTGCAGACACCTACAAAACTAGATTATCAACACTCTCCTATCCACTTCAGAAGATTTAAAATTATTACCACTAACTTATCATTACACCAAGAACTAGAAAAATATATTTTTAAATTCTTAACACAAAAGCTACAAAAATAGAATAATTAATCACATTAATTAGTTGAATGTTACTGTTAAAACTGTTTCATTCTTTCACATATTATACTTTAAAGCATTCTTCAAAATTAGAACTATAAGTTTGTTGTTCTGGTCAACTGGAATGAGGTCAAAGCAGCTGTTCGATTATAAATACTTGACACTGATACTCTGACAAATAAATCAGGGTAGTTCTATGACACTTTTATTAATTTAGAAGGTGGAATAGTGAATAGAGAAAAAATATATATATTTTTTAAATTTTATATACGTTATATGTAAAGTGACATGATATTTCGGTGAGAATACGAGTTATCATTTCCATATTAAATGATAGACATTTAGAAAGGTAGTTACTGTTTGACAGACTTGTAATAATCATCTCTGTCAGAAATATGACCTCCAATGTTGTTCAATAGTTTGTGTATTTCAATCCATTTCAATCAGAAATGTCACTTTCCCTCGTTGGGACAGCGGTAAATTTTCGGATTTAGAAAACTAAAATCAGGGTTTCAGTTCTCCTCGGTGGACACAGCAGATATCCCGAGGTGATTTTGCTATAAGAACATACACAGAGAAATGTTATTTACATTTAATAAGCTTAAAATACTGTTATACACTATTTTTCTCTTTCAAACCCCCCAGAGCCCGAATAAAAATGTAGTGTTACAAAATACAATAGATTTAATACTAACGTCTTATAACAAGTGTAATTAATTTTAATTGTGCTTTGCCAGCTTGAAAACGAAATTCACATAATAGTAATTGGTAATGTAAAGAGTTTTGTTCTCAGTAAGTTAAAACAAGATAAAGTAAACACTTAATAAAGTTTTAAGTATCAACAGGCTGCTTGGTTTATCACATGTTCTTCAACTTGTATGAAAACTAACTTGCACTTAAATAATATATATATATACACATATATTAGGTTATAATATTGCTACTTCATAATCAAATTTTTGTTAACTGTACATTATTAAAATTGTCCATTTTTACTAACCCTTTTTTTCTTAAAAACAATTTTTATTTACAAAGTTTATATTCATTGTTAAAAAAATAAGTTAACTTTGTTCATTAATACAATAATTTATTTTTTTTGTCACTTTCGGTTTGTGTTTACAACGCATCTTTTAAGAAAGCTGAAATTTTATAGAAGTGAGTCGGACTTAGACGCTTCTGTTCGCGTCGAGAAAGAGACAATAAAGTTGAATCATGGAAGTTAACACGATATGTATGTTTCACATGCTTACGTAAAGTTGTCAATCAGGCATGTATGTTGTACAGATGTACTAGTAATGCTTAGTCGCACGGTTGAGTGCTCCAAGTGAAAATTACGGTTTGCCTGTCAGGGTGTAAATTCGGCTTTTCTCCTGGCTATAGGTTAGCTAAAATTGGAGGGAAGACCTTCTTGTGGTTTATGACGCTTCCATATACGGCACTGCAGATAGCAGTTTGCCCTTGTTTTGACAGTAAAATAATCATGTTTTATTTCATCAATGGTTGAATAACTTTCCTTGTCTGTTTCTGTATTAAATTAATTCAAACACTAAATATTAAAAATGCGTCGATAACAGAGTAACATGCCAGTACTTACCATGAAGAACTCGAGAGGAGTGTATCGATACGACTTATGTATCTGTATGAAATGTGACAAACTTTCAGTGTATATAATATATATTTGTGTTGACATTTAGTGATTCAATAAAGAGGAACATTGGGTAGTACATGTTGTCTTCATTTGTTTGATAATAATGTTACCTGCAAAGTAAAACTTACTTTAATGATATCGAGAAAACCCACTTGTAGAGAAATATATATGTATAAACGGCTTGTTTTGGTTGAGAAAATATTTTACGTCGAGGAGCGAACAACGTTTCGACCTTCTTCGGTCATCGTCAGGTTCACAAAGAAAGAAAGAGGTAACTGACCGGAAGCTGACCACGTTGTTCGCTCCTCTACGTAAAATATTTTCTCAACCCAAACGAGCCGTTTTTACACATATAAAACTTACTTTGTATGTAATGCTATTAAGTAACATAACAAATTAACAATGACAGAATGAACAGACAAACATTACGACTGGGGTTTTGAAGCGTGTGTCGCGGACACCTATGAACATCGACCAAGCAAGTTCCTTTTGGCTGTGATCTGTCTAGCAGTGTCTAGTTAGCACGAGCAATACATTCCAGATACTTAGTCACATAGTAAAAATTTCAATCTGCCCGCGAGACCAGTTCAGGGTGTAAATTCGGCCTTTCTGCTAGCTATAGCTTAACTAAAATTCGGGGAAAGACCTTCTTGTGGTTTTTGTTGTTTCTGTGCACGACACTGCAGATAGCAGTTTGCCCTTGTTTCGACAGCAAAATAACCACGTTTTATTTTATCAACGGGTAAATAACTTTCCGTATCTGTTTATGTCAGTGGTGCACAAAATCAGGCCCGCGATGTCCAACAGGAAACTCAAACATAGAGAGTTCGCGCACTTAGAGTTCGCGAAGATTAAGCGCTATAGAAGAATATGCATTAGATTAGGCACTTGATGGGTCCATATTTTGTCGAGCAATAAAGAAAATTTAATAAGAAAATCTCGTTAATGCATAGGCATTTAATCTTTGGCTTAATGACGTAATATTTCCTTAATTACAAAATCTCACGCGTTCCAATTGTTCTTCGAGATTTACTTACGAGCCCTATTTTGATATTATTTCGTCACAAAATGGTAGCTAATCGTAAAAGAAAAGTTGATGACGAAAACCGGCAGTTTCATAATGATTGTACTGCACAGTACTGTTTTCTTTAAGAACAGAAGAACGTGATTTGTCTGCTGTGTCATTCAACAGTAGCAGTGGCGAAGGTATTCAATATAAAGTGTCATTATGAGTCGAAGCATAAAGATTTCCACAACGTAGTCACTGATGAACGAACAGCTCGAATAGAATCTCTGCAGCAGTCGCAGAACGTTTTCTCAAAGCAGTCAGCAGATTTAGGTGCAGCATGTGTGGTCAGTTACGATATTTCGTTGATGATAGCAAAATCTGGCCAACCGTTCATTGATGGTTATTTTGTCAAGCAATGCATGATTACTGTATCGGAAAAGTTGTGTCCGGAAGCAGTCCGCAAGCTACAGATGGTGGCTTTGAATCGTACGACAGTTCAGTGAAGAATTTCACACCTCTCAGCAGATGTGACAAGACCGCTTTCAAATAAAGCAGCCAACTTTGTCTACTTCTCTTTAGCAGCAGACGAGTCGACTGACATCAGTTCAACAGCACAGCTACTAGTTTTTTTTTCATGGTGTGTCGTCATCGTTTGATATCACAGAGGAACAAATCAGCATGGTTCCATGAAGGGTCAGACAACTGGGTCTGCTCTGTTCGAGGAGACAGTAGTATAGTAGTGTTTCATTGGATTTCACGAAACTGGTAAGTGTGACAACTGATGGAGCACCAGCCATGACCGGAGAAAGTAGCGGGCTGGTAGCACTGTTGATGAAGCATTGAGGAAAGCAGAACAAATAGTTGGTGAAGTTGCACTGCATTATTCACCAACAGAACCTGTGCATTAAAGAACTTCGTTTTCAGGCACTGATGGCGTTTGTGACGAAAACCATTAAATTCATCAAATCACGAGGGCTCAATCACAGTCAGTTTCAAAGTCTTCTTGAAAAATTGATTAAGACTATGGTGACCTTGTGTATCACTGTGAAGTACGCTGGCTGAGTCGAGGGAAGATGCTCAGAAGATTATTGGAGTTGATTAATCCAACATGGTAAGCTGATTTGACCTTTCTGGTCGACATGACACAACACTTGAATGATCTGAATTTGAAGTTGCAAGGCAAAATCAGCTTGTCTGTCAGCTTGCAAATTACGCCTCAGCTTTCAGGACAAAGTTGCAGTTATTCTGGCAGCAAACAACATCAGGCAACTTCGTGCACTTTCCCACTTTTCAGTCAAAACTACAGAAGAATCAGGACATTGACACACAAGTTTATGTTGGGAAGCTAGATACTTTGATCCAATCCTTCAACTCACGGTTTCACTCACGACTTTGACCAATGCAGATTGTTGATGAAACTTTTTGCTGATCCGTTCAGTGTGTCAGTGGATGACTTTTCAGCAGAATATCAGCTTGAACTTACTGATCTCGAAGCATCTGATGAACTGCGTGCTATTTACCGAGAAAACAGTTTGCTTGACTTCTACAAAACGTTGCCTGATAATTTGCTAATCTAAAAGAGAACGCACTTGTCCACACCACCTGTGAACAGGCTTTCTCGTATATGAAACTGAATAAAACAACACTCGCAATCAGCTGACTGATAATCATCTGGAAGCAATCTTGCGTCTTTCAACGTCAAGCATCAAGCTGGACATTTCTAAGTTCGTAAATGACATGCAGCACCATCAATCGCATTGACTTTGTGACAGTTGACGTATTGTAACATTTCTTAGAATAATGTGCAAACACTTTAATGTAATCGTCATTTGTGTGTTCTTAAATGTGATGTCCATCTTGTGTGAAACAACTGTGGGACGATTTTAATCTTCACTTTTTGTGGCCCCCAACGGTTACGAGAAGTCTTTTTGTGGCCCCTGACTCTAAACGTTTGTGCACCACTGGTTTATACCATCGTCCCTGAGACATATGTCCAGCAACGGCCACTTGCGAACTCTCTCTTTCTTCACCTGAAGATGATCTTGCAAGGTCGAAATATTTTTCTCTCCTTCTCAGTAAAAGTGTTAGTACCCATACCAGCCATTCTGATATTTTTATCTGAAGTAGGTTTCTCATCATCAAGATTTTTTATTTTTTTGCTTTAAATACTGAATCTGTAAAATATTGAAAACTTTATCTCTGTTCCCTTCTGTTGTATGAATCTATTTCTTCATCTTCAATATAGTTATACCATTAATCATCAACCTTGAAATTTGCTTTTTTTCAGAATGCATTCTTCGAAACGTGAATCCAAAGTTTCTACACTTAAAAGAACCAAACCGAAATGTTCAAAAGTCGTTAGATTATCAGATTTGTCTGAAGATACTGTTGCTTTGATTTACATTGGGCTGAAGCTACACGAGGGCTATCAACGCTAGTCGTATGTAATTCAGCAGTGAAAGAATAGAGGTACCTAGTCATCACCATCCACTAACCACTCTTTCACAAACGAATAGTGAGATTGACCCTAACAATGTTCTCCCTCCCCCACACACACATCATAAAGGGTGAGCATGTTTTGGTGGAGTTTGTTTTAAATTTGGCTTTAAGTTACACAAGGGCTATCTATGCTAGCCGTCCGTAATTCAGCAGTGAAAGAATAGAGGGCCTGGCATGGCCAAGCGTGTTAAAGCGTGCGTCTCGTAATCTGAGGATTGCGGGTTCGAATCCCCGTCGTACCAAACATGCTCGCCCTTTCATCCATGGGTGCGTTATAATGTTACGGTCAATCATACTATTCGTTGGTAAAAGAGTAGCCCAAGAGTTGGCGGTGAGTGGTGATGACTAGCTGCCTTCCCTCTAGTCTTACACTACTAAATTGGAGACGGCTAGCACAGATAGCTCTCGAGTAGCTTTGTGCGAAATTCCAAAACAAACAAACAGTTACTTCATAATCAAATTTTTGTTAACTGTACATTATTAAAATTGTCCATTTTTACTAACCTTTTTTTTTTCTCAAAAACAATTTTTGTTTACAAAGTTTATATTCATTGTTAAAAAATAATTTAACTTTGTTCATTAATACAATAAGTTATTTTTTTTTTGTCTCCTTCGGTTTGTGTTTACAATGCATCTTTTAAGAAAGCCGAATTTTTATAGAAGTGAGTCGGACTTAGTCCCTTCTGTTTGCGTCGAGAAAGAGACAATAAAGTTGAATCTTGTAATTCAACACAGAAGGTGTTGGAAGATCCAAGATTCGTGTCACGATATACTACTGAATGCTGAAAACTCCAATTGTGATACGTTTTGATAGAAACATACAATCCCAATATTCGGTTAAGAGTAACTGAATTTTATTATTGATGCCTCTCGATTCCATAAAGGAACACAGGGCCGCAATTTCTTGCGAATTCATTAGCAGGCTGGTTTTTTAAGTGAGTAGATTGTTAGCCCACCGCACAACCCCCAACCAGGAGGAGAAACCTTAGCTGTCCTTAATCTTGCAGTGTAAGACTAGAGGGAAGGCAGCTTGTCATCACTACCCACCGCCAACCCTTGGGCTACTCTTTTACCAACGAATAGTGGGATTGACCGTCACATTATAATGCCCCCACGACTGAAAGGGCGAGCATGTTTAGCGCAACTGGGATGCGAGCTGGTGACCCTTGGATTACGAGTCGCACGCCTAACGCGCTCGGCCATGCCGGGCACATAACTGTACACACAGCGGTTACTACTGTCTGGCTATCTTTCATCTAGTAATCATTTACAAGCCAGTGATAGCTATGGCTAAAGTTTTGGGGATCTGTCCTAGTTCTTTCACCCATGTATTGCAAAAGATGTCATCAAAATTGAAAATACCAAATACTTACAAAAGTACTTTTATTACCACTTAACTTAACCATAAACTGATACTTAACCCTACACAAGTACTTATGTATTTACTTATTAACTACACACTAAAACATAACCTTACAACAAAAGTACTTTAATACTTTTCTTTCAAACTTCATATGTCGACTTAATTTTTATATAAACACGATAACGTTCTTTGTAACATATCACATTGAATCATCGTCCCATTTAAATTCTGAAAATTTATTAACCAACTTGATAAGATATGGTTTAATCACACAGTTTCTTGTTGAACAGTTGATGGTTGTCTTCTTTACTCCGAATGACAACATCTACATGTATGTATACAGCTTGTTCCAATATTCTGATCATGTATGACGTCACAGTCCTTCGGACCAACCTTTACTTTACTGCCTCACGTGTTAACATTTAATTACACCTATTATTAGGCTGCGTTACAGCAGCTAGTAAGGGCTTGTAAATGTGACAATATCTGGAATACATTTGATCTAATTCGATGTAAAATCCAGATAATTTGTTCCCTTCTTCTATTTACTAGTATTCTGTTTTCAGAGTATAGGGGAACTTCTGTCGACACTCAGAGATCCATCTCCCGGTAACATAGTGGTATGTCTGCGAAACTTGAAACCGGATTACGATACTCGTGGTGGGCAGAGCACAGATAGCTCATTGTGCAGTTTTGTGTTTAACTACAAACAATTACAAACAAAAATTTGGAAGTCTATCTGATGATTGTCAGGGCATACTGATAGCGCATAGAGACCCTTGACTATCATTAGAGGTGTTGGTCTTGGTTTTTATAAAAAATATAGTTCATTTTTAATATCGAATTTTGCTGCTAAGTGGGGGGAAAGGTAATTCATCAATTATATTATGCAGTTTTTTCAACTACACCGAACTTTTCTGTTAATGGGTAATTTTTATTGGATAGAGTTGGATGTTTGTTTTCATCTATTTATAAAAATGTAAATACCAAACGAGCTTCATTTGAAAAGGCGCGGCCCCACCTACCCCCACCTCTTCATCTGATGCCTCTTTCTGCATAAATTACTTTTCATAACATATCTGTTAAAATCCCGTTAACTTCACAAACAGTATTGGTTTCCATAACTACCTGTTCATCGTTTTACATCTCCTACATAAGTTCTTCGTTTCATTACATATTTATTAACATGGATGGACATGTATGTTTTTTATTATTAACCAAAGACTTAATTCCTAAAAATGATCAGTCACGTGCCATCTATAAATTCACATGTTTTATTTATAAGAGTCGGTCCTACAAACACTCACATTTTGTTATACATTGCGTGAATATGGAGACAAAATAAGGTGTTGCTACCATGAATGAAAAACTAAGGATCAGTTAGAACCTGGTAGATTGAGATGGGTAGTACAGGATAAACAACAAGTAAGGATAAGTTAGAACGTGGTAGAATGAGATATGTAGTACAGGATGAACAACAACTAAGAATCAGTTAGAACCTGGTAGATTGAGATATGTGGTACAGGATGAAAAACAGGTAAGGATCAGTTAGAACCTGATAGATTGAGATATGTAGCATAGAATGAACAACAGCTAAAATCAGTTAGAACCTGATAGATTGAGATATGTAGTACAGAATGAATAAGATCTAAGAATCATTTAGAACCTGGTAGATAAAGATATGTAGTACAAGATGAACAACAGCTAAGGATCAGTTAGAACCTGGTAGATTGAGATATGTAGTACAGGATGAATAACAGCTGAGGATCAGTTAGAACCTGGAAGATAAAGATATGTAGTACAAGATGAACAACAGTTAAGGATCAGTTAGAACCTGGTAGATTGAGATATGTAGTACAGGATGAATAACAGCTGAGGATCAGTTAGAACCTGGTAGATAAAGATATGTAGTACAAGATGAACAACAGCTAAGGATCAGTTAGACCCTGATAGATTGAGATATGTAGTACAAGATGAACAACAGGTAAGGATCAGTTAGAACCTGATAGATTGAGATATGTAGTATAGAATGAATAACAACTAAGAATCATTTAGAACCTGATAGATTGAGATATGTAGCATAGAATGAACAACAGCTAAAAATCAGTTAGAACCTGATAGATTGAGATATGTAGTACAGAATGAATAACATCTAAGAATCATTTAGAACCTGATAGATTGAGATATGTAGTACAGGATGAACAACAACTAAGGATCAGTTAGAACCTGGTAGATTGAGATATGTAGTACAGGATGAATAACAGCTAAAAATCAATTAGAACGTGATAGATTGAGATATGTAGTACAGGATGAAAAACAGGTAAGGATCAGTTAGAACATGGTAGATTGAGATATGTAGTACAGGATGAACAACAACTAAGGATCAGTTAGAACCTGATAGATTGAGATGTGTAGTACAGGATGAACAACAACTAATGATCAGTTAGACCCTGGTAGATTGAGATATGTAGCATAGAATGAACAACAGCTAAAAATCAGTTAGAACCTGATAGATTGAGATATGTAGTACAGAATGAATAACATCTAAGAATCATTCAGAACCTGATAGATTGAGATATGTAGTACAGGATGAACAAGAACTAAGGATCAGTTAGAACCTGGTAGATTGAGATATGTAGTACAGGATGAACAAGAACTAAGGATCAGTTAGAACCTGGTAGATTGAGATGTGTAGTACAGGATGAACAACAAGTAAGGATCAGTTAGAACCTGGTAGATTGAGATATGTAGTACAGGATGAACAACAAGTAAGGATCAGCTAGAACCTGGTAGATTGAGATATGTAGTACAAAATGAATAACATCTAAGAATCATTTAGAACCTGACAGATTGAGATATGTAACACAGAATGAACAACAGCTAAAATCAGTTAGAACCTGATAGATTGAAACATGTAGCACAGAATGAATAACAGCTAAAATCAGTTAGAACCTGAGAGATTGAGATATGTAGTACAGGATGAAAAACAGGTAAGGATCAGTTAGAACCTGGTAGATTGAGATATATAGTACAGGATGAACAACAACTAAGGATCAGTTAGAACCTGGTAGATTGAGATATGTAGTACAGGATGAACAACAACTAAGGATCAGTTAGAACCTGGTAGATTGAGATATGTAGTACAGGATGAACAACAACTAAGGATCAGTTAGAACCTGATAGATTGAAACATGTAGCACAGAATGAATAACAGCTAAAATAAGTTAGAACCTGAGAGATTGAGATATGTAGTACAGGATGAAAAACAGGTAAGGATCAGTTAGAACCTGGTAGATTGAGATATGTAGTACAGAATGAACAACAAGTAAGGATCAGTTAGAACCTGGTAGATTGAGATATGTAGTACAGGATGAACAACAGCTAAGGATCAGTTAGAACCTGATAGATTGAGATATGTTGTACAGAATGAATAACAACTAAGAATCATTTAGAACCTGATAGATTGAGATATGTAGCACAGAATGAACAACAGCTAAAATCAGTTAGAACCTGATAGATTGAGATATGTAGTACAGGATGAACAACAGGTAAGGATCAGTTAGAACCTGGTAGATTGAGATATGTAGTACAGGATGAACAACAAGTAAGGATCAGTTAGAACCTGGTAGATTGAGATATGTAGTACAGGATGAACAACAACTAAGGATCAGTTAGAACCTGATAGATTGAGATATGTAGTACAGGATGAACAACAGCTAAGGATCAGTTAGAACCTGATAGATTGAGATATGTAGTACAAAATGAATAACAACTAAGAATCATTTAGAACCTGACAGATTGAGATATGTAGCACAGAATGAATAACAGCTAAAATCAGTTAGAACCTGAGAGATTGAGATATATAGTACAGGATGAAAAACAGGTAAGGATCAGTTAGAACCTGGTAGATTGAGATATGTAGTACAGGATGAACAACAACTAAGGATCAGTTAGAACCTGATAGATTGAGATATGTAGTACAGGATGAACAACAACTAAGGATCAGTTAGAACCTGGTAGATTGAGATATGTGGTACAGGATGAAAAACAGGTAAGGATCAGTTAGAACCTGATAGATTGAGATATGTAGCATAGAATGAATAACATTTAAGAATCATTCAGAACCTGATAGATTGAGATATGTAGTACAGGATGAACAAGAACTAAGAATCAGTTAGAACCTGGTAGATTGAGATATGTAGTACAGGATGAACAACAACTAAGGATCAGTTAGAACATGATAGATTGAGATACGTAGTACAGGATGAACAACAACTAAGGATTAGTTAGAACCTGGTAGATTGAGATGTGTAGTACAGGATGAACAACAAGTAAGGATCAGTTAGAACCTGGTAGATTGAGATATGTAGTACAGGATGAACAACAAGTAAGGATCAGTTAGAACCTGATAGATTGAGATATGTAGTACAAAATGAATAACAACTAAGAATCATTTAGAACCTGACAGATTGAGATATGTAGCACAGAATGAATAACAGCTAAAATCAGTTAGAACCTGAGAGATTGAGATATGTAGTACAGGATGAAAAACAGGTAAGGATCAGTTAGAACCTGGTAGATTGAGATATATAGTATAGGATGAACAACAACTAAGGATCAGTTAGAACCTGGTAGATTGAGATATGTAGTACAGGATGAACAACAGCTAAAATCAGTTAGAACCTGATAGATTGAGATATGTAGTACAGGATGAACAACAGCTAAGAATCAGTTAGAACCTGATAGATTGAGATATGTGGTGCAGAATGAACAACAACGAAGGATCAGTTAGAACCTGATAGATTGAGATATGTAGTACAGAATGAATAACATCTAAGAATCATTTAGAACCTGATAGATTGAGATATGTAGTACTGGATGAACAACAGCTAAGAATCAGTTAAAACCTGATAGATTGAGATATGTGGTGCAGAATGAACAACAACGAAGGATCAGTTAGAACCTGGTAAATTGAGATTTTTCGATCTGATGGTCGACATCGAATGTTCGATAATCCCAGAGTTCTTAACACTTGGTACAATCTGTGTACTTCGATATTTACGAACAGCTTACTTGAGTGCATGTTGTTAAACATTTTCAGTCGACTTGTTTGTGCTTTGTTTTCGGAATTGCGCACAAACTAAACATTGGGCTATTTTTCTTCTGGTCACCTAGAGTATCCAAACCCGGTTTCTATCGGTGTGTGTTTACAAACATACCGTTGTGTCACAGAGGAGACTCAGTCCACTTGTAATGTGAAAACGTCGTTTGTTCTTGTATTTATACTGAGACCACAGAGGTTAATCGAAAATACACTTTGATCAAGTAGAACACGTAGTCAGAATATTTGTGAAGACGTGCCTTGTTTCAGCTCGGGATGTTCATGTTAATGACAAATAGATGAAATGAACTTATGATGAAAATCTCGTGATTACCATTATCGAGATAAAGGTCAGTATCCAAAGAAGAAACCACCATGTTTAAACAGGTTTCACTTTTTATAGTTGTACAACTCTAGCTTTTAAATAAAAGACTTTGGAAAGCTCTTGAATCTCGATCAGGTTTTATACGTGTTAAGATATTATAAATGTGACTAGATTCTGAAACTTTGATGTGTGCTGCTATCAGAAGGTTCGTGAAGATCTTTATTAGTTCCAACCAGTAAGAATGTTTAAGTTACCTTTGTTGTCTGGTATATTACCGATGCTGTTCTTAGGTAAACATCAGTATTAAATCGACTATGTATTTTTCTGTGTTGTTTTTCTATCCTTCTGGTGATAATCTGTTCATATTACTGTTATTGAGATGAGATATTAAGCGTAGATACAAAGGGACATTGAGTAGTTGTCCGTGACAACACCTGGTTTTGTAAACATGATATTTTTTTGTGGTATCTACTCTATGATGTCCTGAACGTTGAGTAAAGCATTTTGGATGACAAGGTATTGCTGCCAGACTTCGTCCCAGATAAACATTAGACACAAGTAAGGTTGAAAGTATAATATTGATCCCTTCTGGAGAAAAAAGATCTATTATTTATCGCAGTACTGACTGGATTTCTTTTCTTGAACAAAGTTGAACTGACAACATCTGATGTTCCACTAGATGTACAAAGAAACATCCAGATTGATAACTTGAGACTGCAGTTTTCTGAGCGTATAAAGAAACGAATACTGTGTTAAGTAAGCTGAAGATTTTCATCAAATCGGACAAGAGATGAAGATAAATATTTATACGATGAATAATATTCAACCAATGGCATGTAGCTGTAAGGTTTCTTATTCCAGAGAGATTCTGTGAATGAGAAATAAACTTTTATTCAAATTTAGAAATACTGTATAATTTACTACTGCACTTCAAACAAAGAGTAACACTACTTTCTACAGAACATCGTAACCTCCTGATGGGTAGTAGGTGATGTTAACTAGTTGTGTTTACTCCAGTCTGTAGCTGCTAAATTAGGGACGGATACCATAGACAGCTCACGAGAGCAGCTTTACACAAAATTAGAAACAAAAACATATCTTCATGAACCTTCACTAGATGCATAATGATGTCTCATCAGAATATGAAGTGTGAAAGTTCTACTAAACTAATGATCGTGACGAGTACAGACATAAAAAACAAGTATATTCTGTGAATCAAACATCGTCAAAAGGAACAACGAAAAGTAAATTTCAGTAAACAGTGTTAAATATCTCTGTTAAGTATTCTCGTCCTGAAACTAGATTTGTAAATACGGAAAAACCAAAATACAAAAACAAAATATATGCAGAGAATCAGCTATTGTACAAAAAACACATCTTCATTATTTTCAAATATTTACCCGAGAAATAAGTTTACCTTTGTTTATATTTCAAGAATAAGCAGACATATTACATATCGAAAAGATATATCGTATATTTCATACAAAATTGTATATAATGAAAATTGACATAGTTTCAATCTTATTGTGTATGTAAACCCAAAAATAATAATTTTGATACACATATAAACATGCGTTGAGTGTTAATGGGTGTTTATTTATTCATACACGTTTTGTAAAGCCCCTCATCATTTGCATACAGAAAATTAATAAACCATGTATCCTCCACTGGTTCAGTCGAAAGTCTAAAGGCTTAAAACGCTGAAAGCCTGTGTGTGCCCACAGGTGGTGGGCACAACACAGATAGCCCAATCTGTAGTTTTGTGCTTAGCTAAAAACAATACTAACCACGTGACGTGTTAGTTTACTGTTTTAAACATGTAAATGCACAGACATACTGATATCAATGATCATGTTAGTGGATATCTGTCCAACAGGTACACTGTATACAAAGTTCGTATAAGCTGCACACCTTGCAACATATGATTAAGTTTTAACAACGAATTAAATGTTTGTTTATTGTTATTTACTTAGTGTTATAGATGTATTAAATTTATGGTTATAGTGTGTGTGTCTTTAAACGTGTGACAACTAAGATACAATGTTCAATTTCCTGAATTTTATTTCTAACACACACTTTCACTGTTTTCTGGTGTATTCCAGGCGGTTAAAACCAGAATATCTGAGCCTTTTGAAATGGTTACAGTTTCTCCTTAACAACAACACTGTACACTTTTATCCAGTAAGAAAACATGACATGAATAACAAGTGTTGGGTGATCAGTAACTTAGTCAGTTAAATTCCTTTTTATTTATTTATTAAATGAGTGAACACAAACACGAGTTATGTGACTACAAAATACTGACGAACAGGAACTTGAGGTATTGTGTGTGTGGCGATATTACCTGGATTTTCCCGGATATTGTCATTAATATAGCCAGTTTAATTATAACACATACCGTTTCTCCTGATAGCAGCCACAATTCTGAAATTACCATCTCTATCTAATAGGTGAACTCCTGTAATGTTTCCACATACTAAATCGATCATACAAACTAGAATGAGTAACTTTAAATTGTCCTCTGCAAAATGTTAACAGAAAGCGTTACTTGGTATAAAAATAATCCACGGTGAAACTTTACAGTGAAAATATCAAGGAGTTAAAATTGTATTAATCTGAATGTAAGCGACGGTTTTACGTGTGGTGAAAGTTTATTCAATTTCTTGTTGATTGTAAACGTCAATCATAAATCACGAATGAATTAATTTATGGATCATGTTGGCGAAGCATGATTATAATTAATGTACTTGTCATCAGACATGAACGTTAAACCTACCACACTTATAATACTATATTCTATAGCCAGTCCTGTGGAAAGTTTCAACAATTAAAAGGATACATAATAATAGTATTCAAATCACACTAATTCGGTCGTATCTATTGGACACGACGCGTTTCACTCAGTCCAGAGCTCATCAATAAAGTGCATTATTAAAAGATATAATATGACTAATACTGGTATATGATAACTGGATTTATTTGATTGTTACGAAAGTTACAGAATGGCTAGTTGTGTTTTACATCTCAGGATCATCGAAACCTGGTTTTTAATGTCATGAGACTGAATACTTACTACTGAGCCACCAGTGGTGAGAGTGAAAGATGTTTCTTGTTTGATTTTATAGAAAGTGATTAAAATGATGTTCAACACAAGGCAGTGTTTAAAATGATTTATGGCAGTCGTTTGAATATTACCTTACTTTCATAAGGAACAAAATAATGAATTAGCCTTGCTGTAAGTAACAAAGTAACCCATGGTGGTTATGATGACCATGTCTGGAACGAATGTTTTGTGGTATTCATTTCGTCATCGTCCAGACCAGCTGTGCTCCACACACTGGACACATGTTTTTATTACAACAGTGAAGGTGAAATCCTACTATTTGGTCTGACAAGAAACGGAATAGGGTGGTATTGTGAACTATCTGCCTCCACTATAGTTTGTCTTCTCAGATTTAGCGCAAATAGCATCGATATAGCTTTTTGAGAAATTCAACAAATAAACATCAAGCAAGATGCCATATTTTAAATATGTTAATTAGTTGTGTGTAGGTGAACAGCGTGTACTTCAACCACATCTGACAACTTTCTTTTCAAATATTTTGTAACATTTGATGGTGTTTGACTAACAGAAAGGCTAGAAAAGGATCACGTGATTTTTATTATGTTTTTCTGGAAATATATTTATGTCTCATATAAAAACAATTCTAGTTCTTCTTTATTTGTAGTTAAGCACAAATCTACATAATGGATCATCTCTGTTATGCCCACCACATGTATCTAAACCCGGATTCTAGCGTTGGAAATTCGCAGTCATATCTTTGTGCCACTAGGAGGCAAGAGAACTTTCTAAAGATATATTGATTTTGTTAATTTTAGTGAAAAGCCATGCCTTGTACCAGAAACACAAAACTGTTATGTTGTAAAAGTTCTCTCCAGGTGTTACTGCTGGAAAAAAGTTTGACGTTTTCTCTCTAAATATTATTTTGTTTCTTTGTTTGGAAATTCTCACAAAGTTACAAAAGGAATATCGGTGTATAGTTGTCCTTAATGTTGAACCCATAGACTCTGGTTTACACTCTCTTACGTATTTAAATCTCGATCATAAATGAGCTAAAAGAGTTTGTGTATTTTCATCCGAACTGCTACGTTAGCGCCATCTCTTGCTTAAAATTATTCTATATATGACTTTTATTATAAAAACATATTTTAGTCTTGAAAACAAATTCTTGTAATTTTAGATCAACGTTAAGCCGAAGTTCAATACTAAATGATGCCATTTACTATAAACAGTTTTATAATACTGTTGATTAACTATGACGCTGGCATTTCTTTCTATGTGGTTTTCGCTAATTTGAATAATAAAAATATTTTGCCAGACAATTCCACACGCACGAAGATAAGTAATACCTAGATGCACACATTTCTTATTAAAAAGATGCGCACACACGTGGATAAGTAATAATATCTTATGTCGTATGTGTACAAAGTTTTAAGTTTCTAGGTTCTTTTATCTTGTAATTATGGTGGGTCACACACAAACCTAAAGCCTCGGCCTTTTCTTTTTGTGGATCAGTTTGTTGCTATATGACAACACTTTAAAATATGTGTTTTAGAATTCACGGATTAAACATTTGATTAATTAATTAATTAAATTCGATAAATTTACAACATTCATAAATATATTCAGTAAAAATAAAATTAACGCAAGGACAGTTAGATAGTAAATGAAAATATGAATGCTAATATAGGGTCTTTTACACTGAGCGTTTCGACGACATATGTAACAGGACTTGAGAAATCCTGAACATAATTAGAGGCGCTCAGGTCAGATATTCTTGCCAAAAAACAGCGAGATTAATGAAATGGAAACGTGAGATAAAGAAATCATAGAGTACTTTTAGTTTTTCTGTCACTCATAATTACGATTAATTAATAACAATTCTACTTTTTATCGGAAGCTTTAACAATAATATATATAAATTTAGAATATCATCACATGTTGCATATTCTTCCAGAAGTAAGCACACACTGGGAAGGTATAAACGATTTATTTTGTTTTTCATACAAACATACAAGAGGATTATCTGCGCTATTCGTTCCGAATTTAGCAATTAAGATTACAAGGAAGGAACTAGTTATCACCCCCCGACCTCTTGAATTACTCATTTAACAACGAATATTGGGCTTGACAGTCAAATTAATTGCTTGTAATTGACTTACTTCTTGGAATAATACTTTCTTCAAAAGGTCATGAGTAACCAGTTAGACTTTACAGTTTGCTTGAATATTATGATATCACAGATCAGGTCATGACAGTTTGTTGAAACACCGCTTTATCTGAAACAGGTCGGAGGCCCGGCATGGCCAGATGAGAGACTCATAATCTGAAGATCGCGGGTTCGAATCCTCGTTGCACTAAACATGTTCGCCCTTTCAGCCGCAGGGGTTATAATGGTATGATCAATCCCTCTATTTGATGGTAAAAGAGTAGCCCAATAGTTGGTGGTGAGTGGTGATGACTAACTGCCTTTCCTCTGGTCTTACACTACTAAATTAGGGAAGGCTAGCGCAAATAGCCCTCGAGTAGCTTTACGCGAATGGACCCGGCATGGCCTAGCGCGTTAAGGCGTGCGCTTCGTAATCTGAGGGTCGTGGGTTCGCGCCCGAGTCGCGCCAAACATGCTCGCCCTCCCAGCCGTGGGGCGTTATAATGTGACGGTCAATCCCACTTTTCGTTGTTAAAAGAGTAGCCCAAGAGTTGGCGGTGGGTGGTGATAACTAGCTGCCTTCCCTCTAGTCTTACACTGCTAAATTAGGGACGGCTAGCACAGATAGCCCTCGAGTAGCTTTGTGCGAAATTCCAAAAACAAACAAACAAAACTTTACGCGAAATTAAAAAATACAAAAACAAAACAAGAAAATAAACTGAAAGAGGTCAGGACAATAGAGCGATCGCCACTCTTGATTAGAATTTTGATTAGCTACAATTTTTCAAGTGATGGAGGCTTTGACAGAGCAAAAGAGTAAAGGTCTGAGGAGGAAAATGTAACAACTTTTGAAACAAATTTAGCCTGAAATGTGCCATGATGCAAATAAGATGAAAAATCTTATTAAATTTCTTTGGCACTTGATTCAAACAGGTTCTCAGATGTTTGAACTAGCACAAAATGTCTGAGATTATGTAAGCATGCACTCAGAGTAGACACATTTTATAGAAAAGATTACAAATATGTATGCCAACCTCCTTGTATACATTGTACCAACTGTGCACTAATACTTAAATCTATAGCAACAACATAAATTTCGCATTAAATTTTATATAATGATATACATATGAACTTCAGGAATACATTTTATTGAATAAACAAAGAACTGAACCACACACTACATCACACTTGTTTATACTTTGAAGTTTCAACTAAATACCAAATCCATATATATATATCAGTATCTCTAGATAACAAATCAACTAACAAGTTATGTGTCCATATATTTATATATGTTAAGTCAAGTAAAGTAAGAGTTTCTTAATGATTGTTTCACTATACAGAACAACAGTGTTTTGTATCGTTTTAATACTTATTTGTTTGATTTTGTTCACAGTGGACTCTTTTTTATCTTGTACGAAGTCAGCTTAATGTTTGTTTAAAAGTAATCCTACATGATTTAAATATTGTCTATTATTCATTATAAACTAAATAAAATTGTTCATAATTTATCAAGTCATCTCATAAGTGATGCCCGAAATTTCAATACAGAAAGTGCATCATAATTTCTGTCTTTGTAGAAGGTTTTAATTACTAAAATATGTAGTAGAACGTGTATGAAAATGTTAGACAAATAAAAGAAACTATCCCAACGCTACTGTTTCAGATCATTAATCAAATAAACCCTTACGAAGATGGATGTGTCTGAGGAGGTATACGATGTTTTATGAGTTTAAAAGGCAGCAGAAACCACAAAACAACATTCAAGGTGTTTATGGTGCGGATTCTCTCAATGAAAGTAAACGTCGAACGTAGTTTCAGAAGTTTATATCAGGTGACTACAGCTTAAGTTTAATGATGATTTGCTGCTGGCTGCACTTGATGAAGACTGTGCTGTAGCATTTGAAGAACTAGCACAGAAGCTTAATTCAACAGTTCACTGTCATCTGCAACAACTTGGAAGCCAACCTTAGAGCATGAATGAACATTTGCACTTCTCTGCACTCGTGTGAACGTAACTCACCTTTTTTGGACATGTTAGTGACTGGAGATGAAAAATGGATATATTATAAAAATGTTAAGAGCCACAAACAATGACTCAGTTCAGGTAAACTGGCTAAACTACAGCCCAAAATGGACCTCCACCCTTGAAAAGTCTTGTTAATATTGCATAACTTCAAGTCATAACGGGTACTAAATAAATTACTGAAGTTGGGTCAACATAGAAGTTAGAGCTAATGAATGGCTTAATGCTAATGATTAGGGTATAATTTTATATAATTTAAACATTCTATCGTTTGTTTTCAAAGGTATCTCTATGAACATTCTTTACGTATACTTTACTGCGGCTATTTTTACATCAGCTTAACTATAATACATGTAAATCTCTTTACTATGTGTAGGAATTACAGATTGTAAGTACGGAGGTAACTCACTTTCAATATCGTCTAATACTTTTTATAATATACTTGGAGCTATAAAGTATGAACTCAACTTTCTGTCTACAGTTACACACAATGCTTGTACTGACTTAGCTAACTCAGTCCCACTATTTTCAACTGAAATTATTAATTCTAGAATTGAAAACTAACATTACAATTCCTGCCTTATGAAACTCAGTCTGTCTTATTCTAGTATGTATCAAACTGTTTGTAATATTTACTAATGCTCTATCTAGACACGCTTTTAATTTCCTGTTCATGTAATTCAAGTGTCTGGTTTAATGAATTCATTATAGTCATCTGTCCACCTATTAAATGAATCATTTCTCTGGATACTTGTCTTTGATGGTCTACTTTCTTGTTTAATTCACGTAAATCATCTGTGGTTGTGGTTCAAAACAAAACTTTCAGAACATTTCCACCTGCATCTATTAAATTACGTTTCTGCTGAGTCAGATCTGAAATCTAAACGTTATCTTTAATATCCTTTAATCTTGATAACAAATCTTCTATCTTAACAAGATGTCGTCTAACTAAGATCTTATACTTCTGAATTAACCCTTGCTGTAAAATCCTTACTAAAATACAACAGTTAAACAACTTACAGGCTCAGTTTGTTTTATTAAACAATTTTTTGCTATGTGGCTAACCTTACCACACTTAAAACACTGCAAGTCCTCGCACTTATTTTGTCCGTTTCGCCAGTTTACTGTTTCATTCATACTCTTACTTATCATACTTATTACAGACTGCTTGTGTTTGTATATCTGTTGCTCTCTTGTTTTCTCGATTAAATCTAATAAGGTTGCTCGTTGGGTATTGGATTCATTAACATCACCTGAGCTCTATCGCTAAGCGACCTTCGCTCATACTCAGACTTTAGTGTATCTTGGATCATCATATAATTTAAGTTCTATGTAATCTATTACCTTGCTCTTGTAGCTTATGTCCAAACACTCGAACAGACTCGCCTTTTTCTTGATTCATATTTCGTAATTGTGCCATGATTGTGCTTGGCGTTTCTCGTTTACCATATTCCTCTGTCAGCATACGTATTAAAAACTGAAAATCTACAGTTTCACACAATGCCTCAATGAAACGTTTTGCTTTTCCTGCTGTTCTCAGTCACAAAATGTCTGATTTCTGTGCATCAGTCTAACCTGATATTCTAACAGCTTCATTTAATGCATCTATAAAACTTTCGACATCCTCGTCGAGCTTACAGTGAAAAAAGGTATCGTGCCGTTAAGTGTGTAGTGCCTTACAAACCTACTTGAGTGGGTGTATCTGAAACAGCTTCCACATAATCATCAGCCCTTCTGGTAGTAGTAGTGTCCAGTGCCTCACAACCTACTTGAGTAAGTGGATCTGACACAGCTTCCACATTATCATCAGCCCTTCTAGTAGTAGTGGTGTCTATGCCAGCAGTAGCCACAGTTACTTATTTAATTTTATTTTCTACTTACCCTACCTATAGAACCTTAAACTAACTTCTCTACCTCAAATTCTTTCTTTATTTTAACCCACCTGTTGTTAGTTACTCCAACAATATCCTCCAAGACTTCACCAATCACGTAACGGTGAGAAGGCAGGCCGAGTGGTTGGTTTAGCTCAACTGTTGGAACTTCGACTGACAGTACGTGTTGTTACACGACTTATTTATTTTAAGTGAGGATGTAGTGGGTGAATGGAGCAAACAGATACTAACTGTCTTACCTCTTGTCTTACACTGCAAAATTAGGGACGGGTAGCGCAGATAGCCCACCTTTAGCTTTACGTGAAATTCAAACCAAACCACGTCGATAGAACATCAGAATTAGTTATCATAAAATGGTTAATAAAGATAAATTATTGTTACTCAAGAGCTTGAAACCATTGATGTTGAATATAAGTACAGTTTGAATTTCAAAGGTATTAAAGATATATCGCTGATGTATTTTCAAGGTAGCTGATGGGGGAATAATCTTCCAAAACTGACATTTATCAAATACAGTTGACGAACTAACCGATAGATTGGACTCGATATTTGTTTTTAGTATTTTAAACGATTTATCTACTGAGTAATTAAGAAAGATAAATTAATAGCGGAAACGCTAAATATTTTAAAATCCTGTATGGATATAGGTTGACGTACCATAACGAGTAGAAGACAACTAATATACAATTTATAGATACATAACATAGAATAGGAAACTGTCCAATGACTTTGTATTTAGTTATTGAATATCCAGTACGTTATCTCAGTAAGCAAACCACTTGACCATTGTACAGGGTATCCAGGGTTCAATACCAACCTTACTAGTAAGTGATGTAGGGGTGAAGTTTGTAGAGCACCTGCATAACGTACGACAGATAATATTACATAAAAATAAAATTACCACACCAAGAAGCTTTATTCCAATTAGAGGACGAGACTTTATTTTAGTAACACACATACTAAAACATATACAATCTTAAATTCATTTGAAAAATGAAACTTTAATAAAATTCTGTACTTCTTCAGACAGAACAGTGTAAAAATAATACATATAGTGTCTTCTTCACGGAGAATAATAGAATAATCAAGTATGTGTTGATAAACCAGGAAGCTACGGAGGGAAAGAAAAGACGGCAATACATTACTTCTAATTGTACTACAGTTGGTCAGCTGCATAAATGATACACGTAAAGCAATGTTTCTAGTATTGTATTTTTATATTGTACTGATTTCTGATTTGAGTGACAATGAAGATATGGTGCATAATGGGAGATTTTTAATTTTATATTATTGGATTAAGAGAGAAATAGAAACCAGTATAAATAAAGAGAGCCAACAAAATCATAATAAACAAATTTTATCATGAACCACAGAAGTGTTTCATAAAATGGATCACAACAAAACCGTATAGAATGTGACGACGAAAAAACACCTTAAATAGTAAATATTCAAGTCAGTTAAAACACTTTAAACCCTTTGTTTGTTTATTACTAAGACTATACACATATAAAAATATGTAAAAATAAAAGCAGTACAAAACGACCCATTTAAAAATGTTAAATATGAGGTGAAAGAAGAATTATCAGCCCATAACACATAAATATATTTATATGTAACATATAGATACTGAAATTCTTTCTACATTATACACTCGGTCACCTCTAGTGGCACAGCGGTGCATCTATGAATTTATAACGCTAGAAACCTAGTTTCGATACCCGTGGTCCCCATGTAATTTTGTGTTTAATTCTAAACAAACGGTGTTTTCAAGTAGCCAACCCCTATATTATATATGAAGAGAAGTAGTAAATAAATCAATACACATAATATCAAATTTATTACACACATCGTATAATAATTACTTTAAAATACACGAAGAAATATTTATAGTGACATTTTAGTCTTACATGTTTCATTTGAAAGACTGCTGTCGTACTTGTTATACTCACGTAAAGGAAGTTGTGTCTTGTATATAGTTTTACTTTACTATACATACATAATGTCGTTACACGGCAGCTATTAATGTTCAATATATTCTCAAACAAATCTCCATCTGCAGTTTAACATTTTACATTTCAAACAAATGCTATCAAATAGTCAATAGTACAGTAAATCATCACGTACCGTATCAACGGCTAAAAGGGCGAGCATGTTTGGTGTGACGGGGATCCGGACTCGCGATCCTCAGATTACCCTTATGCACCTGGCTATGCCGGGCCCGTTTTAATTTGGGATACATTGAGTCGTTAATAGGTTAATTCACTTTCAAAGACCGACTAATGGTATGTATGTAGTATTTAATGTTACACTTATATATCAAAACTCACACTACAGCACGTGACCCATAGGTTGCTAGTTGAGCACCCTAAGTACTTACAAGTGCTACAAGTGTTGTGTAATTGAGTGTAGGAATGTAAAGAGCGTGCTTAGATGTTTGATTATAAATATAAAGAGAACCACAAAATTTTTATTAGTTTGTTTTTAGTAGCATCTATTTCTGTAGAGGGCATGCTTAGATGTTTGATTATATTTACACAACCCCCTTCAAACATGTGGTCAGCTATTGGTCAGTTACATCTTTTTTCTTCTTTGTGAACCTGACGATGACCGAAAAAGGTCGAAAAGTTGTTCGCTCCTCTACATAACTAAATTTATCAACCAATACCAGCCATTTTAAAATATGTACTTTTCTCTACAAGTTGTTTTTCTCGTCATCACGGATTTAAAAAAATGTGTTTGTTTTTTCCCCAATAACACGTAACTAAATACATGAAACCCAGTTTATGTGTGTCTGTGTACGTATGAAGACCTTTTCACATCTCAGAACACATCAGTTCATTATACACGTATGGACAACACAAAACCACCCGAGCAGAACATTTAATATACTGAAACGAAACATAAAACATAAAAAACTAAAACAATTTAAAGTTTCTATCTTACAGTAAACAAAAGATCTTAAAAAAGATAAATACAATGGAAGCTATACCCGTTAACGAAATAAATACAAAAACAAACAGATACAATGGACGGTACATGTAATTAAACCGATGTTCAAAAACATAAAAACAACACACAATAACAATACATTTGATATTGTTTCTTTTACTTTAACACTTAAAGTATCACACAATATTACAGTTTGTTTTTATCATAACTAGAAAATTGTGTATCCTTTCAACTTTAAAACACAGAAATAGATGCTGCTAAAAACAAACTAATCAGAAAACAATCGTGGTTCTCTTTATTTTTATATTTCATGTAATACAAACATATATATACGTTTAAACTTGTATATGCAGAATAAATCTACAGACGAGAAACATCTTAAACTTGTTTCTCTGTGATTTACACCAACATATCGTTACATTCGTGAGCATGAAGAACGACCCTTTTATTTACACTCTAGGTACAAATTGTTAACTAAGTTTAAGAGAAACTGTCTTTTGTATAACTCTACTTTTAAAATCTTCACTTTTCAGTTTTATATTTCTCTTTCATTTTCCCTTTCTTTCATTACGTAATTTATAATAATTGATTGAGTAGTATTGTTTCACTTCTAACCAATATAAATTGTGAGACAAAACAATAAAGTTGAACCACGATACTATTAAATATCTGTATGTAGTAACTATGGAGACGAAATATTAAAATATAAACCGAACTGTGCGAAGAAAGAACAAAATCTTTATGGTCAAAGGTTGCTCACCACGTATTCCCCATGTTCTTCGGCCATTACAGTTTGTAGGTATAATGTTTTGCATAAATATTTTAAATGTGAATTAAATTCTTGAAATGAGAAACAAAAGTTAGACAACTGGTAACATTTACTTTACTCTACAACCTATGAGAAGGTTAGCGATTACTGGGCTGTTTTACATCACGTCGTACTGGAAAACTTTGAAAAGTAAAAATTTTCTGAAAAAAAAGATTCAGTTTACAGCAAATACTGCAGGGGAAAAGTGTTCAGGTTGTGCTGATTCAAACAGTCATTTTGTATCTCTTAAATGTGCTACACTTTGTTAAAGAAAACCCACCAGTTTTTCTTTTCTTAAAACTATACTTATAAATTACATCATTAAAATATAATCAAACCTTCAGGTTCAGTCCAGGTTCTTGTTACAAGAAGAATACTTAAAATTATATTTGTGACAAACAAAGGAATTTTATACGTATCCTACTTATTTTTGTAATTGTCTAAATCTAGAATACCAAAAGTGGAAATTTTAAATAGATATTTGTTTGTGGTGCCATTTGATAGATATGCCATAACTTATTTATTGTTTCGGTCACATACACTGATAGATACAGATATACATGCCATATTATAGTAAGATTAGAAAATGTGACGTTATTAATTCTTTATATTGGACTTACCAAACATATATATCTTCAACACTATATAATGCTCCAATTGGTAATACATAGCCGATACTATGTTCTTGTATTATTAATTAACTTTGCATTTACTTAGTAAATTTATAATAATTATTTTTACAACAATTATGCTAACAACTTAATATACTGTGATGGTTTACACGGTGTCTTCTCATCATCAGACAAATGTCTACAACACTTTTGTTACTAAGTTTTCTCAAGCATTTTGTTGATTTTGAAATTTCACACAAAGATACATGAAGGTTATATTCGATAGCCGTCCTCAATTTAGCAGTGTTAGACGAAAGAGAAAGCAACCAGTCATCACCACCCACTACCAATTCTTCGGTTACTCTTTTAACAACAAATAATAGTATTGACCGTAACATTATCACGAACCCACGGGAGAAAGGACGAGCATGGTTGGTGTGATGGGATTTGTACCTGTGACCCTCAGATTACGAATCAAGCGCCTTAATCATCTGGTCATCTTTGGAATGTTTCCTTAAGTAATAATTTAAGGATCATTGATAAGGATATTAAATTTGGTAAAGTGGTCATTTCGGGTAAGAATAACAATGGTACTATTGGATGATATAACCTGAATATTTTTATTCAGTGATAGTTCTTTTAAAATATTTCTTTAGGGCTCAGAAGGTTAGGATGAATCTAAACATAAATTTATAAAAAGTAGAAAAGGTAGAATTTTCTGTCAAGGAAGAATAGGGGGTAGACAACTTTTTTATTGTTTTCTTGGAAAGTTCCAAATGTTTAATAGCTCTT
The DNA here is from genome assembly GCF_004210375.1 of Tachypleus tridentatus. Lineage (NCBI taxonomy): Eukaryota > Metazoa > Arthropoda > Merostomata > Xiphosura > Limulidae > Tachypleus > Tachypleus tridentatus. Next base: position 42,998,506 of record NW_027467782.1, on the reverse strand, counting down.
ACTATTTGGTTTGGTTTCGTCAGTATAGCAGACCATACGGTCTTCATACGTATAAAATATATACAAGCTTCGAGTTAAGAGAAATTCGGATGACTTTAGTCAGAAGAAATCTTGTGTGTATGATATGGGGTTAAAACTAATCTGGAACTAAAACGTAATTTGTGAGTTATAAAATAACCATTACTAATCATCTACTGCAATGTATCTTTTTTAACCTTTTGATCTTTTACTACACCTGATTTTATCCTTCCACAACTTGTGAGCATCTTTCAGGTTTTGAGTGCGCATCAACATATCATATTTTAAACTTTAAGTAAAAAATAATTATAAATCTGTATGAACAGTTTTACTCAGACATACATTATAATTTTGTAACATTTAGTGAGTGTAAGTCACAAAGAAGTAATAAACCAATCCAGACTTTCATGTTTGTTAACATGCACGTATGTGTATTTTCTTAGAACAAAGCCACATTGGGCTATCTGCTGAGTCCACCGAGGGGAATCAAACGCCTGATTTTAGCGTTGTAAGTCTGTATACTTGCTGCTGTACTTGCGGGGGACTGTTTAATATCTAAACTATAACGTGTTTCTCCAGTAGACAATTTACCTATTAATTTTAAATCATAATACCAAATCCTATGATTGTATTTGTTAATAAATGTTTATTACTTCACATACTAATTACTCATCTTTTGGTTTTCTTACAGTTTTCTTTGTGGTTTATTTGCTATAAACTTTATATTTTACAACTCTATGATATTACAGACTTCGATCTGAACAACAACCAATGAAGATCGACTTTGAAAGTAGCCGTCATCAACATCTGAATATGATTGGACATTATATACTACTATTATATATATATATCGTGAGCCGTAGTGTCTTTCCAACAGTTTATCCTTGTCTCCTGTTTATGGTATCTTTTTCTCGCGCTAAGTTTGAAAACCTCGGACGAAGACAGAGCTCAACATTTTTTTAAATAACGAAATAACAGGTATGAATAATGTTAACAACAAACAGAATATTCTACACTAGCTTGTTAGGAATTAATTACACTGTCATTCACATTTTAAAATGTGACATAACGGTATGTTATTGTTGAGTGGCTTTTAACAGAACACTTCCTACACAAACTTGGAACATAAAACATGGAAAACTGACATCCTTTTGACACACTTACTTTAGAGCAGTGATTCCCAACCTTTTTTGTGCCCCGCACCCCTAACAAATTTTCTAGAGTATTGCAAAATAACTCAATTTGTTTTTGTCACTGGTAGTAACTTGTGTATTCTTTCAACTTTATATGTTTGTTTCTTAATAGTACCTATTTATGTATTTTAATCTAATCATAAAACATTTTGTGGTTCTTTCTATTTTTATTTTTCACATATTACGACTGGATAATACATATATATATATATGTATACACACACATATATATAAATCTACAGACGACATGTATGACTTGTCACATCTCAAACTTTTTCCTCTGAGATATACACCAACAAACGGTTATACACGTAATCGCGAAGGGCGACCCTTTATTCATGCTCTAGGTACAATTTGTTGAAAAAGTTTAAAGGAGAAATTGTTTTTTTATAACTCAACTTTGAACATCTTCTGTCTTTTCCAACTGCTATCCCTCACTTGTCTGTTTTATATTTCTGTCTTTATTTTCCTTACGTCATATATATACAACAATTGATTGACAAGTATTGCTCAATACAAACTGAGAAAGACAATAATGAAATTGTTGGGAGTCTGTTGATAGAAACGGTCATTTTCTATCTGTTAAACTTGCTACTGTTTATTGATAAAAACAAGTTTGTTTTATTTTTTTAACTGCGTTTCTTAAAGCACCCCGCTAGTACAGTGGTATGTCTCCGGATTTACAACGCTTAAATTAGGGGTTGGATTCCCTTTGGCTTCACTGTAAGAAAGCACACACCATTTCTTATAACTATAAGTTACATCAATAAAGATACAATCAAACTTTCAGGTTTAGTCCAAGTGAAAGCTGGGTTCTTGTCACAAGGAGGGTACTTAACATTCTATCGAGCTTAAACAAAGGAATGTTATACGTATCGTATTTAGTGTTATAATTGTATGAATATAGAATACCAAATGTGGGAATTTTTAAATAGATTTTGGTTTGTGGTGCCATTTGATAGATATACCCTAATGTATTTATTGTTTCTGTAGATAGTTACAGAATACAGATATAAACACCATCTTATAGTAAAATTAAAAAATATGACGTAATTCTATATATTGAATTTACCAAAAATATTTTTATTCAATATTGTAACATGCTACAGTTGTTAATATACAGCCTATACTATGTTGTTGTATTATTAATTAACTTTGCTTTTTGTTCGTGATTTTAGTAAAGTTTGATAATTATAATTATGTAACCCACAACAACTTAATACACTGTGATGGCTCACCTAGTATCGTATTATCATTACTAAAATGTTTACGACATTTCAATTTTTAACACTCCTACGAAAAAAATATTTACATCCAATAAAGTGGTTTTGGGGCCTATCAGGCCCCATATATTTTCCCAATAGAAACACAGTGATTTAGCAACATTCATTGCAAACAACTTTAGAATGGCTCTGACAAACATTTTTTTTACAATTTGAGCAAACAATTTTCGACTGTCTATCTTTTGATCTGCCGCACAAATGGCATCGTCCTCTTTTTGCCCTTTTTGCAGGCGGTTCACATGAGGTTGTTTTGTCATTATCTTTGCAGTAAATTTCTTTGATTTCAAGCACCAATTGCCGTATAAATTCTCTTCTTTCGTATAGAATGAAAGCATTGTACGCAGCAAGATCTAGAATGTTATAGAATATGCAGACTGACCAGCGCTTTGATCGCCTCTTTGTTGTATAATACCTCACCAGTTGATCGAGAGTGTCGACACCTGCCTTTGTTGCATTGTAAAGATTGACGATTTCGGGCTTTCCATTCTCTTCTACTTCACCAGACTGATGCTGAGAACTCAGTAGTAGCACATATTTTCCTGGTTTGTCTGAGTGCCTGAGAAGAGTGATGTCGTCATGGTAGAAAAACTTTGGTGATAACTCTCTAGATTTTGCATTTATTTCAGGAGGCAGGAAGGTTCTTATTTTCCGTATGATTCCAACAAGTCCTGTTCTTTTTGTTCGTAGGTACTTGGCAAGTGTCATTGTTGTGAAGAAATTATCTGTCGTTATTGTCCTTCCTTTTCCAAGACTCAATTATCTGACTATTCTTTCTCCTTGATTTGTTTCTGCCGTATTTCCAACCTTTCCAATATAAATTTGAGCGTTGAGGAGGTAACATCTTTGCATCTGTTAGGCACCAAATCTTTATTCCGTATTTGCATGGCTTTGTCGGAATGTATGTTCTGAAGCTAACTCTTCCTTTGAAGTTACATAGTTGTTCATCCACTGTCAGGTATTCGCTTGGGTTGTAACAGTTTTTGCAATTTTCAATGAAAACTTCCAGACTCCAGAGATGGCGGCATCTTTGATTTCTCTATTTCTTTGAGAGTGGATGTCAAATCTGATTTTGAGCACATTTTTTGAATTTGTCTTGTGTAATCAGTGTTCGCAAAAATGGCAAACCGAATTCGGTTGAAAACATTTCGTCTATCGATGCATTTTTGGATTTGCTTATTCCAAGGAAAAGATTAGCTGCGATCCATTTCCAGAGGTCTTCTTCAAAAATTGGTTCTTTCATGACGGTGTTTGTTGAGTGAATGATCTGTTCCATCATATTATCAGAAATAAAAATTTTGAATGTTTTGAATGGTGTAGAGACTCTTGGAGCAGCTTGCCTTGTAATGCCTGGGTTACCATTGAATATATTGAGAGCTGCGGTTCTCCTGTTGATCCTTGAAGGTGTTGTTGAATAACTAAAATTCTTATCTTTGGACAAAAGTTCGTTCACTTGCATCGTAGTAAGATCTTCTTGGTTACTTTCTTCACTTTCAGAAGGGTACGGAGCGATTTGTTCATCATTTTCGGCTTCAGAAGTATCATCATCACAACTTTCAGAGTAGTCTTCGACTATCATGTTCACTTTCATCGTCAAAAGGTTTTGTCAGTAAATGTACAGCTTCATCAAGAAATATCATTTTTGACACGGTTTGAAGATTTCAGCTCCTACATATATAGGATTTGTGGATTCTTCTAGAATATTCTAGATTATTCTAAATGCTTCTGTAAAGTTTCTAGAATGTTCTAGAACAGGCGTGGGCAAACTAGGCAATAATCAGGACCGTCTAAAATTATTGTTGGAGTAGAGTTATTATCCTAAATATCAATCTTTTGAAAAGAAGTTGTAAAATAATAATATAATTTGCTTTTTTCGGTTGCCCAGGCCTGTTCTAGAATTATTCAGGAAATAAATAAAGTTATTTTTATGTTTTTCGATCTGGGGCCTAATAGGCCCCAAAATACCCTTAGTGGATGTTTAAAAATTTTTTAAATATTATTTCGCAAATGTCTGAAAAGTCAAAATTTTATTGCTCCTTAAAATACAAAGGGATAGGGTCAGTTAATGGCAATTTCATTTAAATACAAAATTATTAGCCTAATATTAATAACCTTTCAAGTTGCTCTGGGGCCTATTAGGCCCTAATTTTCGTAGGAGTCTTAAGTTTTCTCAGCTGTGTATGGAACATTTTCTCACGTTGGGTGACACTCAGTTATGGGGCATTGATAATGTGGTAGAGTTTACAACAACAAGCAATATTTTGATCAGGTAGTTATTTTAGTTAAAATAACAATTTTAGGTAGGATGTTGTTGTTTTGAATTAAGCACAAAGCTATACAATGGGCTATGACTCGTGACTGGGCGGTATGCAGTAGCGGTCAATCCAATTATTTCCTTGTAAAACAGTGTTTCGTGAGTAGTGATCACTTGGTACCTTTCCTCTTTTCTTTCACTGCTAAATTATCGACGGCTATAGCAGATAGCCCTCGTGTAGCATTTAGCCAAATTCAAACAAACCAACAGAGTCTTTAGACAAATCTGATAAGCTAAACTGTGACGTAATGGTATGTTATTATTGAGTGGTTCTTAACAGAACACTTCCTACACAAACATGGAACATCAAACATAGTAAACTAAAACTGTTTTGACACACCTACTCTAAAACTACCCTTTATTTATAACCTAGGTATAATTTGTTAACTACCTTTAAAGGAGAATTTGTCTTTTTATAACTCAACTTTGAACATCTTCTGATTTTTCCCACTACTATCTCTCACTTATCTGTTTTATATTTCTGTCTTCATTTTCCTTTTCGTTCGGTCCCCCGCTGGTACAGCGGTAAGTTTACGGATCTACAACACTAAAATCACGCGTTCGATTCTCCTCTGTGGACTCAGCAGACAGTTTGGTGCGGCTTTGCTATAAGAAAACATACACACGTTCTCTTTCGATTACGTCACATATTTACAACAATTGATTGACGAGTATTGTTACGCTTTTAACCAATACAGACTGTTAAAGCCAACAATAGAATGGAACCATTATGTTATTGAATATTTGCAAAAGTAACTAAGGAGACAAGATGTTAAAGTAGAAACCGAACTCTGCGAAGAAAAATCAAACTTTTGTAGTCGAAAGTTTTTCACCTTACATATCATGGGTACTTCGGCCAGTACAATTTGCAGATATAAAGTTTTGTATAAATATTTTAATTGTATATTCACATGAGGTCATTCTATAAATCTGAATTAAATTCTTAAAATGAAAAACAAAAGTTAAACAACATGTAGGGAACATTCGTGCTACTCTACAACCTGTGAGAAGTTTAGTAATTAGGGTTAGCAAACATGGGGTTGTTTTGATAGTGTGGCACTGAAAGATTTAGAAAAAGTGAACATTTTATAAGAAAAAAGATTCTTTTACGGCAGCTACTGCAGGGGAAAAGTTTTCGGATTGTGCTAATACAAACAATCATTTTTTATTTATTAAATGTGCTAATGTTTGAATAAACAACAGTTTTTAAAACTCCATTTCTTAAAGCTCTATTTATAAATTACATCAAACCTTCAGATTTAGCCCTCGTGAAAGTTGGGTGCTTGTTACAAGGACAGAACTAAAAATTCTGCTCTATGATAACCAAAATTTTTTTTGTATGTATTGTAGTTATTTTGACAATTGTCTCAATTTTGAATACCAAAGTGGAAATTTTTCATTGGTTTTTTGTTTAAAGTTAAACCAAAGTAATCTAAATTGTCTCTTTAAACTTAAATTGATGACAAAGACCATTATAAAGTGATCTAAATTGACTCTTTAAAGTGAGAACAACTGATGACAAATGGCGTCATAAAGACCATCTCTGTTGTCTCTGAAGTTAAAACAAATCGACGAGAGTTGAGAGTTGTAACACCTCTGTTATCTCTCTAAATCTTAATTGTAGTTAACGACACATCTTTTATCGGTAAAGTTATGCTTCTAATCTTTAATTTGTAAAGGCCCGGCATGGCCAAGCGCGTAAGGCGTGTGACTTGTAATTCGAGGGTCGCGGGTTCGCGCCCGCGTCGCGCTAAACATGCTCACTCTCCCAGCCGTGGGGGGTGTATAATGTTACGGTCAATCCCACTATTCGTTGCTAAAAGAGTAGTCCAAGAGTTGGCGGTGGGTGGTGATGACTAGCTGCCTTCCCTCTAGTCTTACACTGCTAAATTAGGGACGGCTAGCACAGATAGCCCTCGAGTAGCTTTGTGCGAAATTCCAAAAATAAACAAACTTTAATTTGTTCCACAGATTTATTTGATAATACTACTACCCTAACCCTGATTCTTCTGCGAACGCGAGTTATGTAGAACCAGAAGGTGGTTTCTGAACGACTGCACTACACGTGTACAAGAGTGTAGTTTAGGTAAGTATGACACCTAACGTAACGTTATTAATGGTCATGTTGGCCATGTAAATTCAAATATTACGAAACGGTAATTTTGGCTACATACATTCAAATATTTCGTAACAGTAATTCTGGTCATATAAATTATGTACTGTATTTGAAGTTTTATGAACTGCACCTTCGTGGAGTTTAGGATTATATGAGATTTCATTAATATATTTTAAACGTGTAGTAAAAGTTTGGTGAAACGGAGAGCGCCTAGAGACAACAGTTGGTACGTTTCGTGTTGCATAGATAACGTACCCTCTTTCGTCTCTGTACTGGTAGTTTCGTTAATAATATTAGCTATAGTATCTAATTATATTACTTTTAAAATATTTATTTATTAGTAAATAAAAGTTATAGATTTTGTTTCGCATTATCAACTTAATATACGTATTTAGGACTAACCTGAATCTCCTAGGCTGGTCTAGCCTCTTGAGATGTTATTGAGATTAAGGCCGAAAATAATACTTTTTATAAAAAAAAAACGTTAAAAAAAGATATTTAATTATCTATACTTATTAAAAGGTTTATTTGTTGTTTTTTTTTAGAATCACTCTAAGTAGGTAGCTTGCTTTGATCTTAAGTCAATATTAATGTAATTTGTACAACAAAGCTATTGTATGTATTATTAATAACTATTAGCTTGTGTGTAGCTCTTGATGTACTTTTAAAGTTACATTTCACATTATGTGCAAGTTATTCTGTAGTTTAATTAATACCTTACGTCTAGTCCATTTAAGTGGTTTAACTGCTCGTGTGTAAATTAAATACAATGACTTTGTGTAATTTATAATAATTTAATCACTTACGTATACCTTCCAAGTTGAAGATGTTTACTACTTATCAAATTTGTGTGATAGGTGTAAGTAGTAATCTAAGAATATTTTAAACTTTGTAGAATTTAAAAGAAAATTGTTATTACCCACTTGTATTTAATATAAGGAATGAAAATACAGCCATTAATTCATTTATCTAATATTTCAAAGTATTATTTTAAAATACCTTAAGATACACAAAGAACAACACAATTCTGAAGGATGCGTTTTGATTTCTAGTGTCTTACTAAAATATTTTCATCGTCATTCAAAGTATGTCTAATTTGTAAGCATTTTGAGTCTTGAGTTATTTTATTTACAGGACTGGTTATGTAAAACTATATTATTCCTCAAAATGTACGAATATAAACTGGATATTCATAGAATGTCTCCTGCTACATTCCAGGATCACAGTCTCTGTTTTCAGTAAGGATGCCCCACTCAAACTTTACTACTTGATAGGTTGAGGTAAGTATTTGAGAATAATACGAATTTTATTTTATTTATTTGTTGTGCCTTGTTACGATGGGTTTAGTTTTAAACCTTAGCTGTTGACGTCTTTAAATAAGTGGTACTATATAAATTACTCAATTTAGCTCTTGTTACATGGAGCTTAAACATCATACTGCTATTGTTCAAGCAGTTTCAACATCATTATTATTACCGAAACCAAAGGTAAACTGAGGTTATGTTTGCATCCATGTGTGTGTGTGTGTTTATCAGCAATATTTCTCGAAAACATTTGGGTAGATTTGAACGAAAGTTAGTATACATTTGGACTATGACTATTTGGAGGGCCGATGTCAAAGATTACAACGAATTCACGAAAAATAATCACACTTGACACCATGGAGACCGATTTTGTAAACTACATTTGTTTTATATCTTATTCAAAAAACGAACCGATTTGTTGAAACTTTGTAATCATGTAGAATATCATTACTTATTGGTGTTGAAAACGACAAACATTCAGACACATTTTCAAATGTTTCAAGGATTAAATATGGTCAACGCCATTCAGGTACTGGTATTATTATTTAAAAAAAATCAATATTATTGTTTTATTATTGACTGAGTTAAAGGTATTGTGTTGAGCAGGTTACAAAATATCGTAGTTTAGAATGCACTTGATTACTGATAAATTTAACGCCATCCTTTTGTTTCACTTTAAAACATCCTGTACCGAGTTAGTAACATTGTTAGCACTTGGTTGAATGAGGTCTTTCAACAATAACGTTGTTTAAACAAACCTGTTTCTAAACAATACAAAACATGGAAACTTACCAACTTGTCGGGATCAATATAAAACAGTAAACTAAATATTTAGTTTGTGAGTTATTTTTTGTACAAGCATGATAATGTTTTGTTTATAACAAGAAGCCTTGACTATACCATTTCTTTCATGATAATGTTTTGTTTATAATAAGAAACCTTGACTATACCATTTCTTTCATGATCATGTTTTGTTTATAACACGAAGCCTTGACTATACCATTTCTTTCCAACCTGAGAATAAAAGATTTAGTCTCAATTGTTAAGTTGGTTAAGAATAACGATATGGATGTCAGATATATAAAAATTATAAAGAATGGATATATGAAGTTCAAATAGCCAGACGATGAAGAATATAGATCTTGGTGAGAAGTGGTCGGTAATACAATGAATAATAGGGATTTGGGTGTCAAATAGTTAGCAAGACGATTAAAAATAGAGACGTGGATGTCAAGCAGTCGGTAAGACAACGCAAAATGGAGATCTGATAGTTAGAAAAGAGGTGAACAATAAATATTTGGTTGCCAGATAGTTAGTGAGACGATGAAGAATAAAGATGTGGATGTCAAACAGTTAGAAAGTTAGAATAATGATGTGGAAATCAGATAGTTATAACAATATGAAGAATAGACATATGAAGTTCAAATAGCAAGACGATGAAAAATACAGTACTGTGGTCTTTAATACAATGTATAATAGGGATTTGGGTGTTGTATAGAAAGAAGGACAAAAATAGAGATTTGTGTGTCAAATAGTTAACAAGACGATAAATAATAGAAATATGGATGTCAAACAGTTAAAACGGTGTTGAAGAATAAAAATATAGAATCTAGATAGTTATAAAGATATGAATAATAGATATATTAATTTGATATAGCAAAACGAAGAACAATAGAGATGTGGATGGGAAGTTGTGAGTAACATAACAAATAATAGAGATCTGGGTATTAAACACATAAAAGGACAAGAATAAACATTTCAGTGTCAAATAGTTAGGAAGAATAGAGATCTGCATATCAAATAATTAAAAAGTTGTATGTCAGATAGTAATAAAATTATGAAGCGTAGATTTGTGACGTTCAAATGGCAAGACGATGTCAAACAGTCGTTAAGATAATGCAAAATGGAGATCTAAAGAATTAATAGTTAGAAAAGAGGTGAAGAATAAAGATATTGAAGCCAGATAGTTAGTTATAAAGATATGAATAATAGACATATGAATATCAAATTGCAAGGTTGAAAAATAGAAACCTGGATATCATGCGGTAGGTAAGATAATGCAAAATGGAGATCTGAAGAATATATGCTTAGAAAAAAGGTAAGAATAGAGATTACGATGTCAAATACATAGCAAGACGAAGAAGAATAGAGATATGAAACAGTTGAAAGGTAGATGAGAAATAGAGATCTTGATGCTAGATTTTTTATAAAATATGAAGAATAGAGACATGAATTTCAAATAGCAAGACGAAAAAGAATGGAGATGACGGTGGGTATTACAACGAAGAATAGAGATTTGAGTGTTAGGTATATAGAATGGCAAGAATAGAGATTTCACTGTGATTAGAGATGAGAAAGATGATGAAAAATATAGACCTGCAAGTCTAGTGGTGGGAAAGATAATGCAAAATGGAGATTTGAGGAATAAATACTTATAAAAAGGTATGGATAAAAATTTGGATCTCAAACATTAATTAAGTAAGGGAATGAAGATATGGATGTGAAACAATTAAAAGGTAGGTGAAAAATAAAGATCTGGATGCCGCGTTAGTAAGTTAGTAAGAAAATAAACATTTTATTAACTTTGTAAAAACTTCTAAGTATCAAACATTATTGTACTGTCAGTATAAATATTTAATACTAAATATTAAGCTATTTGTCAGACCTCAAGCATGAAGCAAGAACATCATAATTCATGGTTTAATTACAAGTACTAAACTAACAAAATTCAAACAATAAAACTGTAGAAAAATGGTTCTGTAAATATTATAGACAATACATGTATTCATTTACTCAGATTATTGTTAATATAGTATCACTACCACTAGGATTCTTAACCAACCTAATTCAAATTATCTTAAGTCTTACTCTCACTTAGTGCCTTGGCATGGTCAGGTGGGTTAAGGCCTTCGACTCGTAATCTGAGGGTCGCGGGTTTGCATCCCAGTTGCGCTAAACATGCTCGCCCTTTCAGCCGTGGGGCGTTATAACGTAACGGTTAATCTCACTATTCGTTGGTAAAAGATAAGCCTAAGAGTTGGCGGTCGGTGGTGATCACTAGTTGCCTTCCCTCTAGTCTTACACTGCTATAGTAGGGGCGACGAGCGCATAGCCCTCGAGTAGTTTGGCGCGAAATTCAAAACAAACATACTCTTAATGATTACTACATTTTTGGATGGGATTCTGCGCTTGGACAGGGTAAAGGAAGGACATACCTCTGAAAGGCTCTAGATTTCTACGTGTTATATTTTGCTTCATATTTTGTTAGTGTTTTTACTTTTCACTTCGAATTTTAGTTTTACGCCAGTAGACAGAAGACCTTATTTGAATTGGCCCAAGACAGGAAATACCCCTTCGCTAAACAACGAGGCGACATGCCGGTCGGGGAGTCGGAGACCAGGGAAAGCGATGTAGCGTCTGAGACTGAGGGAGCAAGCCCGTCTGTTTCAGGGACAAAAAGTAAGTCTAGTGACTGTGGCCAAACAGATAATGATAATTTAAAATTAAAATCTTTAATGTTCATAGCCGAAAAAGAACTAAAAGCTAAGTTAACGCCGGTTAAAGAAAATACTGTAAGGACTCGAAAAAACGAAAACTAGTAAAAGATATTATGATTTCAGCATGTGAAGACAATGTACCTAAGACTACGGTTATAGACTTTAATATGCCAAAACTAGCAGTACTAGCAACCCAAACCCCACCCTGGATATTCAAAACAAACATGTTCAGACAAAGACGAAGTTCTTTCTGACGACGAAGGCTTCACGCTTGTGCAGACTCGAAGTCAGAAAAACAAATTAAACAAAGAACAACCACCACAGACACACATACACAAATCGCACCAAAATCACCTAAGCACGCAGTTATAATCCAAGGAGTTCCTGGTAGTTACAACCAACCACAATTGGCCAAAGAAATATACAGGTGCAAACCTAATACAAAGATTACTAATATTAAGCGTCTGCCCAGAGGCGGTGTTCTGGTTCAAGGACAGGAACCCGCTGACTTAAACAGTCTACTAAAAGCTTGGCCTGCAGACGCATTCAAAACAGGAAGCATTACAATACACCTACCAGGAACTAAACCAACACCGAAATCTTTTGTGATACGAGGTGTACATAATTCAATAGACATAGAAGACGTTAAGGAAGAGTTAAGTACACAAAACATAAAACACATTTCAGTTGAGCGTATAATTTCAAATATTACTAAAAGACCCACAAACCTAATCAAAGTAGTCACAGACAACAGCCAGGATATTACACAATTCATAAATAATGGTATCACTATGTGGTATCATAAGTACACAGTGGAACAAACAAAAACACCAGCAGTGGTTGTCACACAGTGCTACCAATGCCAAAGGTTTGGACATGTAGCAGCAGCATGCCAAGCAAATGCGCGTTGTGTGGGCTGTGGGAGAATCACCACATTACACATTGTACAAAACAGAACCCCAAACCCAAATGCTGCAATTGTGGGGAAGAACACACGGCAAATTATAAAGGTTGCCAGAAATATAAATCCATAAAACACACACTTATACGAAATTAAAATCCCAACATGAACAAGCCGCCACCACCACGAACAATTAAGGAACCCACACCTACCACTCCAGCACCACAAAGTACAACTACACAGACAAACACATACGCTGCAGTGGTTAAAATTCATCATCCCGACAGGAAAACCATTACCAAGTGAAGAGGAAATACCAAAACCACCTAAAAATACACAACCAACAACAATTGAAACAACATTGACATCTGCCATAACTTCCACCTTCTCGGAAATAATGGCAGAATATACAAATCCCACAAACACCAACAGTCTCACAGACATAATTGTTAAAATCATATTGAAAAACATACACAAGTTCTTGCCGCAAATTTTAACCTCCATCATAAACTCTACTAGACATGGATAACTTCACAGTTCTACACATCAATATCCAGGGTGCTCTTGCTTCCAAGAAACATGAGATTGAAGATACAACAAGCTCCATAAAACCTGATGTAATCATAATTAGTGAAACTCTTCTGTATAACTACCATAGATTTAAATTAAACGGCTACTCTACTATTAGACATGACAGGAAGGATAATAGAGATCCAAACAGAGGTCTTTTATTATTGTATAAGACTGAACTTATAGTTCAGGAACTTACTATCCCTTCCAGTAATGAATCTATAGTTATTAATGTAAAAACGCAAAATCAGACAGACGTTACTGTGGCGGGCATCTACTGCTCGCCTAGTACAGTGTTAGATGTAAATCTATTGAATATATTGTATAATAGCAACTGTAATCTTATTATTATCGGCGACCTAAACAGTAAACATATAGCATTCAACTGTCGTTGCTCAAACGCAAATGGCAAATTACTTTATCAATTTCTGGACGAATCAAACATGACTTTATTAAACGATGCAACACCGACACATATCTCGTACGCACATGGCACCAGTGAAATACTGGACCTATGCCTGTGTTCGTCAAATATGAGTCGCAAATTCGTAAATTTTCATGTTGGTCACGATATAGATAGTGATCACCTTCCAGTTTGGTGTATCTTCAATCTCACCCCCACTTAAATAAAATCATAGTGAGAGACCAACTGAACTACAAAAAAGCTAATTGGCCAGTTTTCCAAACTATATTAAATGAAACCTTACCTCCAGAAGTACTACATATTGCCGCGGACGCATCAGATATAGATGCATACTGTCATATCATCTCTGAGTGTCTAAAACATGCAGCCAACAGTTCGATACCGAAACAAAAACACTTCACAACAACTCATTCATGGCAACCACATAAAGATATAATACACTTAATTAAAACAGACGTATACTCCGCAGACAGTACATTCAAAATCGAAACCCCACACTTAAAACTCAGATAAACACAATAAGAAATAAAATACGAAACTTAATCAGACAACAGAAACAAGAAAACTGGGACACCTTCTGTTCCGATCTAAATCATAAAACTGATCCTAAACAATTCTGGACACATTTGAAAAGATTTACAAACACAGGAACAACAAACACAGTATATCCACCACTGGAACTGGATGGAGAAACAGCATACACTAACACAGAAAAAGCCGAGATATTTAAAAACACCTAGAAAACACGTTCAAAACACATCATGAACCAGACATGAACAGATACTTTTATAATACAGTCACAAACTTTATTGACCAAAACAGAAGCATTTTACACCTAAATTTCCAGTCAACAATATTACACACCAAGAAAAAACAAAAGACTGGAGCACTCATCAACTGGTAAAACATATCACTGTTACAGAAGTAGTAACTGCTATTAAAAACACAAAAAACAAAGCTCCTGGAGAAGATGGTATTCAAGCTATCCTCCTAAAACAAGGCACTCAGAGATTATATGAACACCTAACAGCGTTATTTAATCTCTCACTATCAGCTGGATATATCCCCGTTTCTTGGAAGGAAGCAATAATATTAATGTTCCAGAAAGAAGGAAAGTCAGCGAATAAACCAAACAACTACCGCCCGATTAGCTTAACCAGTTGTATTGGCAAAGTATTAGAGAGGATAATTAGTAATCGTCTGTCAGTTTACTTAGAAGAAAATTCAAAATTACCAGAAATTCAAAACGGATTTCGAAAAACCGCCAAACTACAGACCACCTGATTCGACTTACAGAATCAATTACCGACAGCTTCAACAAAAGAATGCACTGTAGCTTGCTTTCTCGACATTGAGAAAGCATTTGACACAGTGTGGCATAACGGCTTAAGACATAGATTGCTTGAAATGGCATTACCCCAGGAAACTATTCGCTGGCTGTCCAACTTCCTGGATAACAGAATGTGTAAAGTAAATGTAAATGGGGCCCACTCAGGGTCCTTTTCACCCGAAGCAGGAGTCCCGCAGGGAGGGGTTGTTAGCCCTATATTATTTATCATGTACGTGAGTAATATGCCTCTGTCGGACCTAAATTTAGGTTATGCATCACAGTTCGCTGACGATGTAGCAGTCTGGAAAAGTGCCCCACTCCGTCAATAGCAGCAACGAACCTACAACCAGTCCTAAATAACATCGAAGAATACTGCCAGAAATACAGAATCAAAATTAATATTCCAAAAACCCAAGTCATAGTATTCAGCAGACTGAATAAGCTGAAAAAAGATCCACCAAAACTCTATATGAATGGATCACTTTTACTGACTGCTACTTCTGCTAAATTTCTAGGTCTAACCTATGACTCAAAATTAACGTGGCTACCACATATTAAAATGTACTGATACGAATCTGGAAAAGAGCAAACTATGCAAGAAGTCTTTCAGGTAAAATCCAAGGAACATCACCAGACAACATACTTAAAATCTACAAAACGTACATTAGACCAACAATAGAATATGCATCACCTGCCTGGATTAACATAGCACCCACACATGTACAGAAACTTCAACGTATACAAAATTCTGTACTAACTTCAGCATACAAAGTACCACGTAGCACCTCAACCACATTCATGCACAAGTATGCAAACATAGATACAATAGCTGAAAGACTCTTGCAAAATTCTCTAAAATATTTCAATAAGAATTGGCACAAAATGACTTAATGTGTGATCTCGACAGATATCACGTACATGATGTAAATGGTACTAAATACCTCTCCCCTTTTAACATATATTTAAGAAATGTAACACAAGCTGGCCACTATGCACTAGACACTTAGTCCTTGTTTCTTTTATTTTTATAATTATTATTTTCTTTTTTTTAATCATTATTATTATTTTTATTTTCTTCTCTTTTGAATTATTATTCAAGTATTGAATAATAATAATTATTATTACTTTCTTTTCTGTGTGAGTGTTTGTGTTACTACAAGTAGTAGTAGCATTCTCTCAATCGAGAAAAAGGAGAAAAAATACAAAAAAAAAATATATATATATGAAAATACAAAAAAAAAAAAAAAAATTAAATGGAAAAAAAAAAAAAAAAAAAACTCCTTGTTCGTCCATGCATGGACTGAGCCCTGAAATGGACCTGAGTATGATGTTATACTTTTACTCTGGCCCAAAGCTTTAAAAAAAAAAAAAAAAAAAAACCCTAAAGACAGACGCTATAATCGTTCGGGAGGGAGGAAGAGGTCAAATGTACCTGACCCTCCTGGGTATTTAACAACATCAATACCCAAATACCCACACAGTCAAACTACTACATTTTTATCACAATGTTACAACTTCCTTCGCGCTTTATTACTAATAACTTACAATTTGTACATTTACAACTTAAAATTATAATTAAATCTAAGCCTGGATACAAGAGGCCTACATATACATAACAAGCTGGTGTGTCACTTCTGTTTCCAGATAGCTAAATTTGACTCGAAATCGAATAAGACATCCAATTTCATTCAGTTTGAATTTGATTCTGAGTTATAATCTATATTTTCTTCAAAGTTTAAGTGTTAAATATGTCCGCATAATGAAGATATTCTAGTAATAGCAGATTAATAATATATTATTGTGGTTATTCATAAAAAAAAATTAATTAACAAGAATCAAATGATTAACGCTAATTACAAATTTCAATGACCACACTTACAAATTGTATCCTAACTCAAGCATGCCTCCTGATTTTCACAACTTTCACCTTTGAATCAGTTTGGCCAATGACAGTCAAGTAGCTTTTGTGACGACTCCACATAGACAACATTTTAAAGAAGCACGTACACACACAAAATTTAAAATTTCGTTTGTTTCAGAAGGTTTCACGCAAAGCTGTTGTTGTTTTAAATTAAGTAGAAATCTTCACAATGGGGTATTTGTGATATGCCTACCAGAAACACGGTTTTTAGCGTGGTTGGTCCGCAGACACCCCGCTGAGCCCCTGGGGGCAAAAGATACTTTCCCCAGGTGAGGCTCGAACTCACAACCCCGGCATATCCCACAAGTACTGTCTTATAAGTACCGTGCGCTAACCAATTGCGCCACTGGGGATTTGCACGCTTATGTCTAATAAAATAAGTTTCTATGCATAGCCACCCATAATTTTGAAATGATAGACAAGAGTTTGTTTATTTGATTTCTGAATTTCATAAAAAAGCTGCATTAGAACTATTTGCACTAGTGTAAGATTACAAAGAAGCCAGCTAGTCATCCCCACCCATCGCCGAATCTTGGACTACTCAGGATACGACAGCCCATGGACCAGAAGGTCATATCGAACTTTAAGAAACTCTACACTACAGCACTGTTTCAAAGGTGCTTTGAAGTGATCTCTGATACAGAGTTAACCCTAAGAGAGTTCTGGAAAATTCACATTCCCAATCTCAAAAGGAGAGTAAATACATTCTTTGATTTTTAAATAAAAAAACAGAAATTGGAAGAATTTAAAGATAAATTACAAGAACTGCTTGATAATATCTTACACAAGTTTGAGGACTTGCAGAAGTTGAAGCCCTGCTTCTCCTTTCTTGTACCTCCATTCATAGTTGATGTGATCAATGATGGTTATCCAATTCTCGAACTGGTTACAGAATCATCTATTGTGAAAATGGAACTAATAGAACTACTGGAGGACATAGGTCTAAATATGATCCATAAATCCCTTTCTACAATTGAGTTCTGGAAGCCAATTCCAGAAATAAAATATTCTGACCTGAAGAAAGCCAGTGTGCGACGCATCTCAATTTTCAGCACAACATACTACTGTGAATTACTGTACTCTGTAATGAAGTTTGTGAAGTTAAAGCATCGTGCAATACTTACAAATTAACACCTGCCAGAGCTTACAGCTTTGACAATATATCAACCAGAATTTCAACGACTCACAAGACCTCTACTAGCAATGAATAGCCTGATAATTGTGTGAATGTCTATGTCAGTAAAATATTATGACAAGACTAAAATTTTGTAAGGTGGTATCTGATAAAAATATCTCTTATTGCAAATTTGGATATTGTTCTTGGATGCTTCCGTGTTAATTACGTTCAATATAGTTGAAGTAATTATCAGCCAGAATTTTGAAAACATTTGGTATATATATATATATATATATGTATGTGTGTGTGTACTTTGTGGTTATTGAAACTGATACAAACTGACAGTTTGAAAACTATACACATTAATAAATATCATTACATACATGTATTTATTAATACTTATATATAGTTTATATAACACAATGTGTATGTACCATAAAAACGTGTGTGTAATATTTGATTACGTTCTCAAACATCTGAAGTTTATCGTATGTGGCTCTTACACTAAGCAATGTTGGCCGTTCCTGCTCTAAAGTGTCACACACAATCTTACAATTTGTTTTTATCACTGCTAGTAAATTGTACATCCTTTCAATATTAAATCTTTCTTTCTTATTACTATCTATTTGTGTACTTTAATTTGATCATAAAACATTTTGTGGTTCTCTGTATAATTTTATTTCATATAATACAAACATATAATATGCATAAGGTTAAAGACGACAAATAAAACTTGTCACATCTAAAACTTCTTGTTTTGAAATCTACACTAACAAGCCGTTATACACGTGATCGCGAAGAACAACCCTTTATTTATAACCTAGGTACAATTTGTTAACTACCTTTAAGGAGGAAATTGTCTTTCTTTATAACTCAACTTTGAACATTCTCTGTCTTTTCCCAGTGCTACCTCACGCTTATCTGTTTTATACATGTCTTTAGTTTCATTTTCTTTCACTTACGTCATATCTTTATAACAATTGATTGACAAGTATTGCTTGATTTCTAACCAATACAAATTGAGAAAGACAACAATAAAATGATTGTTTCCTTTGAATTTCGCACAAAGCTCCTCAAGGGCTATCTGTGCTAACCGTCCCTAATTTAGCGGTGTAAGACGAGAGGGATGGCAGCTAGTCATCACCACCCACCGCCAACTCGTGGGCTACTCTTTTACCAACGAATAGTGGGTTGTTGTTGTTTTGAATTAAGCACAAAGCTACACAATGGGCTATCTGTGCTCTGCCCACCACGGGTATCGAAACCTGGATTTTAGCGTGTAAGTCCGCAGACATACCGCTGAGCCACTGGCGGCGCGAATAGTGGGATTGATCGTTACTTTATAACGCCCCCACGGCTGAAAGGGCGAGCATGTTTAGTGCGACGGGGATGCGAACTCACAACCCTCATATTACCAGTCGCACGCCTTAACACACTTGACCATACAGGGCCGCAATAAAATGAAAGCATAATATTATTGAATATTTGCATACATAACTAAGGAGACGAAATCTTAAAGTAAGAATCGAACTGCGCGAAGAAAAAACTAAATTTTATCTTCATAAATTTCTCACTTTGCATTTCATGGGTACTTCAGCCAGTACAATTTGTAGGTATAACGTTTTGTATAAATATTTTAATTGTATATTCTCGTAAGTTCTTTGTATAAATCTGAATTAAATTCTTGTAGTAAGAAACAAAAGTTAGACAACTAGTAAGTAACATTTACGTCACTATATAACCTGTGTGAAGATAAGTAATTAGGGTTAGCAAACATTAGGGTGGTTTAGATAGCGTCATACTGAAAACTAGTGAAAGTGAATATTTTATAAGAAAAAAGATTCTATTTTACAGCAAGTACTAAAGGCGAAAAGTGTTCGGATTGTACTGATATACACTGTATTTTTTATCTATTAAATCCGGTATCATTTGTTGAAAAAATAATTAAAAAAAAACTCCATTCCTTAAAACTATATAAATTACACCATTAAAGATATAATCACATTTTTAGGTTCAGTCTCAGTGAAAAGTCGAATATTGAACTCAGCGGCTTGTGTTTCTTACAACACTCACAAACGAAATTTCCAATGATAATAAAATTGTAATTAAAATGTGTGAAAATATTTATTATATCGTTCAAAGTTTCGCCGGTTTAGTAAACACTGTAGGAAAGTGGTTCCCAACCAGAGATAACATATTTTTTGTAGGACATGTGGGGTTTATGTAACCTTTAGTTTGTTGTAAAATTTCTTTTCCAAATGTTTTGTTTTTGTTTTCACATTATTAAAAAACTAATTATAAAATTTGTTTTGGCCACCTTCACCTTTATTCTTAAATAAATAATTACTGTGAGGGGTGCGGGGCATAAAAAAGGCTGGGAACAACTGCTGTAGGATCTGAGGAAGCTGGTGTTTCAGTGCTACTGCTCATCTATTTTATCTCTGTCGAATTTCGCAGCATATGTGTATGAAGGTGTTATTTGTGCACTTGCTCATAAAATTTACTGTTCTCTTGTTTTAAAGTTGTCAAGTTTTGAATGTGGTATAATGTGGTGTTAAATTTATCTCAGTTCAAACAATAACACAAATGCAGTAGGCCTAACTACGTATTTGCCTACAAAACTATACTACTTCGGCTACCGTACGTTACTGTGTAATAAACACATGCATATCACTATTTATTCATTAATGTTTACATTTTAGTTATATTTCTTAAAATATAGAAAGTAAATGAGAAATACATTGATTTCAAGGTCTCCATGAAGTACAGTTTAAAAACCATGAGTAACTCACAATCTTACATTTTGTTTTTATCATTGTTAGTAAACTCTGTATACCTTTCAACTTCAAATGTTTGTTTCTAAGTAGCATCTATTTGTTTACTTTAATATAATCTTAAAATATTTGTGGTTCTCTCTAGTTTTTATATTTTATATAATACATGCATATAATGAATATAAATAAATTTATATAAAAGGTTAAAGTCGTATGTAGAGAATAAATCTACAGACGACAAAAAAAACTTGTCACATTTAAGACTTGTTGCTCTGAGATCTACAGCGACAAATCGTCATACACGTGATCGTGAGAAAAACCCTTTATTTATAATCTAAGTACAATTTCTTTATTAGATTTAAATGATAAGATTTCGTTTTCATCACTCAACTTTGAATATCTCAGTTTTCCCATTGCAACCTCCTCACTTATCAGTTTTATTTTTATATCATTTCCTTTTTGGCTGACGCCACTTCGTCACAACAACTGATTCAAGAGTATCGTTACACTTGCAATCAATACAAACTGTGAAGAAAAACAACAATAATGTTAAACCACAATATCACTGAATATTTGCATATAGTAACCATGGAGACCAGACATTAAAATAAAAGCCGAACATTGAGAAGAAAGAACAAAATTTTATTGCAAAAAATTACCCAACTTATATTCCAGGGACATTTCGACCAGCACAATTTGTAGGTATAAAGGTTTGTATAAATATTTTAATTGTATATTAACATAAGATGATCCTATAATTTTCAATTAAATTCTTGAAATAAGAAACAAAAGTCAGACAAATAGTATCATTCACTTTATTCTGCAAACTTCGAGAGGCTTAACAATTAGGATTAGCAAACACTGCGCTGTTTTACATAACATCGAACTGAAAAATTAATGCAGTGGAAAACTGTTCTCATTGTGCTAAGCAAACATTATTTTTTGGCGTATTAAGTTTGTTATCGTTTATTTAAAAGCTAACAGATTTTTTTAACTCCGCTCCTTAAAAGTATATCTATAAATTTCATCAACAAAGATATAATCAAACCTTCAGATTTAGTCCTAGTGAAAGTCGGGTTTTTCTTACGAGGACAGTACTTTAAAATTCTGTTCTTTCATAAACAAACGCTGTACGTATCATAATTGTTTGAATTTAGAATACCAAAGTGGGAGTTTTTTTTATAGATTTTTGTGTGTGGTGCCATTTAATAAATATTGACATAATGTATTTATTATTTCGGACACATAGACACAAATATGCACGTCATGTACTTTAGGTAATAGTAAGATTAGAAAATATAACGTAATTCTTTGTATTCGATTTACTAAAATATTTATTTTCAACATAATATAATGCAGCAATTCTTAATAGATAGCCAATATTATGTTGCTGTATTGTTAATTAACTGTGCTTTTATTTCGTTATTTTAGTAAATTTAAGATAATTACACCTATATAACTCAAAATAACAAATTAATATACTGTGATGGTTCACCAGGTGTCGTCTCATCATCAGTCAAATGTCTACGGCAATTTTCTTTCTAAGCTCCATCAGGCATCTTTGGAATGTTTCTTTACGCTGGATGACAATGAATAAGCATTGATAAGGATTTTAAATGTGGTAGACTTCTCAAGAATAACCACCATTTTGATCAAGTAATTATTTCAGTAAATAACTGACGGACGATGTAACACAAATATTTTTATTTAATAGTAGTTCTTTTAAAAGATTTATTCAGGGCTTAAACAGTAAGGACGAATATAAGACATAAACTTATAAAAAGTAAAAAAGGCAGATTTCTTTATTTTCGTCATGAAAAAGTTACTGAGTCGATAAAGAGTTATTTTATCTTTCATAACAAGGTCCTTTTAGTGTCTGTATTGTGATTTGAAAGTGTAAACTAAATTAGGTACATAGAGTTTACGTGGTGGAAGAGAGAACTGAAGACCTTTAGCTATCACTGATTTACAGTGATTATTTATGTTATAATTACCTAGGTTAACAATCTGGTCGTCAGGATGAAACTAGGAATGAATGCTGTTAATCAGTCAATTCATCCTCAAATTTTGGACATGTTTACACTGAACAATTTGTCTTCGTTCCACTGGTTCCACTTGTTTAGCACAATGGTGAAATCTACTATGGTATCAACAATTCTATGGTTAGTACAGTACACTTAGAATTTTCCAGTAAAATTTATGTTCTGTTGATGTTTTGTTCGAAATTCTTGATCCAACTTTTCATCCACTAAACATTCTCACCCTCGTGAGAATAGCCCTCGTGCAGTTTAAAGCGAAATGTAAAACAAAACAATAGTATCTTCAGACAAATCTGATAATCTATCGACTTTTGAACATTTCGATTTGGTTCTTTTAAGTGGATAAACTTTGGAATCACCTGTAGAAGAATTCATTCTGAAAGAAAACAAATTGACGATTAATAGTATAACTACATTGAAGATGAGGAAATAGATTCATACAACAGAAATGAACAGAGATAAAGTTTTCAATATTTTACAGATTCCATCTTCAGTATTTAAAGCAAAATAAAACAAAAATTATTGATGACAAAAATCCACTTGAAATAAAAGTGTATATCAGAATGGCTGGTTTGGATACTAACACTTTTATTGAGAAGGAGAGAAAACGTTTCGACCTTCATACGTCATCTGCAGGTTAAGAAAGAGAATTTGTAAGTGACCGTTGCCGGACACATGTCTTTTGGACGGGAGAAAACACGGATACGGGAGAAACAGGTACGGAAAGTTATTGAACCATTGGTGTAATAGAACATGGTTATTTTACTGTCAAAACAAGGGCAAACTGCTATCTGCAGTGTCGTGTATAGAAACAACATAAACCACGATAAGGTCTTCCCCCAATTTTAGTTGACCTATAGCTAGCAGAAAAGCCTAATTTACACCCTGAACTGCACTCGCCGGCAGACTGAAATTTTTATTTGGGGCAATCAATCCTGTGATCAAGTATCGGGAATGTATTGCTTGTGCTGGACACTGCTGGACAAATCACACCCCTAGAGAGCTTGCTTAATCGATGTTCACAGGTGTCCACGACACACGCTTCAAAACCACAGTCGTAATATTTGTCTCTCCATTCTGTCATTGTTAATTTGTTATGTTGTTTAATAGCATTACTAACAAAGTAAGTTTTACTTTGCAGGTAACATGTTTATCAAACAAATGAAGACAACATGTACTACTCAATGTTCCTCTTTATTGAATCACTAAATGCCAGCACAAATATATATTATATACACTGAAAGTTTGTCACATTTCATACAGATACACAAATCGTATTGATACAGTCCTCTCGAGCTCTTCATGGTACGTACTCGCATGTTACTCTTTTACCAACACATTTTTAATATTTAGGGTTTGAATTAATTAAATACAGAAACAGACAAGGAAAGTTATTCAACCATTGATGAAACAAAACATACTTATTTTACTGTCAAAATTAGGGAAAAAAAGCTATCTGCAGTGTCGTGTGTGGAAGCGTCATAAACCATGAGAAGGTCTCCGCCCCTGGTACATCTGTACAACATACATGTCTGATTGACCACTTAAGCATCTGTAAAACATACATTACTGATACCACTCAATAACATACATGCCTGGTTCACTAAATTACCCTGTACAACTGAACAACACAGATACATGGTTCACTAAATTACCCTGTACAACTGAACAACATAGATACCTGGTTCACTAAATTACCCTGTACAACTGAACAACATAGATATCTGGTTCACTAAATTACCCTGTACAACTTAACAACATAGATACCTAGTTCACTAAATTACCCTGTACAACTGAACAACATAGATATCTGGTTCACTAAATTACCCTGTACAACTGAACAACATGGATGCCTGGTGCACTAAATTACCCTGTACAACTTAACAACATACATACCTGGTTCACTAAATTACCCTGTACAACTGAACAAAATAGATACCTAGTTCACTAAATTACCCTGTACAACTAAACAACATAGATACATGGTTCACTAAATTACCCTGTAAAACCGAACAACATAGATATCTGGTTCACTAATTTACCCTGTACAACTGAACAACACAGATGCCTGGTTCACTAAATTACGCTGTACAACTTAACAACATAGATATCTAGTTCACTAAATTACCCTGTACAACTGAACAACATAGATACTTGGTTCACTAAATTACCCTGTACAACTGAACAACATAAATACCTAGTTCACTAAATTACCCTGTACAACTAAACAACATAGATACATGGTTTACTAAATTACCCTGTACAACTGAACATCATAGATACCTGGTTCACAAAATTACCCTGTACAACTGAACAACATAGATACCTGGTTTACTAAATTACCCTGTACAATTGAACAACATAGATACATGGTTTACTAAATTATACAATGGATACCTGGTTACTAAATTACCCTGTACAACTGAACACATACATGGTTTACTAAATTACCCTGTACAACTGAACATCATAGATACCTGGTTTACTAAATTACCCTGTACAACTGAACAACATAGATACATGGTTTACTAAATTACCCTGTACAACTGAACATCATAGATACCTGGTTCACTAAATTACCCTGTACAACTGAACAACATAGATACCTGGTTCACTAAATTACCCTGTACAACTGAACAACATAGATGCCTGGTTCACTAAAACCCTGTACAACTAAATAACTACCTGTTTCACTAAATTACCCTGTACAACTGCGCAACATAGATATCTGGTTCACTAAATTACCCTGTACAACTGAACAACATAGATGCCTGGTTCACTAAATTACCCTGTACAACTAAACAACAAAGATACCTGTTTCACTAAATTACCCTGTACAACTGCACAACATAGATATCTGGTTCACTAAATTACCCTGTACAACTGAACAACATAGATGCCTGGTTCACTAAATTACCCTGTACAACTTAACAACATAGATACCTGGTTTACTAAATTACCCTGTACAATTGAACAACATAGATACCTGGTTCACTAAATTACCCTGTTCAACTGAACAACATAGATATCTCGTTCACTAAATTACCCTGTACAACTTAACAACATAGATACCTGGTTCACTAAATTACCCTGTACAACTGAACAGCATAGATGCCTGGTTCACTAAATTACCCTGTACAACTGAACAACATAGATACCTGGTTCACTAAATTACCCTGTACAACTGAACATCATACATGTCCAGTTGACTACTTTACTGGTACATCTGTACAACATACAACTTTAAATAATAATTATAAATCTGTACGAACAGTTTTACTCAGATATACAAAGATGTGAGAAACCAATCGAGACTTTCATGTTTTTTTATGTGTAAAGTCTGACGAGATTCTTCATTATACAATTTACCTATTTTTTTAACCCTTAATCTAAGAGCAAAAACGTGTTTTAACAATAGACAATTTACCTATTGTTTTTTTAACTTCTAATCCCAAATTCTACTGTTGTATTTGTTATCTAATTCTTATTTCTTGACATCGTAAATATTCAAGCCTCGTTTTTCGAACAATTTTCTTAGAGGTTTACTTTCTACAGACTTTTTATCTCACACTTTTATGATGTTACAGAATTCGATCTTAACACCAATCAGTGAAGACCGACTTTGAAAGCAGCTGTGGACAATATCTGAATGTGATTGGACAGAGAACATCATGTACTACTTGTTTTATACATACTGTGAACCGTGGTGTCTGCCCATCAGTTCATCTGTCTCCTGTTTATAACGGCTTCACTTGTCATATTGAGTGTGAAAAGCTATGGATGAAGTCAAAGTACAACATTAACATAACAGTAGAACAGGTATGAATAATGTTAACAACAAACAGGATATTCTACACTAACTTGTTATGAATTAATAACACTATGTATCAGAATTTAAAATGTGACATAACGGTTTGTTATTGTTAAATTGTTCTTAGCAGAACACTTACTATACAAACATAGAAAATCAAAACTCATGTAACACACTTACTCTACAGTATTATACAATCTTACAATTTGTCTTTAGTCACTGCTACACGAGGGCTATTTGCGCTAGTCGGCCATAATGTAGCAGAAAGACCAGACATCGCTACCAACCGCCAAGACTTGGTCTACTATTTTATCAAGGAATAGTGGGATTGACTGTCATATTATAATGCCCACATGGCTAAAAAGTCGATCATGTTTGGTGTGGCGTGGAGAAGTACACCGGCCTTTTGTACCATTTGTTAGTGTATATCTCATCATATGCAAACATGGATCACCATTTGGTTCCTCGACTCAAATCACTACAAGTTGATGTATATATAAATAATTTACGTAGGTTCTCATGCACTTTCTCACTCCATTTACTATGATAACTGTATTTATATATACACATATATACGTATGTACATAGATGTAGACGGACGGGAATTTAAATAGAAATGTTGTTGGTTTTTTTTTTAGGGTAACACTGTCTTCTCAGTCAACGTTGTACGAATGTTGATGACGAAGCTACGTATGGACAATTCCTCAGAAACTGCGCATGTCAGGTAGATATTAGTGGTTGTCTGATTTAATAACAAGCTCAGCGATGGTAAAACTATTTTAAAATTTGAAGAAATATAAGCATATGAGTATCTAGAAACCTATGGGAAAATATCAGTATATTTAGTGAAGTATTTGTTGTATTTTTTACTTTATAAGTAATTCTATCTTTTAAAAGTAGTGACATAGAAATTCAAAATGTTCTGGTGTTTGTCCTGTTTGGCATTGTTTAGATTTTTATTGATTACTTCAATTACCACTTCTCAACATATTTCACATCTGAACATTGATAATAAAACTGTAAACAGTTTCAGGTTTGTTTTGTTTTATTTTAACCAATAGCTTAACCTTTTAATGTACTTCTATACATCAGAATTCCCAGATGTTGAGTGATTTATAGAACTGTGTATTCTTAAAAAAACACATTAACTCATTACAATAAAATTTATATCAGGCTGTGACTGTTATACAAGATTAAATATTAAAATAAATAGATAGAGCTTAAAGGATTTACCGGAGTTTTCAAAATCTATAAAATAAAAATTAGTCACAGCCTCAGACTCACCAGAATAAAGAATCCACGAAACGTATTTGGGATTTTATTGGAAAGAAATGTAAACAGCTTTCCATAGGAAAATAAATGTCAGAAGAGAATAAATAACTGTTTTTATAGGAAAGTCATCAAAGCTACTGCGCTTCTTTTCCGTTTACTCGGAATCACTTATTTTCTGCATCAGTCCTCATGACGATACTCACCAAGAGAGGGAGTACATGGTAACTAACGCCTTGTTGTAGTCCTCCAAGTGAGTATTTCAAGTCTGATTTTATATGAACGGGGAAAGCAGAAAAATGTGGGTGTGGTTCTTACTGGCCATAAATCTGTTATTTTCACATCGCTTCCAAGTCTTTGACAGTGCTGAATATTAAACCTTACGGTCCGTCCAGTTACTATTATTTCTGTATCTTACACTGTTCGTAAGTTTGTGTGTGTGTTTTCTTATAGCAAAGCCACATCGGGCTATCTGCTGAGTCCGCCGAGGGGAATAGAATCCCTGAATTTAGCGTTGTAAATCCTAGACTTACCGCTGTACCAGCGGAGGAGGAACAGTTCGAAAACTGTCTGACAGAATATTTATTAATCATTTCTCTGGCATCTCAATGTATGTATAACTACAACTATCTGGCTATAATTCTTAAGCCTCCTGAACTAACTAAAAGAACAACAGTGGGAAATTATCATTACTTAAACTTAAATCAAATTATTTACCGACAAACTAACTCAGTGTAACATCTAAACTGGTTATCACCAACCATCGCCAAATCTTGGGCTACTCCTTTACTAACGAATAGTGTTATTGAAGGTCACATAATGACACCTCAACGGCTGAAAGAGCGGCCACGAATAGTAACTAAAGAGACAAGATATTAAAATGAGAATCGAACTGTGCGAAGAAAAAACAAAATCTTATGGAAGTTTCTAACACTGCATTTCATGGGTACTTCGTCCAGCACAATTTGTAGGTATAAAGTTTTCTATAAATATTTTAATTGTATATTCCCATGGAAACATTTTATACATCTGAATTAAATTCTTAAAATAAGAAACAAAAGTTAGACAATTGGTAAGTAACATTCACTTTACTCCACAACCAGTGAGAAGCCTAGTAATTAATGTAAGCAAATATTTGTTTGTTTTCAATAAAGTCTTGTTGAAAAGTTTAGAAAAATTGAACATTTTCTATAAAGAAAGAGAGAATCTTTTTACGACAAGTACTGCATGAGAAAGGTTTTCGGACTGTTCTAATATACACTATATTTTATTATCTGTTAAATGTGGTACCGTTTATTGAAAAAAATAAGTATTAAACTCCATTTCTTAAAACTGTATCTATAAATTATATCAATAAAACAAGATAAAATTAAATCTTCAGGTTTAGTCCTAGTGAAAGACGGGCTCTTATTGTACAAAGAGTTCTAAATAATTCATTTCTATGAAAAACAAACGCTTGTTGTTCGTATCATAGTTACTTTTAAAATTATCCGAATTTAGAATGCTTAAGTGGGAATTTTTTATAGTTTTTTTCTTAATAGAGACATTTGATAAATAGTGACACACTGTATTTATTATTTCAGTCAAATAGACACAGATATGCACGTCATGTCGTTTATGTAATAGTGAGATTAGAAAATATAACTTCATTAATTGTTTATATTGGATTTACCTAAAATATATATTCTGAATGTTATATAATGCTGCAATTGTTAATGTGTAACGTAAAATATCTTACATATAAAAAGATAAATTTGGATGTCTTTAGTCAGAAGAATTCCCTTCTGTATGATATAGGGTTAAACTTAATCTGGAACTCAAACATAATTTGTGAGTAATAAAAAGCGGTTACTTATCACCATATTGATCTGTATTTTTTATCCTATTTTTAACTTAACTGTTTTTTTTTATCCAACACCAACTTGTAAGCACCTTTCACATGTTGAGTGCACACCCACATATCATATTTTAAACTTTAAGTAAAACATAATTATAAATGTATACCAACAGTTTTATTCATAAATACTTTAGACTTTATAATTATGAATCATTCATTCAGTATATGTCAAGAATTAAAACCAATCCAGACTTTCATGTTTGTTTAAATGTGAACGAGCTTCTCCAGTAGACAACCTACCTATTGATTTTTGACTCAAATCATATGATTGTAGTTGTTAACTAATTATCATTTCTTCACATACTAATTACTCATGTCTTGTTTTTCGTACAATTTTCTTAGTGGTTTACTTACTGCAATCTTTTTATCTTACCTTTTATGATATTACAGAATTTGACCTGAACAACGACCACGACTTGTGAGTAACTTTCAGATGTAGAGTGCACACCTTTATATTAAATATTAAACTGTAAGCAAGAAATAATTCTAAGTCTGTATGAACAGTTTTACTCAGAAATACTTTGTAATTTATAATTTTGTGACATCCATTCAGTGTTTAGTCACAAAGAAAAAAGGAAATCAATTCAGATTGGACAGAGAACGTTATCTACTACGTTTTATACAACATACTGTGAAGCGTGGTGTCTGTCCATCCGTTCATCTGTCTCCTGTTTATGTTGAGAATGAAAAGCTACACCAACGTGTTATGAATTAATAACACTGATTCACACATCAACACGTGACGTAACGGTATGTTATTGTTGAGTGGTTCTTAACATGACTGAAATACTCAATCGTTACTTCTTGTAGTTGTTGGTATAAGGAATATAGGTTCAGAAAGTTTGATTAATAACACCAAAATATACCAATCATTCAAATTAATATAGAATTTTGTCTAATGAACAATTAATTTTATGTTTAAGGACATTAAAGTCATTTGTTGAAACACTACACGCAAAGAGATAAAGAGAACTTTAAAACGGATTGTTTGAAAAATTCTGTTTCGTATTCTATCTGAGATGTTTACCAACTTTAGGTTCCAGTTACATACACATAATTTGAACACATTTAATCCTAGCATTTCGTTACCATTATATAACAAATACTATGCTTCATATATTTTAATATAATTCATTCCCCATATGGTACAGCACTTATTGTACAGAGTTACAACGTTAAAATCATGGTTTAAATTATTATCAGTTAACAGATAGCCAGATATGGCTTTACTAGAGAAATAACACACACATAATATAATTTAATTTTATTTAATGTTATACTTGGAAAAATGTTTATTTCACAATATATTTTTCAACAAATTATTGACTAATATTTTTATTCAGATATTTTGTACTCGATATAAAGTTAATAGTCGTGATTTTATTTAAATATTGATTTTAGATATTATTACATTATTATTTGTCATGTAAAATGTTGAGTTTTGTTTAGATAGTTGTATTCATAGTTAATGGTTTGTTTTGATTTACAGAATTCTACCAAATATACTGCAGCATAATTATCTGAGATAACTTGAAATTACTGGTTCAAGTGTTAATGGAAACTATAAGAAGAAACGAAGGAGAA
This sequence comes from Tachypleus tridentatus, assembly GCF_004210375.1. NCBI lineage: Eukaryota > Metazoa > Arthropoda > Merostomata > Xiphosura > Limulidae > Tachypleus > Tachypleus tridentatus. The sequence goes on along the minus strand of NW_027467782.1, from coordinate 42,967,147 downwards.
AAGATATTTCTGTTTGTCTGCCACATTAATTGGTTGAATTCAGAGTATTAGAAATGTTTGATTGACAGACACAAACTTTATTTTGGAAGGACAATGTAATAAGATTCGCAAAATGTTTTGTTTGGCATCGTTTTGAAAAATGTTTAAAACTATATACTCATAGAAGTTTATACCAGATTATTGTACGTAGTCTGAAATATCTAGTTTCATACTATTTTCGATAGAATATCTTTTTGTTCTCACATAACAGCTATTATTGTTCAGTGTAGTCTTCAATATGCGAAAATATTTTTGGTTCCACTAACCTTGAAATTCTCATCTACCACACGTTTCAACTTGGTTCATCTGCGTTGTAGCATGTAAATAAACAAGCACAACGCTTCACTGAAACATACTCTACTATCAAAGCTGGAAGCTGGCTTCCTATTTACTGTAGAACACAGTCTTCAAAGTTGACAGAAAAGAAGTACCAGAAGTGTGAGGAGAGTAAAGTATCTATCGGAAATATATTTTCAGTGTAAGAAAACATCAACTTTGATACGATATCTTACCTAAAATAACAGGAATCACATTGAGAAGCTCATATTGACTTGGTGGAGGAACCTAGATGAGCAGTCCTCGGAAAGTGTCCACAAGATGCCCTCGGAGTGTGACTTCTCTTCTTGGAGGAACGCACTTGTGGGATAACGTGTAAATAACTAGGTACACTCTTTTTCCCATCTTGAAAGTACGGGTCACGACGCTGGGTGTAAAATGACATTTTTAACCGTAGATATCCGGGCTGATCCACCTTCTTTCCCATGTTGGGGGGAGGGACATCTTAGCAGATACAGTACATATAAAGTTGTCCATCTTTTTTTTTTCCCATGGTAGAGTGGGGAACATCTTAGTAAACACAATACATATAAATTAGTCCACCTTCTTTCCCATGGTAGAGTGGGGAGCATCTTAGTAAACACAATATATATAAATTAGTCCACCTTTTTCCCCGTGATTGGGTGGGGAGCATTCTTCCCAACGTGATACATCTAAACGGGTCTACCTCCTTTCCTATGATGGGGTAGGAAACAACCGAGCTAAAACATTACATCTAAAGTGGTTCACCCTCTTTCCCATGATTGGTTGGGGGGGCATCTTAGCCAACACAATACATCTAAACTGGTCCACCTCCTTTCCATACCAGATCTTCAAAGAACCAGCCTGCAGGAGATGGTATGAATGGAGTTTCTCGGCCGACTGGTATGTTCTTTGGCTGTTACAGTTCCTTCTGAAACAAGATAAACCTTTTAACACAGTTAAGATGTCTTCTCTGTTCGTTTGCCTTAGAGATTTGCTCTTTAGACAATTGCCATCTTGGCTCATGAGATTTCTCATAATTCAGCATATGTCTTCCAACAATCTTAGAAACACTAACCTATTTTCTAGTTCTCTCTGGGGTATTTAGAAATTGTTTTGTAGATTTACTAGTTTTTAATAACATAGATTTGCTTTGTTTCTCGATTCACATTCTTTTCTATTTATTAACGTAGAGGTTCATATTACTATTTCTCTATCCTTTGTGAGAGAAGAATGTTTACACATAAGTGAAATTTCAACAGTGGCGAGGAGATGAAAGTCACGTGTTCATGACATGACAGCCACTTTTCATATATTAGTGAACACCACCATGTAGTCCGTAAGTTCATTCACATCTATTTGACTCTCTTTCATCCCTTCGATTTCAATATGAAATTTAACAGGAGGTCAGCTTGTTTGTTTACGTTGATTTATTTCTAAGGCTATGTCAACTTCACACTAAGGACAGTATTCGACCATTCTCTCATTTTGTGGGTTTAATTTCTCATGTATATTCCATTCCAGGTCTTATTCCCTCTTTCATAATCCCGTTTGTATAAATCTAATCCTGATGTATTGCTTGTTTTTCATCAGTTACTTTCATTTGCATACATACTGATTTCTTTTCAGACCAACTACATTTCCAGGACCATATGTCTGGTCCTAGTAGTCTTACTATTCCTACATTAAGAATTATAGGTATTTTTAAATGCACCATCTAGATTCACAAACTGTGGTATAAATTTGAATTTTGGGAAAGCTGATCCATTTAGTTCAGTTCACCTATCCAGTACAAAATTACCCCCATCTTTTTTCTGAACCTTCTTTGTTTGCCTTTTCGCACTTTACGTCTTCATTTCATGTCAGAAGTATTTCATAGAGATGCTGGTTCCTTTGGAATGTTTTTTATTTCATCACATTTTCTCTTGTTCGATACAATTTTTTACTCCTCTGATCCCACATGTCAAATAACAAATGGATTACAACCGTCCAAATCTGTCCAACGTTTTCATTTAGAAAAGTTCTCTTCACTTCTCTTCTCCATATTCAGGTCTATATCTCAAACACCTTTCTTCCTATTCCCATTGAAGAGTTTTCTAGATGCTTCCTTTTCTTCATCCACTGATGTAATATTTTATTGTTTCAAATTTCAGTCAGGTGGTCAGATCGTTTGCTCTACATCTCCGTTGGCTTTGTCTGTGGTTTCATTATTACATGCAAGATAGCCTTCTGTTTTCATATTCATGGAAAGAGTCCTCCAGTCATATCTTTGATGGTGGAAACCCGTTTTGAATGAATTGACAAAATGTTCAAATCCTTACTCACTCCAACCCAATACTTTATCCTCTTGACTCAACCATTTTCTCTGTTTCCTACTGTGCTCGAGAAACTCGTTGTGGCTAGATAATCTATTACCACTGTTTTGGTTCCTTCACTTTGAATTGTACCAAACTCACACCTCTTCAGAAATGTTAATGTTTACTGGTTTGGATACATCATTGAACAACAATCTCATTTTAAACATACGCATAAGCAATTCCTCCACATCAGTGTGCCCGACCTCTGTTCTGTTTATTGGACATGTTCGTATTCCGTACCACTGCTAGTGAATTGTTTGATTATGATCCATTCTGATAATTTCGTGGTGATTTTTTACATCAATCATAGAGCAGGTATCCGATCTTTAATTCTTTTTTAAAACACTCGACCATCATGATTCGGCATCCATCCAAGTTATTTGCTGTATAGATTCTCATGTATTTGAAGCGATTAATTTGAAAACAGATCATTTGTATCATGATCTGCCTATCAAATAGCCGCTTCACTCACAAGTTTTCTGATGCGTATGTGTTCATTTGGGTAATTACGACTTATATTCTCTTTAATAATGAAATTTCATGAGTGGAGCAGTATAGAGGGAGCGATTAAACAATAACATCATTATTCATTAATAAGAATCACGTGAGTTCAGATTGAAGTTGCCTAAAACTAGTGTCACGCAGATACTCAAGGCAGATGTTCACAGAAGATATAATCTCTGTGTGAAATGGTAAGCGTTTAATGGAAACACATTTTCATGTAAGAAAATGTTAACTTTTTCCAAAACCAGATGTCTTCTGAACTAACCAGTTGGAGATAATAAAATGGGGGTTCCAATCTTCATCTCTACATTTGACACAATAGTTTTATGATGTGTAAAAATTTTTCCTTCTTGTTTTACTTTAACGTTTTCATGCTGTTTATTACTTTTTATTTTGTACAGTTATTGGGTAACTAGTTTCAAAATTTACTCAATTTAAACACGAATCTTAAATTTCGTGTTACTGTTCATACACTTTTCACCTGGGATATTTTTCAACACATTTCTCAATCGGTCTGAATTTTCTTTCTTTTCGTTTAGATTGATGCAGTCTTAATCTGTCTACTAGTGAAGTAATTTCTTTACTAAAGGTAATAGCAGTAATGGAAGTCCTTATACCTTTGAGTCACACTCACTTTCACATCTGTTACTGAGTATAACAGAATCAATGGAACCTTGTATCCATTACTCAATACCTATAAGATCCTACAGTGTGTTCTTTCAAGACCCAAGTGTTCTGATAGTTATCTAATCAGTGAATTACTCAACCTCTGTACACATTTATCACCAATATCAGAAAGAACAGTCATAACTTTTTGGTCTCCAGTACCACATCGTTTTACTTAGATGGTAAATTAATTCTATTAAGTTAGACCAAGTTACCTATATATGTTTCCTACTCAAGGTTTTATTCTTCACTCAGTCCACACCTGCATCTGTCCTTTGGATAACACATTTATGGCCAGCTCAAACTTAATTTCCAGTCCTTATCCTTCTTCACAAAATACCCCCTCTAAGTACTTCCCCTTAGATATCACTCATTCATCAAACTCAGTATCAACTTATCATCCAACTATCACCACTCTCCGGTTTGAAACGTGGCTTTTGGATTAACTGTACATGTAGCCCTTTTATTTTTTTTCATTTCTATATATCATACTTTTACTATACTTACTATACTATACTATACTATACTATACTATACTATACTATACTATACTATACTATACTAGAGAATGTTATAACTGACATGTACAATCTCCTACTGGTTAGTTTGTGGTAAAACTGGTTTTAGAAAAGTACTGGACCAACCAAATAGTATTAGTTGGTTAAGAAACCCCTGTCATATCTTCTTCAAAGGTTAATTCTCAGGTGGTCTGGTATAGAAAGGAGACAGACTGGTCTAGATGCACTGTGTTGGCTAGGATATCACACATTACCATGGGAAAGGTGGACCAACCATCATATCTACAATTAAGGATGTCATCCTCTTTTTGACACCCAGTTTAGTGAAACGAACTGTCAACGTGGGCGAAGACTGTATCTGGTTATGAGCGTTCTTCCACATGTGTTTTCCTCTAGGTTGGGATGCTGCACTCCAATAGAGATGCATTTGGACACTTTCCGAAGAGTGCTCATCACTGTTTCTCAACCAAGTCAGTGTGAGTTAAGGTAAGATGTCGTGATATCGACTCTCACTTCTGGTATTTCTTTTCTCGGAAGCGGCTGCAACAGTAGAAGTAGTCACGTTCCTGTTGAAACCTTGGGTAGGTGGAACTAGTGGCGGCAGAAACTGAACGGTAAAGCCATCTTATGAGAAGTTGTATCCAACGGAAATATATTTACGGTGTATGAGAATATTAAGTTTTCATAAATTTACAATCAACGTCCTATAACTTTTTCTTTAAAAGATATAAACACTACACATGTCAAACAAAGCTCAAAATCGACATTATCAAAACTGTATTCAAATTTTATGTGTATAATCTAGTGTATATATAAATAGCTATAAATAAACGTATTTATTGGTCTTTTTGTTTGTAAGTTCAAAAGTAGAATTATTTGGTTTTCTTAACATTACCACATGATTTAGACATATTAGTTCAGATACAGTTTGGTAGAGTTTTACTTTGGGGTAGACAGTAAATATTAGTTAATATCATTGTTTAGAGAGAAGCGTTTAACCTGATTGGAGGGCCCCGGCATGGCCAGGAGGGTTATGGCGTTCGACTCGTAATCTGAGGGTCGCGGGTTCGCATCCCCGTCGTACCAAACATGCTCGCCCTTTCACCCGTGGGGGGCGTTATAAAGTGACGGTCAATCCCACTATTCGTTGATAAAAGAGTAGCCCAAGAGTTGGCGGTGGGTGGTGATGACTAGCTGCCTTCCCTCTAGTCTTACGCTGCTAAATTAAGAATAACTAGCGCAGATAGCCCTCGTGTAGCTTTGCGCGAAAATTCAAAACAAGCAAACCTAATTGGAGAATATAGCAAAACTTTTCATTTAGTTTCATGAAGGATTACAAAAGAACTTCTGAGCTAACTCCAAGAACACAATAAAATTACTGAGCTATCTATTTCAATCATTGGTTATTAATATCACGTTTTATGGGAACTGATATTTTAAAAAAGTATTCGTACCCAAGAATTGAAAACGAAACTTTTAATACCATACACACAGGTTGTGCATTTTCACTTCCGTATGGAACATGTCATGGAGTCTAATAATTGTAAAATGTATTAAAATGATGGCGAGGTAGTTAGGGCACGTGGCTCCTTATGTGAAGGTCACGGGCTCCAAATCTTGTCCCAGCCAAACATGCTTGCCCTTTTCAGCCATTATAATGGGGACGCTATAATGTTGTACTCAATTTCATTACTCGTTGGTAAAAAAGTAAGTCAAAGCTGGCGATGGGTAGTGAGAACTATCTACCTTCCGTAGCTGTCTTTCATTGCTAAATTAGGGACAGCTAGCGTAGACAATACTGGCGTAGTTTTGCGCGAAATTCCGAACAAACAAACGTATATTTTAGAATATGACCAGAGTGACTGCTGCCCTCTATCGGAAACTTTTGAAGTTCTCTTATTAAGGAAAGTACATTTAGTCTTAGCTTTTGATACCGTATTCTATCTTATTTTATTCCTTGCAATCAAATTGCGAAGAGTTTCAGTATAATATGATTCTGGAATTGTCTTTCGTTTTTGCGATATTTACGATTTACTAATTTTTGTTTCCATTCGAAAGTGAATAAATGTCTAATTTACAGTGTAGAGAAAGAAACTTGGTTTCCAAAAATAAAATTTCGATTTTTTAAATATAGAAACTGAAGCTAATTTTAAAGAGGTATAAAATAAAAACTCATTTACGCACCACATAGAGTTAAAAATGTATTTTATTTTACTTTTTATGAAGCATCATTATTATCGTGTTTGTATTCTCCTTGCGCTTTAGTTCAAATCGATATTGATGAGTTTCGCAGCGCCATCTCGATGTTAAACTGCTTCCAAACAAATATTAAAATATTCGAATTTTAAGTACAAAGGCACCCATAGATTAAGGACATCTGGTGGAGCTCAGTAATACGGCCGAAGACTTATAACTCTAAAAGTCTGGTATTAATGTTCTTGGTGAGCAGACACAGATAGTCCGTTTTGATGTTTTCTGATAAAAAAAAACCAACAAAAACAACGTAGAGTGAAATTCTCGATAATTGCAGCAACTAAATTAAAATATTCATCACGCAATTTATCATTCTCAAAAGTATAGTTGTTAGTACCAACGTTTTTTTATTTCAATTTCTTTTTTAGTTTGATTATTTTTGAAATTCTCAATTTTCTAATAACGCTTGTTAGTAATTGTTTACATTTTATTCTGTTTAGTACTAGAAAAATATGATACTTTCTACAGAGTGTTTCCCCAAAGTAAAGTTGTAAATATTTCGATATGCATAAGATTAACATACCCTTCCCTTTTTACTAATTAGAAATCAATTTATAGAGTCAATTAGTGTTGTTCGAAAACGTATTTTAATTGATATCCACTAAATTTATATAGCCCAGTTATCGATAGTTTCGTTGTATTAATTTCCAAGAGGTAATTTCGATATAATGATAACTAACATCAACCTATCCTGATTCTTGTTATTTTAGAAAGAAACAAAGGCGAATGTTTTCACCAATAGGAAGGTCATCCAAAATTGCAATGCCTCAAGTGAAATAACAAACATTATCACAAGTCTGGAAGGATCACATGCCAAATATTTTATACCAACACAGCCTCATAAATATAAACCAATTATCTCATATATATCAGAAACTCTGTTAACTGTAAGGAAGAAGGTACCTTCACATTGTAGACGTCACAACAAATTTACGAAATATAAATCAATGAGACCTGTTTACTTCAAAGAACTGCGAGATTTGTTTCAGGAAAGTAAATCATCAGAGTCAGAATGTTCAGAGGACTAGAGTAGATAGAAAAATTGAGAAACGTAAGCTCCTGAAACATATTTAGATCCACAAGAATTTTTTGACTAGTGTTTAACCGAAGTAGAAAGCCAGATGCAAGACAACAACAGAAGAACTTCTGTGATCGTACGATTTTCTTCACTAATAAGAGACAGTGGAACTCGATTTATATTTTCTTGTCCCGAATTTTCACAAACTTAACATCGATAAAAAATTTAAAATAAAATGTATGTAAATAGAAAATAAAAAGTTATAGAGTATTTAAAAAATTGCCTGTTTTATCGCTTTAAAAATCCACGTTTGTTTCAAAGAAAATGATTATTTATTACAGAAGCTTTATAAATTATAACTTCACTACAGACACACAAGTTGGGGAAAGAATGATTTCAAATTAGTAATTAATATTTTTTGGATATACAAAACTGTTTAGTTTAAGAGTTATTATTCAATTCATTTGGTGAGTTAATATTTAATGATTTAAAAAAAATAACAGTGATTATTTAAGTTTAGTTGTATGACGTGGCAAACAAACACACTTACCACGTTGATAGCCCTCGAGTAGCTTTGTGCTAGCCGTCCCTTATTTTAGTAGTGTAAGACGAGAGGGAAGGCAGCTAGTCATCACCACCCACCGCCAACTCTTGGGCTACACTTTTATCAATGAATAGTGGGTTTGACCGTCGCATTATAACGCCCCCACGACTGAAAGGGCGAGCATGTTTGGCGCAACGGGGATGCAAACCCGCGACCCTCAGATTACGAATTTTCTCAGATAATTAGTCAATGAGAAAAAACGTGAAGTTAGCTCGTGTGAGAATAATTAACCATATCTGGCGATATGATAAAGTTAGTTTCAAAGTTTAATAAATATAATAATTTGTATTGTAAAAGGGGGATCTATATTAATTGAACCATTCTCTGTGGATTTTGATGAGAAGTAGACAATTTTCTTAAAGTTATGATACAACTCTTGTAACCCATGGGTTACTTACTGAGTGAATAATTTACTAATAGTACTGTGAGTAAAAGTAAGTACTGTGTGAAAAATAGTTTATATTGTCAATTATATTCTTAAGTAATTGAATCAGCCCAGGTGGGTATTTGAAAATAAAGATTAATTATTTAGAGTTTTGGATACAACTGTGATATTTCATGGTGTAAATAATTTTTGTTCATACGTTTGTCTCATTTTGAAGAGATTATTATTTAAAACAAAAATTGGTAGTTGACTAGAAACAGGAGTCTACCAAAGGTTACATGGGGTTAACAGACAAATGGGTAAAGAAATGTTATTTATAAAATATTTAACGTTGCGAAGGAATGGAAGTCCATAACTAACAAGCAACAGCAGAAATCTCAGTATAAACTTGCTATAGCAACTTCTATAGATGGTGTTGTTAAGAAACTAGAAAGTTTGACTGTCAGCATAGATGCTGCTGCCAAAAGAAAGAGAATCAATAAAAGATGCCAGATTTACTATGAGAAGGAAGTTCCATTTCTATGGTTAATCAGTACACGACTAACAATCAACTTAAGTTAACAAATGGATCAACAGTGCCAATAGTGATTGGAGCATGTTAGAGATATTCAGAAGTACCAGCAAATCACAACATGCCAGTGAGGGAAGAATATGTTGGGAACAAAAGAGTGAAGTGCCTACAAGAAATTGTTTGCAGTAGTGAGAACCAGTCTACTATATTATGACCAAATGAAAGGCAAACTGCACATGTGAGTGTGTGTGTGTACTTATTGATGGGACAATGAGAAAGTGTCCAATAAGAAAATAAAGATAAATCATTATATTATGTGGGAGACCTGGAGACAACAGTATAAAACATCCACATTGGACCAAATTGTTTAAAACATACCAGCTAGTAGAAACTCAGATACTAGACCGAAAGAAGATTGATGAAACATTGGTGGTCACCACTAGTGGTCAAGAAAAGAAGAACAAGCAAGACATCAAGACGTTACAAGTGTCAAAAGGGAACATCCTGAATGTAGGTTTGTAGGAACTGAAGGAATCATAAAAGAAAGTCCCTCCATTGCAGAAACTTTGGGACAATACCTGGGAGAAAATTTAACAGAAGACAAAGGAGATGGTACCAACAGAATAGGGAGTGCTATATCAGACCTATCAAAGACTAAATGCATGAAAAACATACATATATAAACGAAGAAACACTGGCAGTCACCAATAGAACTCAAGAAAATAAGAGCAAATATAACACGAAAATCTTACAAAGGTCAAAAGGTGATATCACGAATGTAGGTTTGCAGGAATTGAAGGAAGCGCAAAAGAAACACTTTTCACTGCACAATCTTTGTGACAATATGTGGGGAAAAATCGAGCAAAAGACAAAGGGGTAAAGCACTTATAGAGCAGAGTATTAGATGGAATTGCTGTACCAAATCAAACAGAGAACTTATACTGGGGAAGTGTAGCAAATCATAACAACAGAATTCAGGACTCAACTGATGGAACAAATTCACGAGTTGACTGTGCAAGGACACCAAGAGCAAAGAAGATAGCAGATAGATCCACTAGTTATGTTCATTGCCCAGGAATCATCAGAGATGTGAGCAGATTTTGCTGTCCATGTACTATCTGCCAGAAGACAGTACCAGGAGGGAGGGTGGTTGAGGTGTTACTGGGGGAAATTTATTAATTAAAGATTAATTAATAATGCGATTAATATATGGTGAAGTGCAAATTCTTAATTAATATCTAAGTAATACTTTATTTAATTAATATTAATAAAGTAATTAGGTGATGGATATGTATGTGATATGCAAAATTAAATTAATTAATATACAAGTTGGAGTAATAACCAAATTTATTATCATTTTTTTTTTCAAATACTTAATGTGAAACCCATGTTTTTCCAAAAAACGAGGATGTTATCAGGCAGCATAACATGATCATGTCACTAATGTCAGAGGGCGAGCTGCTAGAAGTGATGCCATCACCACAAGTGTCAACATTGATCTTTTCATATTATAACACTAGATTTATAGTTTTCGCTTTTACACTCACTTTAAAAGTATCTTCTGATTGAAAACAACAACACACTATGATTTTTGTAAATGTAGTTTTACTCTATTGTAAAATAAGACTTCAGATATATGGCATATTTTACATTTTTAAATATGTTATGTTTTTTACTTATGTAAAACTCCACTATGTTTTATGCAGGTATATGTTAATATGTGTTACTTAAACAATGACTCAATGGCTTTCACTTCTATATTTCTGTGGACTTATAATGCTAGAAAATAAGTTTAGGTAAGCGTGATGGGCAGCCACAGATAGCCCATTGTGTATTTGTGTAGCTAACTTTAAACAAAAATAAACAAACAGTTCTACATTTAATTTGCATGGCATAGTTTTGCATTTATAACGTTTCATAGGTATAACACTTATCGATAACAAATCAGCTTACATTTCTGTAATTAATATATTGTATAACATATATTTGTAATAAACACAAAAATAAATCCAAACAAAAAATCCAAGACGCCGCACCAATCAAAAGGATCCCCAGGATACAGGCTATAATGTGATATGTAAACTGTACTCTAGATTTTGAAGGTGATTGATGACGTAGAACCTACATTGTGGTTGGAAACACTGACTGATGACGTAGAAACCACATTGTGGTTGAAAACACTGACTGATGACGTAGAAACCACACTGTGGTTGGAAACACTGACTGTCAGTTTTAACCTCCACTTGCCAGTCTCACATGAAGAAATTCAAGAGCAATAAAATAATCAAAATCAATTGAAATTAGAAGAGCGAGATGTGGGTGTTTCACATCTCTTTCACCCTTTACTTCCAGCAAACAATTGTGGGAAAGTGACTGCTCTCCAAAGTAAAGAAGAAGAAATCAAAATAATAACATATCACCACTTAGGGGTAAGTAAGATAAACTTACCTCCTGAAATTGGCATTTCAGCCCCAAATATGAAGGTAAGGAACTAATTAGTAGCCTTGCAGACAAGTAATACTAGAGTGAAGGGACCCAACCAGTTATTCAAAATAACTAATATAACTCTGAACCACCATCCACTGTATTGTTTGTTTGTTTTGGATTTCGCACAAAACTACTCGAGTCCTATCTTTGGCAGCCGTCCGTAATTTAGCAGTGTAAGACTAGAGGGAAAGCAGCTAGTCATCACCATCCACCGCCAACTCTTGGGCTACTCTTTTTTACCAACGAATAGTGGGATTGACCGTCGAATTATAACGCCTCCACGGCTGAAAGCGGATCGGGTGCGTTCTGATGAATTAACGATTACAATTTCACAAAAATGTGAACGCTAGCTTGACAATGAATGTGTTTTCAAAATCATTAAATTTAAAGCCATTTTAGTATGATCGTCAAATAGTATGAAAAACAGCCTTTGTTAGCGCTCCATAGACACGACATATATTTGAAGTTAAGCTACAGATGATCTGACCACTACGGGTATCGAAATCTAGATTATAACGTTGTAAGTCTACAGACATATCGCTGTGCCACTGGGGGGACGGGGCTCTATGCACCAAGTAACAAAATTAATAATGTTATCAACAAGTTCTCGGGTGTATAAAAATAATTTTCTAGATCTTACTAAACTATGTATCAGTGGGAATCAGATAAAATATTTGAATGAGCTTCCATTGACACAATGATTATTGGCAATCCAAAAAGTTTGTTTTCTACTTATAAAATCTACAAAATAACTAGTTTCGTCACTGACCTACCATTAAAGTTATTTATTAAAACATATATATATTTATATATTCTGTTCAATGATGTTATAAAGTTACTGAGTAGAGGGCCTAAATTTGTGCGCAAAGCTACACGAAGGCTATCTGCGCCAGCCCTCTTTAATTTAACAATGTAAGACTAGAAGAAAGGTAGCTAATCATTACCACCCGCCACCAACTCTTGAGCTACTGTTTTACCAAAAGTAGTGGGATTGATTGATAGTTTATATCGTCCCCATAGCAGAAGGAGCGAACATATTTGGCGAACTTTACGTTATCAGTAGAGCGACATGATGAACCTGAAATTCTGGTTAGCTTTATAACCTGACCTACATAATATTCGATAACAAAATACTGAACCTAAAACAAAAACTCTTCCGCTTTGTAATCTCTATAAATGAGTTTATAAGTTGTATTCTATGAAATATACTGAACCTAACAAAATGTAAAAAATCAAACAAATAATAACAATAATAGTTATATTATCTGTGGATATAACCAACGTTACTAACCTCATAAGTTTATAATCTTCTGTTAGAGACAACATATTTGTAAAGTTATGAGATTTTGTTGGCTTTTGATCTCAGAAATAGCCTCAGTTTTTCACCGGTAAGTTTGCAGGCTTATAACGCTGAAATTCGGGTTTCGATACCTGTGATTGGCATGATACAGATAGTCTATTGTGTAGTTTTGACCTTAACAACAATCAAATCACACCTCAAAGAAAGTTGGGTTAGTTTCAGTTTATACATGTGGCAAATCATTTCTTGGAGTCTATAACGTCAGTGTCCCATTTCATTTTTTATCAATTGCTTTCCTCGCTCACATTTCGTTATGATCATTTGCTAGATTGGGAGAGCTGAGGTTCCGTGGCTCACGTTCAGATATCATCAAAATCAAAATCAAAAACACGCTCCGCACTTTCGAACTTTGGGTGTATTATAAGAGTGACAGTCAGATCCTGCTATACGATCTCAAAGGATTTGTTTGTATGAATTTCACGCAAAGCTATACGAGGGCTATCTGCGAAAACATTCAATAAAATAATTCCATGGTATACAATAATTATATTGATTCGTGAGATGTTCTTTATATTTCTTTGAGTTTATGAATACAATTATAATTATGACCATCATTCTACTGAAGACTCGATCACACGAGTGACAGATTTAGTACAATTTGATACCATGATGTGTAGAGTCACAAGATGCTCACAATCACCCGGAATACTGCTGTAATGCTAGAAAGCTGCCAACAGGGGCTGCGATTGGACGAAGTTTCAGGATTCCCACCTTCCTTCTTGGTGAAATATAAGATCGAATTTGATTTTCTGAGCAGTTCCTCGCGGTCACGAGTCTCGTAACGTTGTTTCTCTTTTCCATCCTTATAAGGTAAGTTATTTTTTAATTTAAAAATACAATGGAATAAAAACCTTAAAGGTTTTATTCAACGTTAAGAAAATTATGGTGTCTACAACTGAGGTACATACGAGAAAATTATTAACCTCTTGTATTTTTAACTTAGTATATATTCTCCTAGGACAGCAAGTATATATATGCATAAAACTATCTTTATACACTTCGTAGTCTGAGAAATACGTCATGTTTCCAATGACTTTACGTGTTTTAAGTTTCAACAACATTATATGTTATATTTTTAACAAACTTGTATATTATATTTTCACAAATACAATATAACAAATTTTTTTTCGATATATGTCTTATGTAAGCAGCATGCATTAGGGTTATTACACAATATGAAGTATTATATATAACTTTAAATGTTACATAAAAGATAACATCACTTATCTACAGCATAACTTTGGATGTTACACAAGAGGTGACAACACTTATCTACAACATAACCTTGAATGTTACACAAGAGATGACATCACTCATCTACGACACAACTTTGGGTGTCACATAAGAGATGACATCACTTATCTACAATATAACTTTAAATGTTAAATAAGAGATGACATCACTTTTCTACGACATAACTTTGAATGTTACACAAGAGATGACATCACTTATCTACAACATAACTTTGACATCACTTATTACATAAGAGATGAGATGACACTTATCTACAACATAACTTTAAATGTTACATAAGAGATGACATCACTTATCTACGACATAACTTTGAATGTTACATAAGAGATGACATCACTTATCTACGACATAACTTTGAATGTTACATAAGAGATGACATCACTTATCTACAACATAGCTTTAATCATTAGCTAACAGGTTGCGTCACCTATCTAACGCAAAGAATTTTTTTCAAGTGCCAATCCACTCAAGTGTTCGTCTGTGCTGTAGCCACCGCGAGTTTGGAAGCCTAGTTTATATTGTTAGTCCTAGTTTATATTGTTCCTCAAGTTTACTACTTTGAAATTTGTCCTAGTTTATATTGTTAGGATTCCTCAAGTTTACTACTTTGGAATTTGTCCTAGTTTATATTGTTAGGATTCTTCAAGTTTACTACTTTGAAATTTGTCCTAGTTTATATTGTTAGGATTCCTCAAGTTTACTACTTTGGAATTTGTCCTAGTTTATATTGTTAGGATTCCTCAAGTTTACTACTTTGGAATTTGTCCTAGTTTATATTGTTAGGATTCCTCAAGTTTACTACTTTGAAATTTGTCTTAGTGTATAGCGTTAGTATTCCTCAAGTTTACTACTTTGAAATTTGTATTCATGTATGTAAACGAAACAGAAATGACAAACGTTTCGTGTTTTCTTTTGCAAATAAATTCGTTTTTTTTTCAGCGGTAGAACGTGATTCTGAATCAATGAAATAATGTTGAAACATGTTTGTTAATCTTACTGAGGTAAGAAGTTATGGACATTTTGAAACACAAGACCTAAAGCTGTATAAACAGCCACACTACGCTCCAAGTGAACAGCTTAATAAGATTTTTATTAGTAATTTTAATAATATTTTACTAAAATTTCACTGTTAATTTGGAAGCTTTAAAATAATCTTTAGAAAGATTGCAAAGATGCGTTCTTTAAGTGTTTTCTAAATTCAATATTAATGAAGGGAGTATATCAAATGTAGTTAAAAAGAATGAAAAGCATCGTTAAACAAAAACTATATTCTTGTCTTTCTATAGATATTTTCAGAAATCTTTGATTTGAGCTTGGTTCTTGCTGACTAAAACTATTTACATTCATATTAAAAGCTCGATAAATTCTCATTGTCAAAAATTATTAGACACAACTCTAACTTAGTAATATTCTTATAATAAAACAGTTGCTGTATACTTCATTACCAGTATCAGTAATATGTCTTTAAACGTTCGGGACTCTTTCAGCAATATTGCTGACACTTGAATATAGCTTATAACCAGAAGAGACTTATCAAAATATCACTTATCAATTATCATATCAAAAGAACCTTCAGTCAAAATCAAAGTATTATTCTTCCACATTTTATATATCCAATATACTTATGTCTGTTATTATAGAACACACCACACAATAACAATGTGAAATTACAGGCTTGAGAATAAAACTGATACATTTATTGACAAAATGTCTAAATACACTGTTATTCTATAAACACTTTAGTTCATAAAATACCAGATCAACTTTCATTAAACTTTTCTACACTATGTTTTTATTACGGTTTCAGATAAAGTCTATATTTTATATCTGTATAACAATACGAGAAAATAAACATTGATACATCATACAAAACATGTTTCAATACACAAATAAACGAATAATGGATT
Source organism: Tachypleus tridentatus (assembly GCF_004210375.1). Lineage (NCBI taxonomy): Eukaryota > Metazoa > Arthropoda > Merostomata > Xiphosura > Limulidae > Tachypleus > Tachypleus tridentatus. The sequence goes on along the minus strand of NW_027467782.1, from coordinate 42,950,987 downwards.
CAAAATAAACTAAAGATGTAAGATTTCACTTTGTCGGCTCAGAAAATTATTTTACGTTTCATATGTTTTATTCAGATGTAATCGAGTATCTTCTACTTCATTGAAACATCATCAAATATATTAATAATAAGAGGTGCAACTGAAGTTAGGTTGGTTTTCAATTCTATACTTTGGATTCTGGCAAAGAAAATCTGTAAGAGTTGTGAGTTTAGAAAGGGTGGATTGAAGTGAAGGAGATTTTGTATCCTGTTCTACAGTTAAGGTATTTGTATTTTTTTCAACTTTGAATTTAAATTATTTGAGAAATTTCTTAGTGGGTGTTTTGAAGAAGAGGTGCAATTGAAGTTCGGTTGATTTTAATTCTATACTTTGGATTCTGGCAAAGAAAATCTGCGAGAGCTGTGAGTTTAGAGAGTGTATATTGAAGTGTAGGAGATTTTGGTTTTGATTCTGCAGATAATGGAAATGTTTTGAATGATTCTCATCGACATGTTTAAAGAAATGGTTGGCAATTTCAGTTTTCGGCAATCCATCAATCCATCAATTTCCCTTGAAATTATTGGCTTTTTTGTTATCCTTATGAAATAAACAAAAATATATTAATAATATATTTGTCTGAAACAAAATCGTTCACGTAAAATAAATAATATCCTTATTTAACGGAAAAACATTCATAATTAAGTAACTCAAATGTATTAATATTGATGTTAAAAATACATTAAACTCATTTCATTTTTAAATATCAGATGTGTGGTTTTTAACATTTTCCTCTAGCAATATTTAGTGTAAATATTAATCTGTCCTATATATAGATATATAGTGGTTTGTCATTTTAAGAAAATAAAGACATTTCGATCAGTATTGAAATACAGAAAAAGTAATTAATGCCAAATTACTTTCAGCGCTTATGATGATTTATCAATATCAGTTTACGTTCATCTTAACTTCACAGCTAACTCACTTTGTGTACGTGACAACCGAGTAGCAAAACAGTTACAAAACTGGTCCACCAAAACTTGTAATACAGGAAAAACGTAATAGAAACCTTAGCTACTAAGTTATTGTTCATATATCTCAGACTGTAAAAGGAATTCATATTATTTATTTATTATTGAAATATTAAAAATATCTTAAATATCATACGGTGATGAACAACTTCTTAAAAGTCGTTTCTTTTTCATTTCACCTAAAGACTTCGATGTTAAAATCTATAATGTATCAGTGAAAGAATAGAGGGAAGGCACCGAGTTATCACCACCAGCCGTCAACTCTTGGGCTACTCTTTTACAAATAAATAGTGAAAAAGAAATAAAACGAAAATATTAATTGCACATTAAATGAGTTAGCTGGTGAGTTTATATTTCTAACGAATACGGATAATTAACACTTGAATCTACATATTTTCACCCACTGTAAGTACTAGTTAAAAATTCGAGTTTAATTTCATAGTTGTAAAACTCCACACCTTCCTTATTCGTAAGCCTATTACATGTTAGAAATATATAATCTGTATAAAACTCATTACCTATAAACTTGAGTGAATTCGATCCCATTGGATGCCTCTGTACCACCTAACAATAAACAAATTAAACCAACAAAAATATTATGCTTACCATAATAAAAGTATTAGAAGTGGTATTCCCACCGTGGCAAAACAAGTGGAGGCGTAAATAACTTTTCTATGAGGGATGCTGAAATTAAAACAATATTATCATTGTTTAACATTGATATCGTTTATTAATAAATGTTTTCAAGTCGCACCAGTTGGGTAATATTTAACCTGCGAAAAATATTTAATTTCAACTCATTAACAATTTCAATACCTATAACTAAAGGAAACCAACGGGAATGAAGCACCGAAACCATTTGTTAAAACCTAGTCGTAACTTAAATTACAGAAGATGTTTTTTTATTAAGTCAGATATATAGCATTTTTTTTTAAATAAATGTGTCGAAAAGACATCCTTTATATAGAGATCATTGTACAAACATTTATATAAATACTTATTTATGGAGTTTTAATAAATTTTTTGTCCTAAATCATAGACGTACGAAGAGTGTTTCAGAGGGTGGCTGTACAATTTTTGTTCCATTGAGTTTATATTTTCTGCTTCAGTTTTGTCTGAATTAAAATGAAAAATCTGTCCAATTAACTGTAGGTATTACAAGCTAGAGGGGCTGTTCCGATCGTACTCAATTTCATTACCATTATTAGTAGCCGCTGATTGTGTCAGTTTTGACCAGAAACACTTTTCAAATTTTACTCTTCTCTGTATATCGGATTCTAATACCAATTTTAAAACGGCTAAATGAATAAATGTCCATTGTATCGTTACACTGTGGACTTTGAAGATATAGTTTGATTCCCACTGTTTCAATCATTTGCCAAATGAAAACAGTTGCTGATTTGTAAACTTTTAGCCTATAATCCTTTGTTAAGTCAAATTATTGTTTATTACTCTGTAAACAATAGAAATATGTGTCCAGCTTCATCACAATTATGTTGTTTTTCAATTGTTTTTTCTCTTCAGTAATCATAATAAATGATGAAGTTGTCCAGGATAGATTAGAGCCCCCTATACTCCTAACTTATCGAATTCTGAAGTTTTTTCTGATTTATTAGAAAACTGAGCCCCCCTTTTAAAACATTGTCCTCACTTCTACGTAGTTACCAACCATGACACAAGAATATTTTTATTTCGGAATTTTTTTGTAATCATTCGGATATAAGATGCTGAGCATGTGGCCTAATATGCCATAACTTGCAAATACAACAATACGCTACTGTATTTTATATTCTGTATTGTGAGAACGTATAATTCAGATCGTTAGAAAAAGAAACGTATTTAAAAAAAAAAACATGAAAGTCGGAGAAAATTAGGAACAAACAGTGATAATAAAAATAACTTAAGTTACATTAAAACTAACAAAAAAGAGAAAATAAAATCTTAAAAGGTAACTGATATAGAACATCGAAACAAAAACCAGTCAAACCTCTGTTTCAAACAAAAATCTAATAAAATCAGGAGTACCAAAGAATAAAATCACAACAAAATAATTTGTTTGAATAGTAGAAACAGGTTACTTGTCTGAACTTGGTATTAAGTTCATAACGTAAGTTGGTTTATTCACAATATAAGAAGTGGATAATATTAAACTACATAAATAACATGACTTGTTAATGATACTGACTAGAATATCTAAAGTTATTTGAAAGTTAAGCATTTGCAGCAATAGAATTTCTAAATATACCTGAAACAAAGTGGTTCTTAGTGCGGTTATAAGTATGTAATAAAACTTACGTTTACATGCATCTCGTGAAGAGGGTCCGGGGTTCGTAAATCGTCTTCCAGGACAAGCCGAACATTTGTATGATCCAAAATAATCACTGTAATGATCCTTGGGACACGGGACACATTCTTCCTGTTTTTTGCTTCTGAACTGTCCAGGAGGGCAGGGAACTTAATGAAAGGAATAATTTTTAACGTATGTATTTAACCATATCCTAAACACCACGAATTTGACAAAAACAAGGGAATTAAATCATGTAACAGAACCAACACAAGCTCGTTAAACATTTATTTTTATAAATAAATATGTTATAGTATTTATAAGTTTTCTGTAAAAGCTGTTTGTTAATATATTTTCCAAAAGAATCGTCAGATACATCGAACGTACAGAAAAAAATTAGTGAAGATCAATTTAAAATAGTGTTTAGGTGTATATATATGAAAAATATATTTTTATGTATTGCAGATCGATGTATTATTGTTACCTTAAAAATACACAAAAATAAATTAAAAATTCTGATTTCGCATCTCAAACGATATTCTACAGTTTTCATAACAATGAAAACACTTTCCAAGATTTTTCATATAAAAGGTTTATTTGTGTTTTAAATTCACTCTGTGTGAAATTATGAAACATTTAATATGGTTTAATATTTACTAATTAATAAAATAGTTTACATAACTTAGTTTGTGTCCAACAATTTGTTGATTGGTTTGAGACCTGATGTCTTCTTTTCAGTAAATTACATTACCCTGTAGTCACCCTTATCGAAAGCTTGAACGTTTATAATTGTAAGGTGTTTGTATATTTTCAACTTCGGTTTTACTTTATATGATAATTTTCTTTGTGGCTCTTTTGAAGAAGAGGTGCAATTGAAGTTCAGTTGATGTTTAATTCTATACTCTGAATTCTGGCAAAGAAAATCTGCGAGAGCTGTGAGTTTAGAGAGTGTATATTGAAGTGTAGGAGGTTTTGTTTTGATTCTGCAGGTAATGGAAATGTTTTGAATGATTCTCATCGACAGGTTTAAAGAGTTGGTTGGTAATTTCAGTTTTCGGCAATCCATCAATTTCACTTTTTGTAAGATCACTTGAAATCATTGGGGTTTTGTTATCCTTGTGAAATAAACACAAAAATATGTTAATAATATATTTGTCTGAAACAAAATCGGTCATAAAATAAATAATATCCTTATTTAACAGAAAAAACATTCGTAATTAAGTAACTCAAATGTATCAATATTGATGTTAAAAATACATTAAACTCGTTTCATTTTTAAATATCAGATGTGTGGTTTTTAATATTTTCCTCTAGCAATATTTAGTGTAAATATTAATCTGTCCTATATATAGATATATAGTGGTTTGTCATTTTAAGAAAATAAAGACATTTCGATCAGTATTGAAATACAGAAAAAAGTAATTAATGCCAAATTACTTTCAGCGCTTATGATGATTTATCAATATCAGTTTACGTTCATCTTAACTTCACAGCTAACTTCACTTTGTGTATGTGACAACCGAGTAGCAAAACAGTTAAAAACTGGCCCACCCAAACTTGTAATGCAGGAAGGACGTAATAGAAACTTTAGCTACTAAGTTAATGTTCATATATCTGAGACTGTAAAACGAATTTATATTATTTATTTATTACTGAAATATTAAAAATATCTTAAATATCATACGGTGATGAACAACTTCTTAAAGTCGTTTGTTTTTTTATTCCACTTAAAAAACTTCGATGTTAAAATTCTATAATGTAGCAGTGAAAGAATAGAGGGAAGGCACCTAGTTATTACCACCAGCCGTCAACTCTTGGGCTACTCTTTTATAAACAAATAATGGATTTGACCGTAACATTTTAACATCCCGATAACTAGAAGGAGACGGGGATTCAAGTCCCTGCCTCTCACATTGCGAGTCGAGTACCTTAATCATCTGGCCATGTCAGGCCTACCTTGAGGTCGTAAAGTCAAACTTCAACCTAATTTAATAATAAAATGTAATAAAACAATCTTGAATATCACAAAAAAATACGTTGATGAACTAATTCCTTAAAGTCAAAGAGTCAAACTTGAAGCAAATTTGAATCTCATTCAGAACAATGATTTGTCATTCCATAAGAGTGGTCTTGAGTCTGTATATTCAAATTAGAATATAAATTAAATATTTATTAAAGTGTGAGAACAATACTTATAAAGTACGTCTTTTCCGGGATTCAGTCCGTTGGCAATGTGTATTTTGTATCAGTAGATTTAGTATTTGATATGGTACATTTTTAGATTATTGTTTTGGTCAATTTGATATAATCACTTGTCAAATGTGCCTTAGCAGCTAGAATGGGCGCACAGTTCTAAATCCATTACTGCGAATTTACTCTCTAGATTTTCTGTCTATGAGTGTGTTATAAGGGTGACGATGAAGTCCCATAATTCGATATTAGTAGTTCAAGTATGTGTGACGGCTGGTGTGTTGGCTAGCTGCTTTCAATCTAACGACGAGTGATAGAGATAACTTTTGTATCGGTTTTATTGTTTTTTGTTGTTGTTGAATTTTGTACAAGCCTAGGGTTATCTTCGTTATCCGTCCCTAATTTTAAGTGACAGACAAGACATGTGCTACTATTTATTAATGAACAGTGAAACTGATCGTCACAGTATAATGGCTATAAGGCTGTAATGACAGTCATGTTCGATGACGAGATTCGATCTCGCCACTGTATATTTCAAGTTTTTTCTCCAGTACCTCAGTGTCCAATCTGAAGGCTTATAATACTAAAAACCGGATTTCGTTTGGATGGGCTTATGCTTCACACTAACAAAAAGCAACTTACAGTTTTGTATTCATTGTATAATTACATAATAAGATCTTGAACAAAATTTCTTAACACTCACGTCACAAATCTCTGATAAATTTGTCGTTGTAGAACTTCTTGTAGATTTTTCTGCATCTTCCACACGTTCTACACTAGAATCTATAATTGGTGAATATTTTACAAAGTTGAAGTTTCTGTCTTTTCCTGAATTCCTGTCTTGGCAACGCAGTAATACTTTGAGACTCTCTCGTTTACGAATTATAATACTGAAAAAATGAACAGTTTAATTTTGATAAACATGTCTGTAGCTATGATTATCAATACACTTGTATCAAAACTAACATGAGCTAACCAATAAGTAGCAGCAATCTTAATATAATTTGTACAACTTTAACGTCATTACAATATTTCAATAGAATATTAGTACACTGGCAATTGACACGTTTCATAATAAGATTCTTAATTGCTTTAATCAACGTCGCAGAGTTCTGTTCTTAGAGAACAATTTTAAATCATATTCTAAATTAGGGAAAGAAATTAAAATGAAAATATTAATTGTATATTAAACGAATTAGGTGGTGATTAAATATTTCTGACGAATACTGATAATAAGCAGTTAAATCGAAATTGTTTCACCCACTGTAAGTTCTAGTTAAAAATACGAGTTTAATTTCATAGTTGTAAAACTCCACACCTTCCTTATTCGTAAGCCTATTACATGTTAGAAATATTTAATCAGTATAAAACTCATAAGTGCCATTTAAAATTTACTTTATAAGATATCAATTTCAAAATATTTATAACAAACCATACAGATATTGAAATATATCCAAAATGTTACCCTGCCCAACCAATTAGCTATAAACTTGAGGGAATTCGATCCCATTGGATGCTTCTGTACCACCTAAAAATAAACAAATTAAACCAACAAAAATGTTATGCTTACCATAATAAAAGTATTAGAAGTGGTATTCCCACCGTGGCAAAAACAAGTGGAGGCGTAAATAACTTTTCTATGAGGGATGCTGAAATTAAAACAATATTATCATTGTTTAACATTGATATCGTTTATTAATAAATGTTTTCAAGTCGCACCAGTTGGGTAATATTTAACCTGCGAAAAATATTTAATTTCAACTCATTAACAATTTCAATACCTATAACTAAAGGAAACCAACGGGAATGAAGCACCGAAACCATTTGTTAAAACCTAGTCGTAACTTAAATTACAGAAGATGTTTTTATTAAGTCAGATATATAGCATTTTTTTTTAAATAAATGTGTCGAAAAGACATCCTTTATATAGAGATCATTGTACAAACATTTATATAAATACTTATTTATGGAGTTTTAATAAATTTTTTGTCCTAAATCATAGACGTACGAAGAGTGTTTCAGAGGGTGGCTGTACAATTTTTGTTCCATTGAGTTTATATTTTCTGCTTCAGTTTTGTCTGAATTAAAATGAAAAATCTGTCCAATTAACTGTAGGTATTACAAGCTAGAGGGGCTGTTCCGATCGTACTCAATTTCATTACCATTATTAGTAGCCGCTGATTGTGTCAGTTTTGACCAGAAACACTTTTCAAATTTTACTCTTCTCTGTATATCGGATTCTAATACCAATTTTAAAACGGCTAAATGAATAAATGTCCATTGTATCGTTACACTGTGGACTTTGAAGATATAGTTTGATTCCCACTGTTTCAATCATTTGCCAAATGAAAACAGTTGCTGATTTGTAAACTTTTAGCCTATAATCCTTTGTTAAGTCAAATTATTGTTTATTACTCTGTAAACAATAGAAATATGTGTCCAGCTTCATCACAATTATGTTGTTTTTCAATTGTTTTTTTCTCTTCAGTAATCATAATAAATGATGAAGTTGTCCAGGATAGATTAGAGCCCCCTATACTCCTAACTTATCGAATTCTGAAGTTTTTTCTGATTTATTAGAAAACTGAGCCCCCTTTTAAAACATTGTCCTCACTTCTACGTAGTTACCAACCATGACACAAGAATATTTTTATTTCGGAATTTTTTTGTAATCATTCGGATATAAGAAGCTGAGCATGTGGCCTAATATGCCATAACTTGCAAATACAACAATACGCTACTGTATTTTATATTCTGTATTGTGAGAACGTATAATTCAGATCGTTAGAAAAACAAACGTATTTAAAAAAAAAAACATGAAAGTCGGAGAAAATTAGGAACAAACAGTGATAATAAAAATAACTTAAGTTACATTAAAACTAACAAAAAAGAGAAAATAAAATCTTAAAAGGTAACTGATATAGAACATCGAAACAAAAAACCAGTCAAACCTCTGTTTCAAACAAAAATCTAATAAAATCAGGAGTACCAAAGAATAAAATCTCAACAAAATAATTTGTTTGAATAGTAGAAACAGGTCACTTGTCTGAACTTGGTATTAAGTTCATAACGTAAGTTGGTTTATTCACAATATAAGAAGTGGATAATATTAAACTACATAAATAACATGACTTGTTAATGATACTGACTAGAATATCTAAAGTTATTTGAAAGTTAAGCATTTGCAGCAATAGAATTTCTAAATATACCTGAGACAAAGTGGTTCTTAGTGCGGTTATAAGTATGTAATAAAACTTACGTTTACATGCATCCCGTGAAGAGGCTCCGGGGTTTGTAAATTGTTTTTCAGGACAAGCCGAACATTTGTATGATCCAAAATAATCACTATAATGATCCTTGGGACACGGGACACATTCTTCCTGTTTTTTGCTTCTGAACTGTCCAGGAGGGCAGGGAACTTAATGAAAGGAATAATTTTTAACGTATCTATTTAACCATATCCTAAACACCACGAATTTGACAAAACAAGGGAATTAAATCACGTAAGAGAACCAACACAAGCTCGTTAAACATTTGTTTTTATAAATAAATATGTTATAGTATTTATAAGTTTTCTGTAAGAGCTGCTTTGTTAATACATTTTCCAAAAGAATCGTCAGATACATCGAACGTACAGAAAAAAATTAGTGAAGATCAATTTAAAATAGTGTTTAGGTGTATATATATGAAAAATATATTTTTATGTATTGCAGATCGATGTATTCTTGGTACCTTAAAATACACAAAAATAAATTAAAAATTCTGATTTTGTATCTTAATCGATATTCTACAGTTTCCATAATAATGAAAACGCTTTCCAAGATTTTTCTTACAAAACGTTAAAATGTATTTTAACTTCACTCTGTGTTAAATTACGAAACATTTAGTATGGTTTAATATTTACTAATTAATAAAATAGTTTCCATAACTTAGTCTGTTTATTTGGAATTAAGCACAAAGCTCCACATTAGGCTATCAGTGATCTGATCTCAACGGGTATCGAAACCCGATTTCTAGCGGTGTGAGTCTTCTGACAAACCGCAGTACCACTGGTGGTTATTTTCATAAAGTAACCTCTTTTTCACAATAATACCACAATTTAAATATTTGAAAAATGTTTCTTATGTGGGATATTTTCCGCAATACATTTATTAATGTTTTTGTTAACATTTTGTGGGCATTTGTTGTGTTTTTGTAAACTTATTCTGAAGCATGATGCAACGAATAGTTGAAAACAAATGAACCTGGAGCCATTTGAATAGTAGACCGCAACGCTATCCACTAGGAAACCTTGCTATTTTCATAACGTATAGTAAGTTGTAGGTCTTATAGAAATTTTACCTAACTGGTAATCTTTTATGTGATAATGTAATTAGCACAGGTATTTTTGTAGTGTGATATTTCGTTTTAACTGAAAGTCACAAAACGTTTATCACATATATTGTTTACTTCGCATATTATTTTGCGTCTCTGTGTAAAAGAAATTAAAATTCAAGCGATTTTTCATCATCCTGTCGTGAAAAATATACTTGAAGAAATATACTAACAAAAACACTTTACAAGGTTTCAATAAAAACATTTGAGTTGTGATGAATCCAAATGTACTTCATGTTTTATCTTTAAATTAATGAAAACACATGAGTCGACGAAACAGAATTTTTTCCAGAAAAAAAAAGAAAAAAAGTATATCATTATTCACAACTTACAGCAATCACTTTTCCCTAACATGTATCCATATGGACAAATGATGTTGTTATCTGGTGGCGAATAAACTGAAATTAAAATTAAATAAAACTGTTAAAATTTGCCAAGTTAACCATTTTACTGACATAAGTTAAACAATCTTTTTTTGTATGTTTTAACACGAAGTTTTAATGACGATATGTGAAATTGTCTAGTGAAATTTTTTTGTTTATAAACGATTTATAATTTTTGTAAATTTATAAGTGTAAACCATCAGTTAGTTAAACATCTTAATTTGGAATGTTTATATCACATCAACATTCAGTAACACAGATGACTCTTATGTCGGCATGATACTCACAGGCAACATATCTGATGAGTTTGACATTTTAAAGTCAAGATAATGCATAAAACTAGAAACTATGTCTAGAGAGTTATGGGAAAATGCTCTAATAGAAAGATTGTGGATCTTTAACATCATTGAAAGTCACTGAAGTAGCTTCGAGCTTTCCATACAAAAAAGACTGTGTCCGCGTATCTTTGGGCAAAGAGAAACAACATTGTTAGCGCTCCTGATCTTCTGTCTATCAAGCTCATTAAGAGTTTGTTAGATCTTAGAACCCAAATACTCACAGGTAGTCTTACCTGTTTCCCAAACTCGCCAATTGCTCGGCTCATCAGACAGAGAAGGGTCCCCGATGCTGTGCTTGTCAATATACTTTTGACTTTTCGCATCATTATGGGATCCCCATTTATTGAATTCTCCCGGGGCTTCACAATGATTAAGACCGCCCTTGAAAATACCCACCAAATTAGTTCAGTATTGAGTCTTTTATAAACGAAAGTTGAGCTCCAACGGACACGTCATTGCGTAGAAACTTGTTCCCACATAAGTTTATTGTTCAATAATCTTAATTTTTGTTGATCATAAAGGAGTGCAAAATGTAATAAACTGTCATCTATTCATGATAATTTTCGGGTTATTGTTCTATTACATTTGTATAGTGTTCCCTTTTTTGTCAGTAGTTATACCTCACGATTATTTTGCTTCATGAACACTCAGAAACTAATCGAAACGGTTATTTCTAGTTTGCCAATGAAAACGAAATGTGTCCCTTTTGAAAGCTCTCGGATATAAGGTATCGTATTTTTGATTTAGTAGATTTTTGCGAAGTCCACATGAACCATGAGAATATGAAACTTAGAGAGTAGCTTATAGGGTGCAATAAAAAAACACTATTATTATTTTTGAGAAATGAAAATTAAGGAAAATATATTTATGCATACTTGTTTTGGTTTGTTTGTTTTGGAATTTCGCACAAAGCTACTCGAGGGCTATCTGTGCTAGCCGTCCCTAATTTAGCAGTGTAAGACTAGAGGGAAGGCAGCTAGTCATCACCACCCACCGCCAACTCTTGGGCTACTCTTTTACCAACGAATAGTGGGATAGACCGTAACATTATACACCTCCACGGCTGGGAGGGCGAGCATGTTTAGCGCGACGCGGGCGCGAACCCGCGACCCTCGGATTAGAAGTCGCACGCCTTACGCATTTATGCATACAATACAATAAACTAGAATTGTAATGCTACATATTCATCAAACACAATTTATAATACACGAATTACAGATGGTTAAATAAAACAATATGAGTTGGAACGGTGTTTGTTGAATATTTTGATTCGTGTGCGCTTTCGCAGTTAGAAGATTTTTAATGGTAACGTCAATGTCTGTATATCCATCTGTTACGGTAGTAAAGATCTATGTACATCCGAGTGGCCCAAATGGTGTATCTGTGAAGTTAGAACACTAGAAACTGTGTTTCGATACCCGTGGTGGGCAAAGCACACATAGCCCATTGTGTCGCTTTGTGCTTAACTTCAAACAAACAAGCGATCTGTGCGGTATCCGTATATATTCCTAAATTAACTTTCAAACAGCACTTAGTTTGGCCTATGTATGTAACTTTACGGCCACTCACCACACGTGTATTTTTCTATGAGCCTTGAACGTTTTTTGTTGTACAAATATCGCATTAGATTCCACGGTAAATTTAAATTGATGTTAACTCTAAATCCCCGTTAATTAGAATACTATGTTAGCGGAAATTATTTTCTAAGTGAAAGATAAATATTCACATGAAGTTATAAATATTCAGTACAATGATCTACCTTTTAAATAATGGTTCACAACGATTTGTTGTTTGGTTTGTGGCCTGTTGTCTTCATTCCAGTAAATAACATTACAGTTGTAATCACCCATATCGAAAGCTTGAACGTCTTTAATTATAAGGTCGCCTGTATACTTGTCCATTCTGATTTTGTTTCCTACAGATCCAATTGTGCCTGTTCGGCTTGTCCATGTGTAGGTAACAACATCGCTAAATAAATATTTTTGTTTGTAACCAGGTGGGATACATTTAACTTCAATATCTTTTCCTCGACGGATGTATGTGTACTTAGCTTTTACATGTGTGCTTGGTAAAATAGCTCTTCCAAACACCGTAGTTTGATTTCCGCAAGGAAGATAGCTAAGGCAAATAAAATTCGCAATAATAAAGCCATTATTCAGGAAATTTCTCTGTCTCTTTGATTTGCGTACGCTATGGACTACTTTTCTCTAAAGGTTTATGTTGCTAAGATATGTTAATAATCTAAATAACTGTTGAAATTACACAATATATATTGTTGTTGAAGAACTCTTAGTAACTATATTGTGATTGTCTAAAATAATATTCAGGTAACAATACTTATAAAGTTATATATTAGTATTAAGCCTGTTGTAATGAGTATTGTTTCGCAAAATTGAAAAAAGAAGGGTTCGATTAATAATAATAAATATCAAATTGGCACGTATAAATGAGAACTTTAGATACGTAAACAATAAAGAAATATATCGTCACGATTAATTATTCAATGGACTAATGAATTAATTATGAATATTTATCCTCGTCATTAAAATGTGTAATTTCAATGATGAAAAAATTAACTAAAGACTTGTAGGCCTTATCCCAAACAGTAAATATGAGCTTGGCAATTGGCGAAAGTAATTTAATGCAGATAAAATAGCGAATCGAGTGCTATTGTTGCTGTGTTTCTTAAGAGCAGGGTTCCACAATTGATTCTCTGCGTCCTTTCCATTTTGAGGAATCGAACCTCGGATATCAGTGTTGTTCTGTTCACTGAACATGGTATATAGCGAATCTGATAATAGGTTAGTTCACTATTTCTTTTCTGGGACCGGCATGGTCAGGTGGTTAAGGCACTCGGCTCGTAAACCGAGGGTCGCGACTTTGAATCCTCGTCACACTAAACATGCTCGCCCTTTCAGCTGTGGGGTTGTTATAAAGACGGTCAATTTCACTATTCATTGGTAAAGAGAAGCGTTTTTTTCATTATTATCATTCACTGATTTTAGCATCTTACATGTTACTTAATGCATCATTACCTGGTTTGTGTTTACATTATTATTTTGGTCTGAATTACTTAATTTTCAGCCATTTTTACAAAAAAGTGTTCGTGCTATTTCTTGAGTGATCATGCCATAAGATGGACATACTTTTCAAGGAATTTCACATTTCTTGCAAACAGCTTTGGATCTTACTTCAATTTTATTATAATTAATCAATTTTCACCCCTTTTTTTGGCTCTTTTTAATGAATATATGACATATACTATGAAAAGGGGGTCAACTTTTCTACAGTTAATATGGGTAGCTTGTTAATTGATATATTGACTAAACTACTTAAATGTACAAGCTTTTTAGAATGTTCATTGATAAAGTTGTATATCTGTATCCCACAGCTATTACTCATTTCCCAAATAAGAAAATTACTAAAATTAGACAAATTACCATTTTTTTCAGTTTATCAAATATGGATAAACTGGTGTATTTCTTATTTGAAACTGTACATACTCAGTGTTACAGCATTGAATAGATTTTTCTCTAAAATGAAAGAAAACATTATCTGACAAATTTCAATCTTTGTAGTTTAACAAATAAACTTGATAATGAATAGAAACTTTCAGTGTACATTATTGCACTTCTGTATTCACATCCTTACAGTAATTCTGAACAAATAGATTCAGAAACAACAAAACAGCTGAAGTGACAATAATTCTTTTAACATAAGAAATGATAAAGTTTGAAGCCTAACTATATTTGTTACTCCATAATGCTTATTTTTTATTCCCTGACTGATGGGTTTAGATAACAGTTATTGCCTATAAGATACACAACTCTTGAATTTGATGCTTTCATTAATAGGTAGGTGTTTACTAGGACCAAATTCAGTGCTATAATAATAATGGTAACTGATATTATTATAACTGGTACACTTTGCATATTTGTGATAATTAGAGACAAATGGTGTTACTTTTCAAATGTAATGCTATAAGATATTTCCCCAAACCTTTGTTTTCATTCACCGAGAGCATATTTGGTGTTAAAAAAGCCAAAAGACATAATATATTATAGCCAAATAGATAAAGGGTCGTTATTATATTTTTTATATATACAAGTTGTTGTTTTTTCATGGGAGTTATAAATTAATATTTTCATTAGATTTATTTTAAATTTATTCATCTCTATAGATTGTAACATAAACTTGTAAACTATTTCTTATGATACAGAATCATTTTTGTTTTAAAGTTTATTATAAAGATGCAATAAAAAACTGACTTGCCTGTTGAGAGTAATTGAATATAACAAAGATATCATAATGATACCTTTGATTAATCAGCTTCTGATGTTCAGAAGATATATATGTTCAAAAAATCAATGAACAAGAAAAATAAGAAACCACATAATATTGGTATCTTTAAAAGGTAGACCTTTCTTTGTTGTAGGAAAATTGGAAATTACTAAATTGAGTGTGAAGAAATGTGTAGTAACATTATAGTTATGAAAAGAAGACTATCATGATACACCAGAATCGTTTTGATTAGATACTGAAATAATTTGACATATGGGACTAATTTTATTTGTGTTTTATGATTACAAATAAACTATGGAACAACAATTTTTGGTATAAAAGAGTATGAAAAGGTATTTAAAACACTTAACTTAAAGGGAAATTATTATGGGTGTTTATACAGCAAAATAATAATATGACATGAAAAGTGATTAAAATATAAATGTTAATAAAAGGGACATAAAGGAATTCAAAAGTAATAAATATTGTTTTATGGATAATAAGTATTAAGAAATATCAGGGATAAAAAAAGTAACAAACTTGCACCGTAACTCGACAGCTAATTTTCCAAAATATGGTTTTTCATAAAGACATGCAAACAGATTAGTAAATGACAAGCAATAGTACCCATCTCCAGTTATGGGAAAAGTTAGTCTTATTTGCTTCTTCCTAATCCTAACCATAAATAATATTTGTTTTATCTTTCCTTGACCAACTGTATTCTTACAAGTTCACACCTGTCTGATTCTTATATCTTCAATTTTAATGATTCTGAATTCCTTTTCCTTGATTTCCACAATTGGGATTTCTCTTGTTAGGTTTGTTATGGGAGAATGGGGTCAGATTATTTAGTATTGGTTTCACATTTTAGTTCTCAGTATTTTTGTCTTTACTTGATTCTTCTAACCATACTTTACCTCTCGTCTCTGTGCCAAAGGCTGAGGTGCTGCACCATGCTCTTTAGAATTTTTGTAGGTGATTATCATTCCCTGTTTCTTTTCTCCACAATTTTTTGTTGTAGTCCTAATTAAGTTTAATCAGAAGCTAAAATCAATCCTTCATTTTATCCTTAGTTTACACACTGTTGCAAACTGAAACTTCCACCACTATACCTTGCTTTAGTCCCCAATTTCCTGTGTAAGAATTTCTAATTCACAACTTTCCTTTGTTACCTGTATATTATTCATTGAGGTTGTCAGTCATTACTAAATCCACTTGGGTCACACTTTTACGTACACAGGTGAGGTGGATAATTCTGTATTTTTACCTGTAGTCTTTTACCCAAATTCTCTCTCTCTTTTCCTCCAACCACTTTCTTCTATCTACAGTATATCGAAGTTGTGGTGTTCATTAATACTTCTGAATTTTTCCTTGCTCACACTCAAGTTTCACTTGAGAGTGTTTCTTAAGTCCTTTCTGAGTTTTGCTCAGCCTTTTTCCATCTGCCTGTGAGTGACTAGTCACCAAAATCTACACTTGTTCAACTTATAGCTCATGAGAGATAATTTGATGATGGGGACCATGGCTTCACTAAAACTAACTAACTCTTTGATCAAGCACAGACATTTCCATCTTCTCCTCTGAATCTTGCATTCACAGAAGAATTACTCACTGAAATCTTGACTAAAATAGTTCATATGCCCCCTCCTCCAGCCCAGGATTTATAATGGTGGCTTGCCTCTCTGACATCACCATCAATGTGCCACTATCTTTATCTAAGATGGATCTGTATCTGTTCACTGATGCTTCATCTCATCATATGAATGTACTCTAACTTCTGGTAGTCTGTTGGGCTTATTCATTGTTCTTACCCTTCCTCAGGGATTGTTTTGAAAAAAAAATACAAGATAAATATACCATTTTTTTTCTTCTAGAATAACTGTAGATTGTTACATAAAATAAGTTATTTATCCTAAATAATCCCAGACTTGTAACAATTTAAATTTTGTCTTCATTTAGTTGTATTGTTTTAATATTCTTTGAACTATGTAAGTATGCACCTATAAACACCTGGTAGACAAATGACTAAAACTGGAGTAAAATAAACAAACACTAAATTATGTAGCACATGCATTTTACATGCATAGTATCCTGAGAAATTGTTTCACTCATATTTTCTTTTCTATTCTAATAATATTCTGAGTCTCACATTGTACTCACTTTTGTAACAATAAATGAGAAATATAAAAGCAAGACTTTTAGTACTTACTTGTGGATCTTGTACTTTATTGTAGTAAGTCTGGATAAAAGTTAACACTTGTTAATACTTTGCTGAATTAAATTAGGAACACAAAATAATAACATGCAAACATTATATAATATCGTGTAATTAATATTATTTAAGTGGCTCTCTAAGTATAAACTATAAGTATATAAAAATACATCCCTTCGTCAAGGTGTACTCAGCAATGCAAATTTTTAGCCTGTAGCCAGAATAATTCAACAGCTGTAGTGAATGTGAGATAGCCCGTTTGTAATTCAATAAATTAAAATATACTTATTGTGTTTATTATAAATAATGCTTTAAAAATGTCAGAGAGAATTACAGATATTTTTAAAAGACAATGTGTAGGAAGATATGTAGAGCTAAGAAAACAACACTATCATTGTTGACTCTTATTAAAGTTTTTGTTTAAAGTGATATTTATTATTCTTACTGGTAGTCAGACATCAATCAAGGAAGAGTTTTTTGCCATCTACAACATAAATTTATTTAGGTATGTGACAATTCCTTTTGTGTACGGAATAAAATTTATTCCACCACAGTTTGTAGTTCTAATACTTAACCACAGATACTTCAACAACAACTTCAGCCAAATAAGTATCTAATGGTTAGATTATTTACAAAATATCTGAAGAGGTCAAGATCCAACACCCATGTAAATGTGGTGAGCACCAAACCATTCTGATTTTACTAGTTGTCAGTTTCCTAGAGTTTTGCATCAATTTGTGTGGTCACAAAACTGGTGATTATGGAAGGGAAAGAGTTACTGTGGGTAGAATGTTGTATTCTATGTTGTGTTGAATGTCTTATTATGCAACATGTTAACATATAATAAGTCAGTAAAACCACTTGCCACTGATTTGTCTACCAAGGCATTATACAGACACTATTTAACATCTTGAGTGAATGGTTGCCCCAGAAATCTACTGGTACTTATGCAAAGTTGGAAATCTATATTGTAAAATCAAGTTTTTTTTTTAATTTTTTTTTAACACTGAAGGAAGAGAGATCAAGACAATAGAGTTTGTATCAGCAGCCAGGTGGAAAAAAAAAAAAAAAGTTAAGTGTGAACACCAGATAATAAGAATATACCAGATTTGTTATTTTAAGAGCAATATTGATAGACTTGTTAAATTTAAAAGAGAAAGTACTGGTTGACACTTTTAATGTATAGCATTGAATGCAAATCAAAAATTCATTGTACAATTTAAAGAAAACAAAGGAGTGCAACTGACCCCTGTAACATTGATAGGACAAGAAATATCAAGAAAAGGGCAATTTTTTTTTTAAATAGTTCTTTAACTTTTAACTGTTATAAATATAGACAGTGCAAAAAATACAACAAAATTAAAAAAACGTTTTTTGTGTAATATTATATTGAAGCTAATAACTTAAATCACTATGATTTATGTGTGCGAACTTTGTATTTGTAAAGTATTTACCATTATATGTTTATTTTGATACCTATGCTTGTTTCTGTGTGACACTTGTTCATGTGTTGTTTGATATGTATTGTGTCAGCCCTGACTACTCTCTAAATTTGTAGAAGATTTTAGAGAGTAAGAGCCAACAGCATTCATTTTATGAAAATGTTAGTGTGTTTTTGAACATTGGAGATGTTCAAACCAACATGCCATGAGATAAATTATATTGTTGGTTGCTATGGTCAATATACTAGATGCCTTTGAAGCTGTAATCGTAAATGATGTTTATTCATTGTAAAACTACCAAATTTGACCAAGAACATTTACTGAATTCAAACATTATGAACGGTTCAACTTCAGAGAATCAGGGTTCGAAATTTTCTATTTTAAGCCGGACATGTCCGTTAAAATATCAAGTTTGACCGGCACTTTCCCATCTATCACCGGACATCGTGACCAGTGGTCATATTCCTAACGTATCGGACACAAATACATCGTCCCCTCAGAAATAAGTGAGGCAAAAGCTGTGTATGCACAGCCCGAATATTTTGCTTAAAAGTATATTCTATAATGAGTGGAAAATAACTTGCAAAATTTAAGATTTAATTTAAGACAAAAAAAAACAATTTTTAAAAACGGTCGCGAACGCTCACAAAATGTGCTTTTTTAGGTTGCCTTATCCTTGCCTTCCCGGATAGTAATGTGACTGCCAAACATTCATGACGATCTGACCATGGCATCCGACAGTAAAAAAACAGGAAAGTCTCACTATCTATTTCAGTTTGGCTTCACGAGCAAGACTAATGAATCAGAAGATAACACTATGGAACCCCGAGTGAAAAATCCAAGCTTGTTGACCCAAGCCCAAGTGTTAAAGCATAAACTGTTACTGTTAGTACTGTTCGCTATGCTTACTCGTCGTTTCCAGAATGAATGGAATAGAGGCCGACCATGGCTGGAGTATAATAACGTTACCAGACTGATGTTTTGCTCAATTTGTCAGGAATATGACCAAAGTAATGGAAGGCAGAAGAACACCTTCATAACAGGATCTTCCAACCTGAGAGAAAGTGATGTTAAGGAGCATGAAAACAGTCACACCCACAGTCTAAGTTGTCAAGCTAAGACAGCAAAAGAAACACCTGATTTAACTCCCATGATGAAAGAATTGAGCAAACTTACCAGACTGAGAAAGATTGTTTACTTGTACTGTTCAGGGCTGCCCTTTATATGGCTTTGAATGCCCAACCATTCAGCAATTTTCAAGAGCTTCTGTTGCTGCAGGAGCACAACTTTGGTATGAACTTAACAGAACATTATGCCAATGACAAACAAGCAGTTATCTTTACGAAATATATTGCAGAAACAATTAGAATTAATGTCAGATCTCATCTGCACACCTCATTATTCTTTGGCATTATGACTGACATTGAGCAGGAGATAGTCTATGTAAGATACTTGGACAGTGGCTGTTACCCAGTAACCCACTTCCTATGTCTGCAGTCAGATGAGAAGGCTGATTCTGAACACTTGCTACAGGCACTTAGTTCAGGTAAAGGTTTCTTAATTACCTGGGATGAGAATTTTCTGGATTTATCCTGAATTCCTAATTAAGAAAAATTAAAATGGACAATATTTCATGTACATTTGTGTTTTAATTCAGATTTACATAGTCATTCCATTATTAATATACAGCAGTGAAAACTCAAGCATTTTTCAATTGATTTAAACCAAGAAGAACCATGTATTTACCACTGACAGAATTGGAGCTTAACCCGACACAACTAGCATAATAGATAATGGAACAATAGAATTTTCCAAAGTACAAATTTACATTTTTTTTTTACAGAAAGTAACTTATATTTGGTAGTAATTTTTTTGTATTTGCAGCATTGTCCCCATATATGGCAAGTTTCCCGACTGGCTTGAATCAATTGTGTGCCTGACAGCTGATGGGGCAGCTGTCAATTTTGGCACAAATAAAAGACTTGTCAACAGATTGAAGGCACAAAAAGCTTATTTGATAGGGATCCATTGTGTTAGTCACAGATTGGAACTTGCAATTAAGAAGACCATCAAGAACATCCCTTACCTTGATAGTATCCAAACCTTTTTAGAAAACCTATGGAAGTTTTATGACAATTTGCCACAGAACTGGGCTGGCTTCATAGATGCTGGTAAAGCCAACAACATTGTTGTTAGAAAGCCAACAAAAGGGACAGGAACCAAATGGGTAGCCTACAAAGAGCATGCTCTGGAGTCATTTTCTCATAACTGGTCAGCTTCAGCGGAGCATTTGTATCAAGTAAAGCTGCATGACAAAGGGGAACGTGGACAGAAAGCTGCAGGATTATACAGTACTTTGACAAGCCTGAAATTCATCCTGTACATGGACATACTCTTGGCAGTTCTGTCTGTTTTGACATCTCTTAGTCTGAAAATGCAAGACAATTTTGCTACTGTGAACATTGTTTCTGACAAACTCGCTGTTTGTAAAGAGAAGCTGGGCAATCTGAATTATGTTGAGAGATCCCAGAAAACTGTTAAAGAGCTCACAACATGTGAACAAACTGGCAAGTGGTTACTTAGAGGAAAGGTGATTGTTATTAGTGGTCAGATAAGAGCCAGATGCTCAAAAAAAGTGCCACGAAAGAGTCAGTTGCAAGTTAAATTACTGTTGAGGATGGTAAACCTTTCCCTGGATCAACAGTGTTGGCCTTGGTATGCTGCATGCAGGTGATTTTCGTGTCTTCTGCTGAACCAGAACATGGATTTTCCCAGATGGCAGTTATTAAGGATGATTGGTGGTTCAAACTAATAAATGATTCTCTTAATGACTTGATGACAATAAAATTAGCTAAAAATAAGACCTGTGATCTTGCAAGCATAGAATTACTGTGCAAGTCTGTGGAATCCTGGTGGAAGGACAGTAAAAAAAACAAAAAACAGACAATTTGTGAGTCCACATGGAACTCACACACGTAAAGACAACAGAGATACTGAGTCTACATCAGCTTATGTCTCAGTGCTGGATGACTAAATCTACCAGTTTGATTGATATGTCATTTTTTAATGGATACAAGGCTTGTTGCCACTTGCTTTGAAATAATGTTTCAGTGCTATGAATAAAATGATTCTGTTTTTTATAATAATTGTCTCTACTTCTTGTTTTCGGTAATGTCCGGTGAAAATTTTGAGGTGTCCTGCTGAAAATTTAGAATATTTCTACCCTTGGAGAATTAACATAAAACGTTAGTATTTCTAGAAGGATATTAAATATCTTTATCAGCAAAATGTCGATCTGTAAACAGTGTGAACCAACCAAGTAAAGACATCTTGGTAGCTTAAGCGAGGTATAACAATATCAATTTAGTTGGGATATTGAATGAAGATTTAAAGGGACGCTGAGTACTTATCTGAGACAATACCTGATTTTGTCAGCAGAATGTTTTGTGGTATCTACTTTATGACTCCTTGATATCCTGAACTTTGAGTGAAGTATTTTAAATGGCAAAGTGTGGCTGCCAGACTTCATCCAAGAAAAACATAACACACCAGTTTCTTGAGTAAGATTAAAAGTGTAATTGTGATTCCTTCCTGAGATGAATAATCTATTATTTGTTGCAGTTCTGACTGGATTTCTTTCTTGAACAAATTTGCATGTACAGTATCTGGCGTTCTGCTGTATGAGGGAAACATCCAGATCAAGAATTTGAGGTTGAAATTTTCTGCACATACAGGGAAGCAAAGAGCTTTTGGCCCTATAGGTGAATATTGTCTTGACTAAGCTGAAAATGTTTACCAAATCAGACAAGGGATGAAGATAAATATTTATATGATGAATAATGATCATCCAAAGGCATTGATCTGTAAAGTAAAAAAAATATTTCTTATTTCCAAGAGATTCTGTGGATAAGAAATAAAATTTTATTTGGATTTAGAAATACTATGTAATTTACTACTATACTTGAACTAGAGTAACATTACCTTCTTCAGAACGTCATAACTCCATGACGTGAAGAAGGTGATGTTAACTAGTTGTGTTTACCCTAGTTTACAACTGCTAAATTATGGATGGCTACCATACATAACTATCGAGAGCAGCTTTACACAAAATTGGGAACAAAAACATATCCTCATGAACCTCCAGTAGATTTACAATGAAGTTTCATCAGAGGATGAAGTATAGAAGTACTACTTACTAAATAAGCATGACATGTACAGACTTCACAAACGTTTATATGTGAGAAAGAAAAGCAAGTATCATCTGTGGATCAAGCATTGTGAAAAGGAACATCAAAAGTAAACTTCATGAACAGTGTCAAAGATCTCTGCTACATATTCTATTCCTGAAACTAAATTTGTAAATACTAAAAAACAAAATGCAGAGACTCAGCTCTTGTTATCAGTAACACATTTGTGTGTTTTATAATAGTTACACAAACTGTAAATTTGCATTTGTTTATATTTCAAGAATAAATGCAAGGATCTTAACATACTTTCAATCTACTGCCCACTTCCTTTGAGAAGCTGTCTCTGTAAAATCTTAGGATGGCTAACACTAGTCTCGTTTGTTTCCTTGAGTCAAACAACCTCTAACCAACCCAATGTGGATTTTGATGACAGAGCTTCACTGTGGACCACCTGATTTGACTTGAAACTTCAATGAAGGAAGCCTTTTTCAAGACACATCTTGTTGTTGTTGTTCTTTTACCTTAAGAAAGATTGTGATACCAGGTGGAGATATAGCACTTTGCGAGACTTCCACTCATATAGGTTTTGTGGCTGTTTGAAACACATTACATTTCCAATACCTAATCACCCATTGATAAAAAAATGGAAATATAACTTTTTTTCCAAAACTCAGTCTAATTACCTACTGATAAATAAAATAGAAATAGTAGAAATATAATACTTTATTTAATAGCTAATCACTTGTGATTTATTAATCAACTATAACAAATGTCGCATTTGTGTCGTATTATATTAATCTACTGATATCAATCGTGTATATTTAAATTTTAATATTCACAAGAATGCAAAATCAGCAATACACACAATTTAATTTTCAACAACAGTTCGTTTGTTTGTAGTTAAGCACAAAGTGTTAAAGGGCTGTCAATGTCCTTCCCACCACGGGTATTTGAATCTGCTTTCTAGCATTGCAAATCCGCAGATATAACGCCTTGCCTGAAGAAAATTTTAGCGAAAGCAATTGAATAAGTTAAAGAAAAATCTTTATTCTCGATTACGTGTATTTTTTATAGCAAAGACCCTTCAGGTTATCTGCTGTGTCCTCTGAAGGGAGTTAGTCTTCTACAATTTCAACTAATAAAACAATTTATCTCCATCTTATATCGTTTGGGCAGTTAACCAAAACTGGAAAGAATAATGACTGTAATCAGTGAAAGCTTGCAGAGCTCATTGTTTTACTGTCTTAAAGTTTCTTCCATGAAATTATTTTATAAGATGAATTTAATAACTTGTTTGTATCAAATTATATAATGTAGACAGTACTATAGAAAAGTGTTGAGAAAACGTCTGTCAAAATTAGATTTCAGACTACTTTCAAAAAATAATGGTTTGGTTTGAATTTTGCACAAAGCTACACAAAAGCTATCTGTGCTAGCCGTTTCTAATTTAGCAGTGTAAGACTAGATGGAAGGCAGCTAGTCATCAACACCCATCGTCAACTCTTGGGCTACTCTTTTACCAACGAATAGTGGGATTGATCCTCACATTATAACGTCCCTACCGCTGAAAAGGCGAGCACATTTGGTGTGACGGGGATACGAACCTGCGACTCTCAGATAACGAGTCGAGTGCCTTAATCACCTGGCCAATAATAATGGAAGGTAAATCACAGGTGAAACATTAAAAGTTTATTCACCTGCATATTTAGTATAACAGAAACTCAGTGGAAGTGCTTGAGTTTAGCACAGTTAATATTTTCTATGTCTACCATTTGCACTAATAATTGCAGACAGTCTGTAAGGCATTTCTGCAACAAGTTTAATCAAACTGTCCTTTGGGACTTCAAATCCCTCTCACACACTCCATAAATTTTCTTCAGAATTAACTTTTGATTTGTCAAGTTTTTGATCTATAAAATTCTAGATTTGTTCAACTGGGCTGAGATCAGAGCTCTTTGGGGACCATCACATCATTTGAATCACTCCAACAGTTTCTTTCTTAGCTAAGTAATTTTTGCTTAGGTTGGATGAGTGTTTGAAATCATTAACTTCTTGACAGTACAATCCAGTAATATGCAAACCACTGGGTATACTTTGACAGATCAGTATCTGATGGTAGTTGCACTGGTCCTTTGTTTCAGCTATTTTACAGATATCTTCTGTCACCTCAGCACAAAAACACCACCAAACCATCACACTGGTTCCCCCCGTACATCATGGTAGATGCTCTATATTGAGGTAAATATATTTCACTTTTTTTTTCTTCTGCTGGATGTATAACCTATGTTATGAACCAAATATTGCAGACTTTAACTCAACTGTCCATAACACCCCTTTTCAATCATCAACAGTACAGTTTACGTACTTTTTAGCAAATTTCAGTATCTTGACAATACTTGAAAGATGAGGTCAAGGTTTTCTTAACTGCTACATGACCAAATACTCCATTCTCATTTTGTCTCCTTGATACTGTAGATCTGGTCACTTTTCTGTTATTTGGTACATGGTCGTTTATCTCATAGTTTGAGATCAACAAAAGTCTTCCTTCTGCTTCAAAGACTGCATAAACAAAGATATTAAAAAACATCAGTATCATTTAATTTAGGTGTTCTACTTTTCCTTTCATATTTTCAAATTTACACATCTCAGTCTCTTGATCTATGGTGTACTTGACAGTGTTTGTGAAGCATTTCAAGTCAGCAACAATTTGTCAGAGTCCAACAAACATCTCATAAACCTTTTACATAATCTCTCTGCTCTACTAACTATGTTCTGTGCTTTTTTGGAAAGTGTAATATTGTTGTGTATGCTGGTGGGTGTGGCAAGAGGTGTCTGATTTTCTATCTGATAGCTCTGTAACTAAACAAGATACAAAGCTATAAATATGTTTCAGTGATGATGGTAATATAGTGAGTAATATATGTTAAATTTTGTACTTATAGTTGTGAATAAATTTGAAAAGGGGACAGTCTATAATAAAAACTGTCACATTTGTCACAGTAGGAGAAATTTGGGATTTTAAAGAATATTGCTTTATAAAAATAAGAAACTAAAACTTATACTATTGTAAAATATAGATTTTAGCTACAATTTTATGCTATACTAATTAGTAGAACGTAAAAAATAGTTTAATTAAATCCTGAATGCAAATCTTTAAAATCCTCATGACACGTGCAGGAGAGGATGTATGTGGACACAGCTAAATTGTGTATCATTCTCTACATGAGCAAGAACCTAATGAGGTATTTACTTGAACTTAAAGAGTTAATAAAAAAGTGCAATCATATCAATTGTCATGAAATTATAAACCTGTTAAAATTAGATATTTTGGTTATTTCAATATTTAAAAAAATTGAATTATAAATATATATATGCTTGTTTGTTATTAAGTACAGAGCTAGATAATGGTATATTTTGTGATGTCGAGTTTCAGCTTCATTATTTATTTTTGACTTCAAGATTTTAAGCTTTGGCAATTTGAGAGAGGGAGCTCACAAATCAAGGATCTCAAATTTGATTCCAACTAACATCAAAATTGCTCACTATTTGTATTATACCTATTGTACTTTTTTTAATACTAAAATTCCTTATCTAGACCCTCTAGTGATTTTCAGGAATTAGAAAAGTGTATATCAAAAATATTTCAACAACAACAAAAAACTTAAGTTTAAGAATATTCGTTTCTGTAACATCTATAGTAAAAACAAAGTAATAAATATTCAATATATAGCTATGTAATACACTGTCAACAAATGATGTTTCATGCAATGAGTTGATGAAAACACAAATATTTATTTATAAAAACAATACATAACCTGCATAATTTCTTCTTAAAGAATTTACAAGAATATTACTTTACATGAATAAGACAGAGCAATTTCAGTAAAAACTTGAAAGAACTAATTCTTTTTTTGATACAATAATTCATGATGAACAACAAAGACAACATTTTTTATTGCCATGTTCTTGACATTCACAGCTTTCAGTACGCATTTGTCGTGAGGCCTAGAACAAGAAGAATAAAATTAATGTCACTGTCATGTGTTAAAGATTAAGGTTCAAAGTTCACCCTGAAATAATTATGGGTAGAAAAAGAAGGAAAGTAAATAGTTATTATGAGAAAACATTATCCAACAGTAATGTATTATCTAATGCAGGGGTTCCCAACCTTTTAGCACTCGCAACATGAAAATGTAATTGATGAAATAAAATTAATGTTATCCCAAGCTACTTCTAACAATGCTACGCGACTCCCCCTGATCTAATGGTTGAGATAACCTTGTTAAAGAATGCCTGAGATCTTAACATTCAACACGTGTCGAGAGTTAACATACTGGAAGATAAAATGAAACCAAAATATATTTAATAAACGAAAGTGATATCTATAATGAAATTGATAACACATGCATATAGTTAAATGGGATATCTATCACATACCTAGACTTTACACATGTAAAAATACAGATACAATAAGTTACTCAAAGAAATGCAGCTATGTTTAATCAAGTGATATAACCGAACAATGGAATGTAAGTATTCACATGGATACAAATTACACTAACCACGCATTACATAACTCTAGATCTGTTTCACATTAGTCACACTAACTACACAGTACATAACTCTAGAACTGTTTCACATTAATCACACTAACTACACATTGCATATCTCTAGAACTGTTTCACATTAGTCACACTAACCACACAGTACATAACACTAGAACTGTTTCACATTAGTCACACTAACCACACATTACATAACTCTAGAACTGTTTCACATTAGTCACACTAACTACACATTACATAACTCTAGAACTGTTTCACATTAGTCACACTAATTACACATTACATAACTAAAGAACTGTTTCACATTAGTCACACTAACTACACATTACATAACTCTAGAACTGTTTCACATTAGTCACACTAACCACACATTACATAACTCTAGAACTGTTTCACATTAGTCACACTAACCACACATTACATAACTCTAGAACTGTTTCACATTAGTCACACTAACTACACATTACATAACTCTAGAACTGTTTCACATTAGTCACCTAACTACACATTACATAACTCTAGAACTGTTTCACATTAGTCACACTAACCACAGAATTCATAACTCTAGAACTGTTTCACATTAGTCACACTAACTACACATTACATAACTCTAGAACTGTTTCAATTAGTCACACTAACCACACAGTACATAACTCTAGAACTGTTTCACATTAGTCACACTAACTACACATTACGTAACTCTAGAACTGTTTCACATTAGCCACACTAACCACACATTACATTACTCTAGAACTGTTTCACATTAGTCACACTAACTACACATTACATAACTCTAGAACTGTTTCACATTAGTCACACTAACTACACATTACATAACTCTAGATCTGTTTCACATTAGTCACACTAACTACACATTACATAACTCTAGAACTGTTTCACATTAGTCACACTAACTACACATTACATAACTATAGAACTGTTTCACATTAGTCACACTAACTACACATTACATAACTCTAGAACTGTTTCACATTAGTCACACTAACTACACATTACATAACTCTAGAACTGTTTCACATTAGTCACACTAACTACACATTACATAACTCTAGAACTGTTTCACATTAGTCACACTAACTACACATTACATAACTCTAGAACTGTTTCACATTAGTCACACTAACTACACATTACATAACTCTAGAACTGTTTCACATTAGTCACACTAACCACACATTACATAACTCTAGAACTGTTTCACATTAGTCACACTAACTACACATTACATAACTCTAGAACTGTTTCACATTAGTCACACTAACCACACATTACATAACTCTAGAACTGTTTCACATTAGTCACACTAATTACACAGTACATAACTCTAGAACTCTTTCACATTAGTTACACTAACTACACATTACATAACTCTAGAACTGTTTCACATTAGTCACACTAACGACACATTACATAACTCTAGAACTGTTTCACATTAGTCACACTAACCACTTATTACATAACTCTAGAACTGTTTCACATTAGTCACATTAACCACACAGTACATACCTCTAGAACTGTGTCACATTAGTCACACTAACTACACATTACATAACTCTAGAATTGTTTCACATTAGTCACACTAACTACACATTACATAACTCTTGAACTGTTTCACATTAGTCACACTAATTACACATTACATAACTCTAGAACTGTTTCACATTAGTCACACTAACTACACATTACATAACTCTAGAACTGTTTCACATTAGTCACACTAACTACACATTACATAACTCTAGAACTGTTTCACATTAGTCACATTAACCACACAGTACATAACTCTAACTTTGCATATAAAGTAGCTTTCTTTACAGACCTAACGTATGTTTTTATTCTTCAGGTTACAGTAGCTATTTCTTTACAGGCTTAACAAATTATGTTTTGTTCTTTAGGTTACAGTAGCTCTTGTAGCTGTGGTTGGTGTGATTTTTTACAGAATATCCATTCAAACTTTACTGTACTTCACATTGAGTGACAATCAGACACTTACCAGCATGGTATCTCTCACTACCTCAGTCACAGCTGCTCTGTTGAACCTTGTGTGCATCATGACCTTTAACCTGAAGGTCACTTAAATAAGAAAAGTTAGGGATATGAAATTCACCTATTTCTTTCTAGTTGTGTAAAATGTACTTTTTATGGCTTTATTCAAGATGGTGTGTATCAAATACCTGTTTATAGTGGTATGTGTATATATCAAATACCTGTTTATAGTGGTATGTGTATATATCAAATACCCGCTTATAGTGGTATGTGTATATATCAAATACCCGCTTATAGTGGTATGTGTATATATCAAATACCCGTTTATAGTGGTATGTGTATATATCAAATACCCGTTTATAGTGGTATGTGTATATATCAAATACCCGTTTATAGTGGTATGTGTATATATCAAATACCCGCTTATAGTGGTATGTGTATATATCAAATACCCGCTTATAGTGGTATGTGTATATATCAAATACCCGCTTATAGTGGTATGTGTATATATCAAATACAGTTTTTTACGTAGTAGAGGAGTGAACAACGTTTCCACCTTCTTCGATATATCACAACGTTTCCATGTGACGGTATATTCGATCATTATCAGGTTCACACAAACAGGTTCACAAAGAAAGAGAGAGGTAACTGACCGGAAGCTGACCACGTTTGAAAGGGGTTGTGTAACTGAGTGTCGGAATGTGGAGGGCGGGCTTAGATGTTTGAATATATAATTTTATATTATTTATTTTATTATTATTATTTATTATATTTTTATTATAGATATACCATTAGCGAGGGAATGAACAACTTAATGACTAGCTTTACGCTTATCCTTAAAAAATAAATGAGTGAAGGATAAGTCAAACCATTTGACACAATTTTATCCTGATTAATGATTGCTTATTTTGGCAG
Organism: Tachypleus tridentatus; assembly: GCF_004210375.1. Taxonomy (NCBI): domain Eukaryota; kingdom Metazoa; phylum Arthropoda; class Merostomata; order Xiphosura; family Limulidae; genus Tachypleus; species Tachypleus tridentatus. Next base: position 42,920,802 of record NW_027467782.1, on the reverse strand, counting down.
AGTTGTCTTCCCAAATAGATAAAATCTTCAGAATGTAAGTTGCTATAAATAATGCTATTCCAAGATTGGATTCAAACAATGAGTATTTTTAAAATACGCACACTGTATTCATGTGTGTATTTACAAGTAGTATTAATTGTGGTATTCACATAATATAACAGTAACATTTAATAAGTAGAACAGTGTTTGTTTGTTTGTTTGTTTTTGAATTTTGCACAAAGCTACTCGAGGGCTATCTGTGCTAGCCGTCCCTAATTTAGCAGTGTAAGACTAGAGGAAAGGCAGCTAGTCATCACCACCCACCGCCAACTCTTGGGTTACTCTTTTACCAACGAATAGTGGGATTGACCGTCACATTATAACGCCCCCACGGCTGAAAGGGCGAGCATGTTTGGCGCGACGGAGATGCGAACCCGCGACCCTCAGATTACGAGTCACACCCCTTAACGCGCTTGGCCATGCCGGGCCCTAGAACAGTGAAGTGGTATTTTAAGATATACGAATAATACATTGGTTTGGGTTTCTTTTACACTGTACCTACTGATATTAATTAACAGGTCACAAGTTTTGTCTAAGCTCAAATGACATTACGTCAGTTTCACCAGTTAGTCCTGTTAACCTAGTCATACTGTTTCTCAGTACTTGTCGAAAATTATGACATAAATTATTAACTTTCACTATGCATAATTATGTCATCTGGATGCATTGAACATCTAGTATGTATGTGTTCATTAAAGATCAGTTACGAGTAGCACCATATGGGTAACATGTTTCAAGTGTAATTTATTTTAAAAATCTATTTTTACGTTTTTTTTTGAGATTTTTGGCGCGTATAGCATAATTGCTTTTCGCCAATAACTGACAACCATCCAACCATGAATCAAAAAATTAGGATTAGAGTTTGTTATTTTGATGATGAATTAGTAGTTTATAAGTCAATGTGTATTAATAAGAAATAAGAATAGTAAATCATTTTGTGTACACTTATATTAAAATACTTCGTTAAGTAACTTGTTTTAATATTGCGTGTTTACTATGACTTAAATTTCGCGCAAAGCTACTCAAGGGCTATCTGCGCTAGCCGTCCCGAATGTAGCAGTATAAAACTAGAGGGAAAGCAGCTAGTCATCACAACCGATCGCCAACTCTAGGGGTACTCTTACCAACGAATAAGTACGTGTTTAAACGACGAGGTCAGTGAGATTAAGGTTTAACTGATTGTATAAATCAAAATCGGGGAATAACAAACTAGTAGGAGGAGCCCTAGCCACCATCTGCCTCAGTGGCTTCTTTTATAATGTCTGAAGGTGGATATTGGCCACAGCGACATCAAATCTCGATCAGTTAGATCCACAAATCAACACGCAACCCATTAGGATGTTCCTGATTATATTACAAACTTAAAAAAAAAATGAATGATGGATAGGTTAAAACCATTTCAAACGCAGTTTATTTAATCATGGTTTTATGATTTCTTGTTATTTGTACAGAGTTGTATTGTAAAATATGTAAAACAATCTCCAGACTGTAAGTTGCTATAAACGCATGTGTCGATGATTTCTTGTTATTTGTACAGAGTTGTATTGTAAAATATGTAAAACAATCTCCAGACTGTAAGTTGCTATAAACGCATGTGTCGATCGATAGCTTAAAATCTCAAGAAAATAATGAACCGTGTACATGACGTTATACTGTGTAATTATTTGTATTCTGAAAAAAATATTTGTCAAGGCTGTCTTTATATCTGTAGATATAGTTTAAACTACATTTTGTTACTTCTCACTGTCGAAGTGGTTTAACTCCAACAAATAGGACCTGCGATGATATTGTCTTAATTTTTCACGTTTAACAGTAATTTCTGTAAATGGAATTCAAAATATCAAATTTCCTTTCTCTTGCACATTTTCACAAAATTCTTGTACTTTTACATAAATGAATCATTTGCATTGAAATCTAGTCAAATTTTTTGTGCTTGAAGATTACACAATCACTGGCTATAAATCTGCTTAAACCTATAGTTGAGTCTTGTCGATCGTTCTAGAACACGAGAAACCCCCCACTATTATATAAATAGTTAAGAGGCCGCATGACGTGCGTTTTCTGGATATGTTTGTGCATGCACTTTATTTTTTGCTTTTCAATATTTAGCACTCGCTACTGCCAAAGAGGATATGATGAAAACATATTCTGTTCGTGATAAATTTGTTGTTTTTTTATTTAAACTTCAGAAGCTATAATTGTGATAAACGTATATTATAGTATACAGATTGTAGCAAACTAACAATATAAAACTGTCTCTTGGCTCGCCGATTTATAAACTTTCAGGGTGCATTTCTCGAAAGTTCAGTTCGAAACAATATTCGAAGATGCGCTTGTGCTTTCGTAAAACATTGTAGATTCTTACACTCGACAATTTTCTCAACTACAAATTTGGAGAACAGATGGAACTTGCGCAATACGCGTTTAACACTACAAGTTTCATGAATTAAACTAAATTGTAGATATTAATGTATAACCAATGAATCCGTTACACCTCCCTCCTTGAGAAATAAGTGTTACACAAGTTTTAACTAATTATACACATTTATAACAATACATTAAATACAAATAACCGTATTTTAAATTACCTAACAATTGAGGCCCGGCATGGCCTAGCGCGTAAGGCGTGCGACTCGTAATCCGAGGGTCGCGGGTTCGTGCCCGCGTCGCGCTAAACATGCTCGCCCTCCCAGCCGTGGGGTGTATAATGTTACGGTCAATCCCACTATTCGTTGGTAAAAGAGTAGCCCAAGAGTTGGCGGTGGGTGGTGATGACTAGCTGCCTTCCCTCTAGTCTTACACTGCTAAATTAGGGACGGCTAGCACAGATAGCCCTCGAGTAGCTTTGTGCGAAATTCCCAAACAAATAAACAAACCTAACAATTGAAAGTGCTTAAACAAACGTTAAATGTTTTTACTTAACACGATCAATAATCATACGAAGGAAGGTTTCTTTGAAAGCTAGGATAGGTTTCTAAGGACCAACAGAAATTTTGTGGCTAGATTTTCAAACCACTTGAAATGTAGGACAAACTTTACAAAGTGAGAAACACCTTCCCTAAATTTTGGACAAAAAAAATTCATAATTTCGTCACTTATCTTTTTGATACCTGAATGATCTAAGGGAGAGTTTATGGCTATCTTTAAATATTTCAAAACAACATACTTTTGGAACAATGATTTTATAAAGTACAGCCCAGTCCTCTAAAGCTTTTGGTCATTTGGTGTTTTCAACTTTTTCATGAGCACGCCATTTTTCTCCTTTTCATTCTTTGAGAGTGAATATTTAAATAGTGACGAGATCTGCTTATCCTTTTTTTATCAGTTTTACTGCTCACAAACAAAACAAATGAATCATATTTTTCATATCCAATATTGTCGCTCAACAAAGAACTCCCTCAAGATGGATTCCTGGTGAAGAGATCTCCCAGAGCAGGTTCTATACTTTCAGTTTACCTCCTGCGATCTCAACATCCACCCACGTGTTTACCGTGCCTGATGACTCGTGAAGGAAAGGAAAGGTTTCTAGTGGTTGAAGGGTCCAACCCTAACATGCCACATAGGCCTTAAATTCCTGCAGAAGGGCATCTTGATGGCTCCCCCAGAATCAATTTGCTGGTCCTCTTAGGCTAGGATTAACCAAGTGCCAGTGTTGAACGTTTTCAACAGGAGTTATAGACATTGTCTGCTGGTGATTGCATAGTTTAGTGAGCACTTTTCCCAGTGTTCTTGTTTTGCATTGCAGTACTACTCTCAGAGAACTCCATGGTGGGTAGAGACAATAGCCAGTGAAATTTTAGTGAATTATAGACACCCCCATATAAATAAATAAAACTGAGAAAACAAGATAAACAGCCATGAATAGATGACTGTTCAACAATAACTATCACAGCAGGTTTCTATACCTAGACTACTCATTATCTATTATCTGAGAAATCCTTAGAGCAGAAATCTCCCTTTTCTTATTCAAAAGGAATTAGAGCTGCTTGCTGGCTCTGGCTTCCTCAAGTCAATAAGAAAGCTATGCTCTGAGGGTACTTTAGAAAACACTAAGCTCCTCTTGAATTCGAAGAGCATTAGGGATATACCCATTGAGGTTATTCCACATGCTATCTTGAATGTCTCAAGTTATTGTTCAGAGAAACATCAATTCCCAACTGAGAGATCCTCGTTATTTTCCACTGAAGGCATTTCTGTGGTGCACTAAATCTCAACTTGCAAACACAATTGTCATGCCTTCTTATGTTCTGATTTTGACATTTTACATTACCATATCCACTTGTTACAGTCCAGGGAAACTATGTGAACTGTAAGGTACGTTCATGTGTTCCCAACCTTCTCGGGTGTTTCAAGTGCCAGCCGTTCAGTCACTCGAATAGATGCCATGTTTTTTATAACACGTGCTCGGTGTGGTGACAAAGACCACGATGCCTATGAGTATGTCCTGAAACCACACTGTGCTAACTGTAATTGTTTACACCGCTCTTGCTTTAGTTCTTGCCGTAAGTAGGTTGTGGAGAAAGAGGTGTAACGTTTGAAGACAATGAACACCTATATTCTTCCCAGAGGATCGGAAGTTGTTTTCCCCCACCCTATAACGGACATATGCTGATGCACTCTTCTACTGCTACAGGGTAAGTGCTGACAAGTCTCTCCGTGCCTCCAACAGAGTTGTTTGTAAAGCATCTGAAGATATTTTAGCACTCCATGGTTAAGAGCTGACGAGTCTGTCCACTCCCATCTGTCTCTGCCACTCCTTCCAGGATATTCCTTTGGTCCTGGGTTCAAGCATTTCCTTGAATCCATCTTCCATCCTTAGTAGGTGGATCTTTGTACAGACCTCCTTCCAACAAAAACACGTGGTCCAAAACAGAAGAGATCTGCCCATTTCTTTTTCACATACATAAAAATGACCACTTTGATACAGGGGAACTGTCAAGGTTATATTTAATATGGATAACATTAAGGATTCTTATCACACTGTGCGTCTTTTTACTGTAAATGTTTCTGAAACCTTCCAGTGTCATCATCCTTTGGCAAATTTATCTGTATAGATGTGTCAGGTTGTGATGGATGAGTGCACAGAGGGGTGGGATTGCTGGTCGATCTGCATGTACCTACCCTGTCTTTGCCACTTGATACACCCTTGAAGTTTGTAAACATCTGTTTCTTTGGGTTGTACCATCATTTGTTCTCTCCACCTCTCTCAATGGAAGACCTAATGATTAACCAGACCTTTATCCCTTCATTGACCAGTTATCATCTCCTTTTTAAATGCTGTGGGATTTTAATGGATACAGTTCCCTCTGAGGGGGTGTGTGGATATTGATGAGAGGGGTCATTTCATAGAGCATACACTCCTGGATCACAACCTTGTTTCTCTCCAGTACTGGGGTGGTGTGAATATTGATGAGAGGGGTCATTTCATAGAGCATACACTCCTGGATCACAATCTTGTTTCTCTCCAGTACTGGGGTGGTGTTGATATTGATGAGAGGGATCATTTCATAGAGCATACACTCCTGGATCACAACCTTGTTTCTCTCCAGTACTGGGGTGGTGTGGATATTGATGAGAGGGGTCATTTCATAGAGCATACACTCCTGGATCACAACCTTGTTTCTCTCAGTACTGGGGTGGTGTGGATATTGATGAGAGGGGTCATTTCATAGAGCATACACTCCTGGATCACAACCTTATTTCTCTCCAGTACTAGTTCTTGTACAGATTTTCTTTCACCTAGTCAATCATTTAGTGCTATTGATCTATATGCTCCTTTTTTACTTTTCATTTGGAGTTGACAGTGACTCGCAGGGAACTGATCATTTTCGTATAATTTTGAGACTTCACCATTGTGGATGCACTCAATCTGCATGTATCTGGAAGTTTGACCAAGCCAACTGATCCTTTTCCACTGCTGTATTACAACTTGATCCTGCTGTCAAATGTAAGTCATTGATAGATGACAGCATGGCAGCACTGACCGATTTGTATTGTACAGACAGCTATTCAATGTATTTCTAAAGGTTCCATACTATTTTTGTCAATAGTGAAATCCTGCCTTGAATGCCTTTCGTAGGTATGCCACACTTTTAAACTACATCACTTTCCAGCGGGCACGTGCATGGTCAAAATCAGTGGAATCTTTGAAACTGGTAGTAAAGAGATGCTAATTGTGTACTTCACAAAGTCGTGGGATAAGATTTGGAAGGTCAATGGGCAATACTTCACAAAAGCCGTGGGTTAAGATTTGGAAGGTTAATGGGCAGTTTAATTCTGCCTCTTTTTGATTTGTTCTCCAATGGCCAGTAAGTTCCTGATGTCCAGAGCTTTGCCAATACTCTTGGTAAAAAACTTTTTCCTGGATCTATCACTTATGCTACATACCCCACCTTAATCATCAAGAATTAAGAACAGTGATAATATCTTTTTCTTTCAGGCTGATCGTCTCCATTGCTGCTTTTTATATTTGTGGAACTCAAACTTTCTCTTCATCAGTCTGGTAATGCATCAATCAGGCCTGATAATAATCACTTCGAAATTGCATCTCTTGCAATTCTTCTGATTGTTTTTTTTTCTGGCAGGAGAATGCTTTTCCTAATGCTTTGTGCTGGGCTATTATCCTACATTTTCCTAAGCTTCAGAAGGGTCCCAAGATTTCTTCAAACTACCATCCAATTGCTTTGACAAGCTGCCTCTAAGATTTTGAAGAGGATATTTAAAGCTCATTTTGTTTGGTTCTTTGAATCAAACAACCTTCTCTACCACACTCAGTGTAGGCTTCGTCAGCAGTGCTCCACCGTGTACTATCATCTGATTTGACTTGAAATATACAAACAGGAAAGCCTTTCTCAAGTGCTATCTTATTTGTTTCTTTTTACCTTAAGTTTTATGATATTGTGTGGAAGTATAGCATTTTGCAAGACCTCCACTTATGGGTTGCATGGCCATTTGCCCTTTTTATTTTTTAATTAACTGGTGACTCTGTGGGTTTGACACTTTCCTGTTTTTTCTGACAGGAGCTTACAGTTCCTCAGGGCTGTCTTCAGTGTCACAATGCCCCGGCATGGCCAAGCGTATTAAGCCGTGCGACTCGTAAGTCGCGGGTTCGCATCTCCCTTGCACCAAACATTCTCGCCCTTTCACCCGTGGGGGCGTTATAATGTGACGATCAGTCCCACTATTCGTTGGTAAAAGAGTAGCCTAAGAGTTGGCGGTGGGTGATGATGACTAGTTGCCTTCCCTCTAGTCTTACACTGCTAAATTAGGGACGGCTAGCACAGATAGCCCTCGAGTAGCTTTGTGCGAAATTCAAAAAAACAAACAAACAGTGTCACAATTTTCATTTATTTAACAAATGGATACTATAACTGAAACAGTAGCAAACGGATAATGGGCCCGGCATGGCCAAGCGTGTTAAGGCGTGCGACATTAGCAATGTCATTTGTTAAAAAATGTTGTATAATTAATACGAAGTTCAACATGTGGACAAAGCACAATAAAATTATAAATGTCACAAGCTGATAACAATGTAATAATTGAAGAACCAATACGTGGCTTAAGTGAAGTAATCAACAATGTCAAACACATTAAACGTAGAAATTGAAGATGTAGATCCTGTGTTTCAGTACAAAATGTCACATGTAAATCTTAGTGTAACAATTGTGAATTGTTGGATGTATATTGTAACAATCAATATACGTATTTTACAAAAACACACACAATTAGTACCGAATTGAACATTCAATGTATAATACCTGTTACATGTATAATACCTGTTAAATGTAAAATATGTAAACAAACATTTCATTACTTTTGGTTTATTACTCAAGTTTTAACATTATATGTTTTCCTGCAAAAAGGAAATAATAAAAACGCTTGTGAATTGTTAAACTTAAGCCACAGTCTCTTAAATTTCAATAATAGTTATGATAAAATGTTAAGTTTTCAAAGATTATATTTAATTTGCTTGTACATAAACGTAAATAGCTAAATTACTATATACGTTTCTGTTAAACCAATACAAACTGTGAAAAAAGACAACAATAAAGTTGAACCACAATATTACTGAATATTTGCATATAGTAATTATGGAGACCAGACATTAAAATAAAAGCCGAACTTTGAGAAGAACAAAATTTTATCGCAAAAAACTACCCACCTTACATTCCACGGGTATTTCGACCAGTACAGTTTGTTGGTATAAAGTTTTGTATATATATTTTAATTGTGTATTCACATAAGATCATTCTATAAATCTGAATTAAATTCTTGAAATGAGAAACAAAATTCAGACAACTACTAACATTCACTTTACTCTGCAACCTGTGAGAGGCTTAGCAATTAGGGTTAGCAAATACTGGGCTCTTTCAGATAACGTCGTACTGAAAACTTCCAAAAATGGGTAATTTTCTGAGACAAAAATATTATTGTTTACAGTAATTAATGCAGTGGAAAACTGTTCTCATTGTGCGAAGCAAACATTATTTTTGATCTATTAAGTGCGTTATCGTTTATTTAAAAATTAACAGTTTTTTAACTCCTTTCCTTAACACTCCTACGAAAAGACGTTTCTAGTCCAGATTTCTCCAAGCCAGTTCCCCTGGCTGTGGTTTCGCTAGATAGTAGATAGGGACAGTGGGAATCTCGTTAATCCATTCATTAATGGATTTAAATGGCAATTTCATTTAAATACAAAATTATTAGCCTAATATTAATAACCTTTCAAGTTGCTCTGGGGCCTATTAGGCCCCACTTTTCGTAGGAGTGTTAAAACTGTATTTATAAATTACACCAATAAAGATATAACCAAACCTTCAGATTTAGTTCTAGTGAAAGTCGGGTTCTTGTTACGAGGACAGTACTTTAAAATTCTGTTATTTCATAAACAAAGGCTTGTCGTACGTATCGTAGTTATTTTTATAATTGTCTGCATGTGGGATACCAAAGTGGGAAATTTTTATAGATTTTTTGTGGTGCCATTGTGTATTGATAATTTCGGTCACATAGATACAAATATGCACGCCATGTCCTTTAGATAATAGTAAGATTAGAAAATATAACGTAATTCTTTGTATTGGATTTACTAAAATATATTTTTTTAACATAAGATAATGCTGCAATGGTTAATAGATAGCCTATACCATGTTGCTGTATTATTAATTAACTGTGCTTTTAGTTCGTGATTTTAGTAAATTTAGGATAATTATATCTATATAACCCACAACAGTGACTTAATAACTGTGATAGTTTACCCGGTGTCGTCTCATCATCAGTCAACTGTCTACGATATTTTTCTTTCTAAGTTCTCTCGGGTATCTTTGGAATGTTTCCTCACGTTCGACAATAATGAATTAATAGGTATTAATAAGGATTTTAAATGTGGTAGAGTTGTAAATAATCATTTTGATCAAGTAATTATTTTAGTTAAGAATAACAATGTTATTGTCGGACGATATAACAAATATTTTTATTTGATGGTAGTTCTTTTAAAATATTTCTTCAGGGCTTAAATGGTAAGGACGAACATTAGGGATAAAATCATAAGAAATAGAAAAGGCAGATTTCTTTATTTTCGTCATGAAAAGTTACTGAGTCGATAAACAGTTATTTTATCTTTCAAAAAAAGGTCCTTAAGGTATCTGTATTGTGATTTGAAAGTATAAACTAAATTAGGTACATAGAGTTTACGTGGTGGAAGAGAGAACTGAAGACCTTTAGCTAGCTCTGATTTACACTGATTATTTATGCTATAATTACATAGGTTAACAATATGGTCGCCAGGATGAAACTAGGAATAAATGCTGTTAATCAGTCAATTCAGCCTCAAATTTTGGACATGTTTACACTGAACAATTTGTCTTCGTTCCATTGGTTCCACTTGTTTAGTACAATGACGTAATCAACACTGGTATCAATGATTCTAAAGTTAGTACAGTACACTTTGAACTTTTCCAGTAAAATTTATGTTCTGTTGATATTTTGTTCGAAATTCTTGATCCAACTCCACCAGATATGCTCACCATTTATGATATGTATGTGGGGGGAGGGAGAATATTGTTAGGGTAAGTCTCACTATTCGTTTGTGAAAGAGTGGTTAGTGGATGGTGATGACTAGGTGCCTTTATTCTTTCACTACTAAATTACGAGCGACTAGCGTAGATCGCCCTCGTGTAGCTTTAAGCCAAATGTAAAACAAGTCAATTGACAAATCTGATAATCTAACGACTTTTGAACATTTCGATTTAGTTCTTTGAAGTGAAGAAACTTTGGATTCACGTTTCGAAGAATGCATTCTGAAAAAAGCAAATTTCAAGGTTGATGATTAATAGTATAACTATATTGAAGATGAAGAAGATGGACACAAGATGGACATCACATTTAAGAACACACAAATAACGATTACATCAAAGAGTTTGCACATGATTCTAAGAAATATGATACGTCAACTGTCACAACGTCAATGCGATGGATTTTGCTGCATGTCATCTACGAGCTTAGAAATGTCCGGCTTGATGCTTGACGTTGAAAGACGCAAGACTGCTTCCAGATTATCATCAATCAGCTGATTGCGAGTGATGTGTTTATTCAGTTTCATATGCGAGAAAGCCTGTTCGCAGCAGTATGTGCTGCCAAAGATGCTGGTGTGGACAAGTGCATTCTCTTTCAGATTAGCAAATGTATCAGGCAACGTTTTGTAGAAGTCAAGCAAACTGTTTTCTCGGTAAATAGCACGCAGTTTATCACATGCCTGGAGATAAGTAAATTGGAGCTGATATTCTACAGACAAGTCATCCACTGACACACTGAACAGATCAGCAAAAAGTTTCATCAACAATCTGCATTGGTCAAAGTCGTGAAACCGTGAGTTGAAGGATTAAATCAAGGTATCTAACTTCCCAACATAAACCTGTGTGTCAATGTCCTGATTCTTCTGTAGCTGTGACTGAAAAGTGGGAAAGTGCACAAAGTTACCTGATGCTGCTTGCTGCCAGAACAACTGCAGCTTTCAGGACACAACACTTGATGTGTCATGTCGACCAGAAAGGTCAAATCGGCTTGCCATGCTGGATTAGTCGTGGAAATCACTTCTGTGTCTTTGTTCTTGCTTCTGAGGAATTCCATCACCTCATCACTCAACTCCCAGAATCTTCTGAATATCAACTCAGCCAGCGTACTTCACAGTGATACACAATATCACCATTGTCTGAATCAATTTCTTCAAGAAGACTTCGAAACTGACGGTGATTGAGCTCTCGTGGTTTGATGAAATTAATGGTTTTCTCCACTAATGCCATCAGTGCCTGAAAACGAAGTTCTTTAATGCACAGGTTCTGTTGGTGAATAATACAGTGCAACTTCACCAACTATCTGTTCTGGTTTCCTCGATGCTTCATCAACAGTGCTACCAACCTGTTACTTTCTCTGGTCATGGCTGGTGCTCCATAGGTTGTCACACTTACCAGTTTCGTGAAATCCAATGAAACACTACTACACAATCGTACTGTCTCCACGAATAGAGCAGACCCAGTTGTCTGACCCTTCATGGAACCCATGCCGATTTGTTCCTCTGTGATATCAAACAATGACGTCGCACCATGAACAAAAAACTAGTTGCTGTGCTGTTGAACTGACGTCAGTCGACTCGTCTGCTGCTAAAGAGAAGTAGACAAAGTTGGTTGCTTTATTTTTAAGCTGCCTTGTCTTGTCTGCTGAGAGGTGTGAAATTCTTCATTGAACTGTCATACGATTCAAAGCCTCGTATGGACACAAAGTTCTGGACACAACTTTTCCGATGTAGTAATCATGGATTGCTTGACAAAATCACCATCAGTGAAGGGTCGGCCAGATTTCGCTATCATCAAAGAAATATCGTAACTGACCTCACCTGTTGTACCTAAATCTGCTGACTGCTTTGAGAAAATGTTCTGCTGGTGATTCAGCGACCGCTGCAGAGATTCAATTTGATCTGTTCGTTCATCACTGACAATGTTGTGGAAATCTTTATGCTTCGACTCATAATGACATTTTATATTGGATACCTTCGCCACTGCTACTGTCGAATGACACAAGACAAATCTCGTTCTTCTGTTGTTGAACAAAACAGTATTGCGCAGTCCAATTTTCATGAAACTGCCGGTTTTGGTCGTCAACTTTTCTTTTACGATTAACTGCCATTTTTGTTATGAAATAATATCAAAATAGGGCTCGTAAGTAAATCCCGAAGAACAATTGGAATGCGTGAAATTTCGTAATTACGGGAATATTACGTCATTGCGCCAAAGACTAAATGCCTGTGCGTTAACGAGATTTGCTTATTAAATTTTCTTTATTGGTCGACACAAATATGGAACCATTTAGCGTCTAATCTAATGCATATTCTTCTATAGCGCTTAATCTTCGCGCAGGCGCGAACTCTCTATGTTTGATTTTCCCGTTGGATATCGTGGGCCTGACTTTGTGCATCACTGGTATAAACAGATACGGAAAGTTATTCAACCATTGATGAAATAAAACGTGGTTATTTTACTGTCAAAACAATGGCAAACCGCTCTCTGTAGTGTCGTGTATAGAAACAACATAAACCACGAGAAGGTCTTCCCCCCAATTTTAGTTAACCTATAGCTAGCAGAAAGGCCAAATATACACCTGAACTGCCCTCGCGGGCAGACTGAAATTTTACTATGTAACTAAGTATCGGGAATGTATTGCTCTTGCTAACTAGACACTGCTAGACAGATCACAGCCAAAAGGAACTTGCTTGATCGATGTTCACAGGTGTCCGCGACACACGCTTCAAAACCTCAGTCGTAATATTTGTCTGTCCATTCTGTCATTGTTAATTTGTTATGTTACTTAATAGCATTACTAACAAAGTAAGTTTTACTTTCCAGGTAACATGTTTACCAAACAAATGAAGACAACATGTTCTACTCAGTGTTCCTCTTTATTGAATCACTAAATGTCAGCACAAATATATATTATATACACTGAAAGTTTGTCACATTTCATACAGATACACAAATCGTATCGATACAGTCCTCTCGAGTTCTTCATGGTACGTACTCGCATGTTACTCTTTTATCGACACATTTTTAATATTCAGTGTTTGAATTAATTAAATACAGAAACAGACAAGGAAAGTTATTCAACCATTGATGAAATAAAACATCTTTATTTTACTGTCAAAACAAGGGCAAACTGTTATCTGCAGTGCCGTATAAGGAAGCGTCATAAACCACGAGAAGCTCTTCCCCATATTTTACACCCTGGCAGGCAAACCGTAATTTTCACTTGGGGTACTCAACCGTGCGACTAAGTATTACTGGTACATCTGTACAACATACATATCGTGTTGACTACTTTACTTAAGCATCTGTACAACGTACATTCCTGGTTGTGTATTTTACTAATACCTCTGAACAACATACATGCCTGGTTTACTACTTTACTGATACCTCTGAAGACAATACGTGCCATGATGGCTGCTTCACAGACACCTCTGGACAACATACATGCCTGGTTGACTACTGATACCTTTGAACAACATACATGCGGGGTTCACTAATTTACCTATACATCTGAACAACGTACATTCCTGGTTGACAGCTTTACTTGTTTATCTGTACAACATACATGCCTGGTTGACTACTGATACCTTTGAACAACATACATGCGTGGTTCACTAATTTACCTGAATGAACAACGTACATTCCTGGTTGACAACTTTACTTGTTCATCCGTACAACATACATGCCTGGTTGACCACTTTACTGATACCTCTGAACAACATACAACATCAGATGAAAATAACAATTATAAATCTGTACGAACAGTTTTACTCAGATATACTTTATAATTTTGTAATATTTATTGAGTGTAAGTCACAAAGATGTGAGAAACCAATCGAGACTTTCATGTTTGTTTACATGTAAAGTCTGACAAGATTCTACATTATACAATTTACATGTTGTTTTTAACCCTTAATCCCACACCCTATGGACGTATTTTTAAAAATACAAAATTTACTTATTATTCTGAGCTTCTAATTCCAAATCCTATTATTGTATTTGTTAAGTAATTCTCACTTCTTGAAATACAAAATACTCAAGCCTTGTTTTTCGTGCAATTCTCTTAGTGGTTTACTTTTTACAGACTTCTTATCTTTCCCTTTTATGATGTTACAGAATTCGATCTAAACACCAATCAGTGAAGACCGACTTTGAAAGCAGCTGTAGACAATATTGAATGTGATTGTACAGAGAACATTATTTACTACTTGTTTTATACATACTGTGAACCGTGGTGTCTGTCGTCTGTTTATGACGGCTTCACTTCTCATGTTGAGTGTGAAAAGCTACGGATGAAGTCAAAGTTCAACATTAACTTTTTAAATAACAGTAGAACAGGTATGAATAATGTTAACAACAAACAGGATATTCTACACTAACTTGTTATGAATTAATAACACTATTTATCAGAATTTAAACATAACGGTTTGTTATTGTTAAATTGTTCTTAGCAGAACACTCACTATACAAACATGGAACATCAAACATAGAAAACCAAAACTCATGCAACACACTTACTCTAGAGTATCACATAATCTTACAATTTGTCTTCAATCACTGCCACACGAGGGCTATTTGCGCTCGTTGTCCCTAATGTAGCAGAAAGACGAGATGGAAGGCAAGTAGTCATCACTACCCACCGCCAAGTCTTGGTCTACTATTTTATCAAAGAATAGTAGGATTGACTGTCACATTATAATGTCCATATGGCTAAAAGGTCAACCATGTTTGATGTGGCGTGGAGAAGTACACCGGACTTTTGTACCATTTGCTAGTGTATAACTCATCATATATAAACATGGATCATCATTCGGTTCCTCGACTGAAATCACTACAAGTTGATGTATATATAAATAATTTACGTAGGTTCTCATACACTTTCTCGCTCCATTTACTACTTTAACTGTATTTATATATACACATATATACGTATGTACATAGATGTAGACGGACGGGAATTTAAATAGAGATGTTGTTGGTTGTTTTGTATTTTTAGGTAAACACTGTCTTCCCCGTCAGCGTTGTACGAATATTTATGACAAAGCTGCGTATAGACAATTCCACAGAAACCGCGCATGATAGGGTGGGAAGCATCTTAGTAAACACAGTACATATAAATTAATCCACATTCTTTCCCATGATAGGGTGGGGAGCTTCTTAGTAAACATAATACATATAAATAAGTCCAACTTCTTTCTCATGATAGGGTGGGGAGCATCTTAGTAAACACAATACATACAAATTAATCCACCTTCTTTCCCATGATAGGGTGAGGAGCTTCTTAGTAAACATAATACATATAAATTAGTCCACCTTCTTTCCCATGATAGGGTGGGGAGCTTCTTAGTAAACATAATACATATAAATTAGTCCACCTTCTTTCCCATGATAGGGTGGGGAGCTTCTTAGTAAACATAATACATATAAATTAGTCCACCTTCTTTCCCATGATAAGGTGGGGAGCTTCTTAGTAAACACAATACATATAAATTAGTCCACCTTCTTTCCCATGATAGGGTGGAGAGCTTCTTAGTAAACACAATACATACAAATTAGTCCACCTTTCTCATGACAGGGTGGGGAGCATCTTAGTAAACACAATACATACAAATTAGTCCTTTTTTCCCGTGGTAGAGTGGGAAGCATGTTAGCAAACACAGTACATTAGTCCACCTTCCTTCCCAGGATAGGGTGGGAACGCCCTTATCAACACAATGTATATAAACGAGTCCACCTTCTTTCCTATGATAGGGTAGGGAGCATTTTAGCGAACACTACATCTAAATAGGTCCACCTTTTTCACATGGTACGGTGGGAATCATCCGAGCTAAAACATTACATCAAAAATTGTCCACCCTCTTTCCATACCAGTTTTCCAAAGAACCAGCCTGCAGGAGATGGTTTGAAAGGAGTTTCTCAGCCGACTGGTATGTTCTTTGCCTGTTACAGCTCCTTCTGAAACAAAATATACCTTTTCACATAGTTAGGTTATCTTCTCTGTTCGTTTGCCTTAAAGATTTGCTCTTTAGACAACTGCCATCTTAACTCATGAGATTTCTTATAATTTAGCATATGTCTTCCAACAAGCTTAGAAACACCAACTTCCTATTTTCTAGTTCTCTCTATAGTATTTAAAAAATTATTTTGTAAATTTACTGGTTTTTAATAACAGAGATTTGCTTTGTTTCTCGAATTACATTTTTTCATTTAGTAACTTAGAAGTCCATATTACTATTTCTCTATCCTTTGTGAGAGAAGAATGTTTACACATAAGTGAAATTTCAACAATGACGAGGAGATGAAAGTCACGTGTTCATGACATGACAGCCACTTTTCATATATTAGTGAACACCATCATGTAGTCTGTAAGTTCATTCACATCTATTTGACTCTCTTTCATCCCTTTGATTTCAATAAGAAATTCAGCAGGAGGTCAGCTTGTTTGTTTACGTTCATCTACTTCTAAGGCTCTGTGAACTTCCCACTGAGAACAGTATTCGACCATCCTCTCATTATGTGGGCTTAATTTCTCATGTGTATTCCATTCCAGGTCTTTTTCCCTCTTTCTCAATCCCGTTTGTATAAATCTAATCCTGATGCATTACTCGTTTTTCCTCATTAACTTACATTTGCATACACACTGATTTCTTTTTTAGACCAACTACATTTCCAGGACCACATGTCTTATCCTCGTAGTCTTACTGAGTTCTTCATTGAGAATTATAGTTATTCTTAATTCTTGATGACATTTTTATAATGATTCTTAATTGCATTGTCTAAATTCACACACTGTGGCATAAATGTTTCAATGCGTGACTCATTTATTTCAGATCAACTATCCAGTACACAATTACCCTGTCTTTTCCTGAACTTTCTTTGTTTGCCTCCTTGCACTTTACGTCTTCGTTTCATGTCAGAAGCACTTAATAAAGATGCTGTTTCCTTTGGAATGATTCTTGTTCCATCCTATTTTCTGCTGTGGCTTGTTCTATACAAGTTTTCCTCCTCTGGTCCCACATGTCAAATAACGGATGGATTACAACCATCCTTACACATAGGCCTTCACTCCAGTTCTTTTCTCCCTTACTATCAGTTCATCAACCTGTTCAGTTTCATCCTCTTTAAAATCTGTGCTGTCCTCTTTCGGTGTGAAGAAATTTACCAATCCTCTTACAAGGTTTTACTTGGTGTCCTTAGAAAGACACGGAGGAGGTTTAGTTATTAATCTGTCCAACGGTTTCATTTGGAAAAGTTCTCTTCACTTCATTGGACCATTACTCCATATTCAGGTCTATATCTCAAACGCCTTTCTTTCTATTCCCATTGCAGAGTTCTCTAGATGCTTCCTTTTCTTCATCCATTGGTACTATAAGTTATTGTTTCAAACACTGCATTGTCTCCTATAATTTCAGTCAGGTGGTCAAAGCGTTTGCTCTACATCTCCGTTGACTTGGTCTGTGGTTTCGTTATTACATGCAAGATAGCCTTCTATTTTTATACTCCTGGAAAGAGTCCTCCAGTCATATCTTTGATGGTGGAAACCCGTTTTGGATGAATTGACAAAATGTTCAAATACTTACTCACTCCTACCCAATACTTTATCCTCTTCACCCAACCATTTTCCCTGTTTCCTACTGTGCTCGAGAAACTCATGTTTTGGCTAGATAATCCATTACCACTGTTTTGGTTCCCTCACTTTGAATCGTACCAAACCCACACCTCTTCAGAAATGTTAATGTTTACTGGTTCTGATGCATCATTGAACAACAACCCTATCTTAAACACATGTACCAGCATAAGCAATTCCTCCACATCAGTGTGTCCGACCTCTGTTCTGTTCATTGGACATGTTTGTATTCCTTACCACTGCTAGTGAATTGTTTGATTATGATCCATTCTGATAATTTCATGATTTTTACATCAATCATAGAGCAGGTATCAGATCTTTAATTCTGTTTTAAAACACTCAATTATCATGATTCGGCATCTATCCAATGGATTTACTGTATAGATTCTCATGTATTTGAAGCGATGAACTTGAAAACAGATCACCTATATCATGATCTGCCTATCAAATAGCCGCTTCACTCACAAGTTTTCTGATGCATATGTGTTCATTTGGGTAATTGCGACTTATTTCCTCTTCAACAATGAAATTTCATGAGTGGAGCAGTATAGAGGGAGCTAGTAAACAATAACATCTTTATCCATTAATAAGAATCACGTGAGTTTAGGTTGAAGTTGCCTAAAAACTAGTGTCATGCAGATACTCGAGGCAGATGATCACAGAAGATATAATCTCTGTGTGAAATGGTAAGTATCTAATAGAAACACATTTTCATGTAAGAAAATGCTAACTTTACCAACACCAGATGTCTTCTGAACTAACCAGTAGGAGATAATAAAATGGGGGTTCCATTCTTCTTCTCTACATTTGACACAATAGTTTTATGATGTGTTAAAATTTTTTCTTCCTGTTTTTACTTTAACGTTTTTCATGCTGTTTATTACTTTGTATTTTGTACAGTTATTAAGTAACTGTAGTTTCAAAATTCACTCCATTTAAACACGAATCTCAAATTTCATATTACTTTACATACACTTTTCACCTGTGAATATTTTTCAATACATTTCTCAATCGGTCCGAATTTTCTTTCTTTTCGTTTAGGTCGATGCACTCCGAATCTGTCTACTAGTGAAGGAATTTCTCCTCTGGTAGTGATAGCATTAATGGAAATCCTTATATCCTTTCACATCTGTTACTGAATGTGACAGAATCAATGGAACCTGGTATCCATTACTCAATACCTATAAGATCCTACAGTGTGTTCTTTCAATACCCAAGTGTTCTGATAGTTATCCAAACAGTGAAATACTCAACTTCTGTACATATTTATCACCCATCTCAGAAAGAACAGTCATAACTTTTTGGTCCCCAGTACCACATCGTTCTGCTTAGATAGTAAATTAATTCTATCAAGATTAGACCAAGTTACTTATATATGTTTCCTTCTCAAGGTTTTTCCGTCACACAGTCCACACCTGCATCTGTCCTTTTGATAACACATTTATGTTCAGCTCAAACTTAATTTCCAGTCCTTATCCTTCACAAAATACCCCCTCTTAGTACTTCCCCTTAAATATCACTCATTCATCAGACTCGGTGTCAAATTATCATCCCACTATCACCACTCTCCGGTTTCAAACGTGGCTTTTGGATTAACTGTACATATAGGTTATTTACCTTTCATTTCCATATATCGTTTTTCTTTTGTGGTATACTAGAGCAGGGTCACAAAACCACGGCCCTCGAGTTCATTTTGTCCGGCCCGCCAGCAGCTAGCCGCTTGGAAATAAAAAGTGACATTTCATCAAATGTCCGACTGTCATAACAAAATAAATCACACCGATGATCGCTTTAAGCAGGCAAACACAAGACGTTATGATAAAAAGAAACAAGGCTGTCACGCGCATTTTTAACCAATAGGAAAATTCTTCTTTCGTCCTTGCTGCCCACTTATTCATATCGAGGCACGGATCTATGAAAGTATTAGGATTTCGAAAACAGGTACAGACTTAACCCTCGTCCTATCGACTCGTCTTGTAAATCTACGGCCTAGGGTTACCGTTTCAGCAAGCTCATTTCTCTTAGTATTCGGGTTATGCGCTTTTCATTACTCGTTCTTAGGTAAGTGTCGTGGCAAACGTACGTTTCAATATATTTTGTTTGTGCGTTCTTGGACCAGTACAATACTTTTCTCACAGCGTTCTGTGTTTTTCATTTTCAGATCCTGTTTTTTCTCGCCTATCGTTAAGGCTGCTTTTAAAAGAAGAAGAGTGGACTCTTGAGTGTCGTGAAGAATGGGGAGAAAAGTACTTCTTTGTGGAAACCAGAAAGCTACTTGTGTGATATGCACCGAAAGTGTTGCCGTTTTGAAAGAGTACAATCTTATGAAACAAAACATCTATCAACATGTTTGAAATTTTCAGGAAAGTTTCGTTCTGAGAAATTTGAATCCATGAAACGTGTTTTTGAATCTCAAAAGAATCTCTTCACGAGAAAGTTTGCTGAAAATGAATCTGTCACTCGTACAAGTTACAAAATAGTGCATAGGATGGCAGAGCGAGGAAAACCTTTTACTGACGGCAAGTTCATCAAAGAGTGTATGATGGAAGCAGCAAATGAGCTGTGTCCTGAAAAAGCCAATTTCTTTGAAAGTATCAGCCTTTAAGCAACTTCAGTTGTACGGAGAGCAGAAGAACTTGAGAGAACATCGTATTACAGATACGCCAAAAAGCTAAAAACTTCCTACGGTATTCTCTGGCACTGGATGAGTCTAATGATTTCTCGAGTACGTCAAAACTTCTCGTGCTCATTCGTGGAGTTAATTTGGACTTTCAGCTCACGGAAGAGTTGGCATCAGTTTGCAGCATGCACGGAAGAACAACTGGAGAAGACATTTTCATGGAAGTGCATAAAACTTTCCAAGACTATAACCTTCAGTGGAATCAGCTTAGAGGTGTAACAGTTGATGGAGGAAAAAAACATGGCTGGAGTAAAGAAGGATCTGGTGGGGCTGATCAGGAAACAGTTGGAAGATTTTCAACTCCCAAGCGCTCTGTTCATACACTGCATCATACATCAGCAAGCACTCTGTGGAAAAGACTTAGATATTTCTTGTGTATTGAAACCAGTCATTTCTACAGTGAACTTCATTCGGGGTCATACACTTAATCATCGCCAGTTCAATGCGTTTCTTGAAGAAATTGATTCAAATTTCTGTGACTTGCCTTATCATACGGCGGTGAGATGGCTCAGCTGCGGTAAAGTCTTGTCTCGTTTTTATAAGCTGAGAAGAGAAATAGATATATTTCTTATCGAGAAATATAGAGCCGATCCACTTCTGTCGGATCCAACCTGGTTGTCAAAGTTGTCATTTTTGGTTGACGTCACATCCCACATGAATGAATTAAACTTGAAACTTCAGGGGGAGAATAACCTTGTCTGTGATCTCTATAGAATCATTAAAGGATTTCATAGAAAGCTGTCATTGTTTTGAAGCACATTTGGAAAGAGGAAACCTCTCTCATTTTCAGTGTTTCAATGAGTTTCATGTTGGAATCACAGAAGATGTCAACCTGGAGTTTCAGAAAAATATTATTGGTGATTTAAATAAGCATTTTTAGAGAGATTTTCGGATCTTGATAGAATCAAAAGTGACATTCTCCTTTTCAGAATCCTTTTATTGTGTCATTGATGACGTGCCAGTGGAACTTCAGCTGGAGGTCATCGATTTGTAAGGAAATGACTTGTTGAAAGCAAAACACAGAGAGGGGCAACTTATTGAATTTTACAGCTGCGTACCTGAAGATGATTTTCCAAAGTTGAAGCAGTTCACATCTGGTATGGCATCAGTGTTCGGAACAACTTATGTCTGTGAACAAGCATTTTCAAAAATGAAGTATGTGAAGTCGCTACATCGATCAAGGTTGACTGATAAACATTTGAAAGCAATTCTAATGATTGGATGCAGCAATTCAAAACTGAACATTGAAGAT
This sequence comes from Tachypleus tridentatus, assembly GCF_004210375.1. Classification (NCBI taxonomy): domain Eukaryota; kingdom Metazoa; phylum Arthropoda; class Merostomata; order Xiphosura; family Limulidae; genus Tachypleus; species Tachypleus tridentatus. The sequence goes on along the minus strand of NW_027467782.1, from coordinate 42,899,134 downwards.
ATTTTGAAAGTCAAAGGCCAATTTCATAAATCTCACTAACTTTTTTGCAGTTTAGTAAAATTCAGACATGTACTTACCATGTGCGATGTGACAATTGTTTTGTTAATGTCACCTTCTTTGATAACCTTTTGGTAAATAAAAATGTTGGTTGTGTTTCTGTTTGTTTTTTATTATGTGTGTGTATTGCATGCTACTCTCACATGGCTAATGTGGCATCCTAAACTTAGTGTTAAGTCTTTTACAGAGAGCTTACGTTCTAGCTTATGAGTATTGAACATAATGATCCTTCGGCCCGCGCTTCTCATTCCCAAGTAATGTGGCCCCTGTGAAAAAAGTTTGGTGACCCTGTACTAGAGAATGTTATATCTGCTGGGTACAATCTACTGCTGGTTATTTTGTGGTAAAACTGGTTTTAGGAAAGTACTGGACCAACCAAATAATATTAGTTGGTTAAGAAACCCCTGTCATATCTTCTTCAAAAGGTTGATTCCCAAATGGTCTGGTATAGAAAGTCTAGAAGTACTGTGTTGGCTAGGATATCACACATTACCATGGGAAAGGTGGACCAACCATCATATCTACAATTAAGGATGTCATCCTCTTTTTAACAGCCAGTTTAGTGAAACATACTGTCAAGATGGGCGAAGACTGTATCTGGTTATGAGCGTTCTCTCACATGTGTTTTCCTCTAAGTTGAGATGTCATATTCCATAGAGATGAATTTGGACACTTTCCGAAGGGTGCTCCTCTAGGTAAATTATACACTGTGTCCTCAACCAAGTCAATGTGAGTTTAGGTAAGATGTAATAATTTCTTGCACTGATACCTCAACTCACACTTCTGGTGCTTCTTTCCTTGGAAGCAGCTGCGAAAGTAGAAGTAGTCACGTTCCTGTTGAAACCTTGGGTAGGTGGAACTAGTGGCGGCAGAAACTGAACGGTAAAGCCATCTTATGAGAAGTGGTATCTATCGGAAATATATTTACGGTGTATGAGAATATTAAGTTTTCATAAATTCACAATCAACGTCCTGTAACTTTTTCTTTAAAAGATATAAACACTACACATGTCAAGCAAAGCTGAAAATCAACATTACCAAAACTGTATTCAAAGTTTATGTGTGTAATATAAATAAATAAATGTGTGTAATATATAAATAACTATAGATAAACGTATTTACTGATCCTTCTGTTTGTAAGTTCAAAAGTAGAATTATTTGATTTTCTTTATGCAAAATACTTACCATCATAACTTATCAGTATGTTTAACCTGTAAAGGCAGATCACAGATATAATGACACATTTAAATGATATAACAGTAATATCGGATTCCATGTAGTCCAAAACATCAATTATGGAAAGGATATTGTTGAAACATTTTACTCAAAAGAGATTCAAAGAGACTATATTCACATGTTCAGATTATTTATTGATACGAATAATTGAAATCATGTATATGTTTTTGCAGTAAGATTTTATCAAAACTGTAGGTATGCTGTATAAATAAAATTATCAAAAACAACAACTAAAGTCTGAATTCTTTAAACAGTGAACAGACAATTTGATATATTTTCATTACATTGGTTCTTGACCAACATGAGGAATTTCTTTACATTTGTTAATTTAAATACAATCATGTACTGAAAATACAAAGTACTAACTAATTTACATTTTATCATATCTTTGTATAGTTCTACTATTATTAGATAGGATTGTTTAAAAAATTCTAACAAACAAGTTTTTAAATCTTCATAACATGTTTGATCCGACCTGATTTATTCAATACTAAATTATTATTTAACAGATACTGATCAAGAAAACATTTCTACATTTACTAAAATATTAAAATTGTTCATGTATGATGATTTAATACGATCACATTTTATATATTTAGTAGTATGCACAGGGTTCAGAATGTTATATTAAAATAATGTTGAATAACCAAATCAACATCTTGAATATAAGGTTCCAGTGGCACAGTACCAACATTATTTGTAATTTAGTATGTAGTTTGATGTTAATAAGACTTTATCACATTTAAGAAAGTATGTGATGGTCATGAAAAATAATCATGTACATGGATTGTGAAGATGCGTTCAGATGAAGGACTTTTCAAGATGGAGATAGTCCTTAAACTTGAATTAAGAAACAAGGCAACACACATCAACATTTTCAACAACTTTCACTAACACTATATTATTGGTATACATTCATTAACACTATATTAGTCCTGTATGGCCAGATGAGAAGTCGCTTGACTCCTAATGTGAGGGTGACGGGTTCGAATCCCTGTCCCACCAAATATTCTTGCCCTTTCAGCCAAGTGACGGTTAATCCCAGTTTTCATGACTAAAAGACTAGGTGAAGAGTTGGCGGCCTCTCACTGCTAAATTAGGAACGGCTAGCGAAGATAACTGTCGTGTGACTTTGAACAAAGTTCAAGCTACACCAAACCAATTAACACAATATCACTGGTAGACTTTATTCTGTAAGGGATATATTCGACTTTTATTTCGATATAGTTTTGTTGAAGTGGGTGTTTACTATAAGCTACTTTATTAATACCATTTTCACGATATTAACACCAATAACAGCTTCGCTTTAGTCACAGTGACACTTGTAGAGGTAACTGAAAGCGGAGCTAGTTTTACTATCTGACATTTTGTGTGTAAATATGACGAGTTTCTGTAACGTTTATTACATACAGGAAAACTTTGTGTTTATAGTTTTGACTGATGATTTACATAAGGTAAAATGTTAGTAATTTGGAATGTCTATGACGAACTCCTATTCCAACCTTGCAACAATAACCACAGACTTAGCTGCCGATACATTAGTTTTGTTCACAGAGACACAGTTATGGACATTCCAGACACAGAATACCTAGATATTTTCAGTTACCTGGAGTTCATTGCCTCATATTGAAGGTATGGAAAGTTTAGATGTCTTGAAATAGGCTGGGTGTCAGATTCGTTCGTTTTGGTAATATAGTCGAAAGTAAAAAACTGGTATAAAAATTGTTAACTTGGACCCAGATGTGTTCTATATAATCACCTTTACTTACTTAGCAGTATTTCATGTGTGATGTTAGGTGATATCTTTCCTTACCTAAATTAGAGTCAACTTGTTTGTCAGGTTGTTCGATAACGTTTACCACATCTATTAGTGTTAGACCTATATTCTTTGTTTTGAAATTTCTCGCAAAGCTGCAAAGACTATCTGAGCTAGCCGTCCCTAATTGAGTGGTTTAAGAAACGAGGAAGGCAGCTGGTTATCATCACCCTCCGCCAACTCTTGGGCTACTATTTTATCAACGAGTACTGGGATTGACTCATTTTATAACGCAACTTCGACTGAAAAGGCGAGCATGCTTGTTGTGACAGGGATTCGATCCGTTTTCTTCAGATTACAAGTCGAGTACCCTAACCACCTGGCTATGCCGGGACGTTAGACCTGGAATCTAGATCTAATTGTTTATCTACACAACGCTTGTATTGTAACGATACGCTACATGTACATTTTAATTTACAGACCATATACTAGTAAAGTTTTAATGTGTGATTCGATCCAAATATTCACATTTCGTGTAAAACAAGCACCACCTACAGGCTGCTAAATATACTTACAGTTTCTGAGATAATATAATGTATTGATGATATATGTGTAATTAATTTGTTAAAATGACTCAACACTTACAAAAGTTCTATCTTCATATTGGTGAACTACTAATCCTGTTTGACAATAAAATAGTAAAACATAAGGACCAACACTAACTAACCAGTAGTTCACATATGAACAAAAGTTTGTATATTAAGGGTGTATTTCACATGCTACCCCATACATGTAATCATAACTGTGGGCTAGGATGGAGTATTGTTTTAGTTGGGCTTGGTTGGGTTTGTATCAAAAAATTCTGTTTTTGAAGCTTTTGTGGTTCTAATATTAATATACGTGATGCTCTCCGATGAAACAGTGGTGCATCTTCAGATGTACATCTCTAAAATCAGTGGTTCGATTCCTCTTGGTAGATGCAGGAGATAGCCCAATATTCATGATAATTTCATTCTCCGAAAGAAAACACTTTAAATACGTTACAAATATGTTTGTAACTACGTCAGTCACAACCACTGTCCTACAGTTGTTTGTATGGGTTGTAGTTCAACTAGAGGGTCAGGACTTGACTGTACGTAGCACGTGCATAACAGGAATATGATGGTGTTACTGACGTGCAGCAGCCACATTATTTTACATGGAGACACCAACAAAGATAACCAAAGGTCAACCCTGTATTTTTTCAACCAACAGCATCACAACCAACCAATATTATTACACGATTCAATTCTAAGTATTTAACTGAAAATGGAGTTTCTGTTTTTTAATTATTTTGTTATTAGGTCCAATATAGCGGAATAAACAAAGCCGACAAGGTGCATGAAGTCACATGCATAACCTTTACAACAGTCTCGTACACGTTACTCTAACACCTACACATAGACTCAAGACAGTCACAGTGACATCTATAACAGTCTCAGTAATTTTGACATTCATAACGGTCTCACACTAGCCATTGTCACCCATAAAAATAGTCAAATCGGCCACACTGACGAATATAATCGTTTCTCAACTGTCATTCTGACACCCAAATCGTCTCACACCAGTTATACTGACATAAATAATCAATCCTAGTTCCACTAATTCACATCGTAGTCTCACAACAGTCACAATGCCTCTAATTTAAACAATAAAACGTAGATTTATTTATTAAAAATCTCCCATTATTCACCATATCTTCATTGCTACTCAAATCAGAAATCAGTGCAATATAAAAATACAATACTAGAAACATTGCTTTACGTGTATCATTTCTGTAGCTGACCAACTGTAGTACAATTAGAAGTAATGTATTGTTGTCTTTTCTTTCCCTCCGTAGCTTCCTGGTTTATCAACACATACTTGATTATTCTATTATTCTCTGTGAAGAAGACACTATATGTATTATTTTTTACACTGTTCTGTCTGAAGAAGTACAGAATTTTATTCAAGTTTCATTTTTCAAAAGAATTTAAGATTGTATATGTTTTAGTATGTGTGTTACTAAAATAAAGTCTTGTCCTCTCATTGGAATAAAGCTTCTTGGTGTGGTAATTTTATTTTTATGTGATATTATCTGTGGTACATTATGTAAGTGCTCTACAAACTTCACCCCTACATCACTTACTAGTAAGGTTGGTATTGAACCCTGGATACCCTGTACAATGGTCAAGTGGTTTACCTACTGAGCTAACGTACTGGATATTCGATAACTAAGTACAAAGTCATTGGACAGCTTCCCACTCTATGTTATGTATCTATAAATCGTATTTTAGTTGTCTTCTACTCACTATGGTACTTCAACCAATATCCATACAGGTTTTTTAAAATATTTAGTATTTCCGCTACTAATTTATCTTTCTTAATTGCTCAGTACGTAAATCGTTTAAAATACTAAACACAACTATCTGGTCCAATCTATCGGTTAGTTCGTCAACTGTATTTGAGAAATATCAGTTTTGTAAGATTATTCCCCCATCAGCTACCTTATAAATACATCAGCGGTACATCTTTAATACCTTTGAAATTCAAACTGTACTTATATTCAACATCAATGGTTTCAAGCTCTTGATTAACAATAATTTCTCTTTATTAACCATTTTATGATAACAAATTCTGCTGTTCTATCGACGTGGTTTGGTTTGAATTTCACGCAAAGCTAAAGGTGGGCTATCTGCGCTACCCGTCCCTAATTTAGCAGTGTAAGAATAGAGGGAAGGCAGTTAGTCTCGAGTTAGTATCTGTGTGCTCCATTCACCTACTGCATCCTCACTTAAAAATAAATAAGTCGTGTAACAACACGTACTGTCAGTCGAAGTTCCAACAGCTAAGCTAAACCAACCACTCGGCCTGCCTCCTCACCGTTACGTGATTGGTGAAGTTTTGGAGGATATTTTTGGAGTAAATGACAACAGGTTGATTAAAGTAAAGAAAGAAGTTGAGGTAGAGAAGTTAGTTTAAGGTTATATAAGTAGTGTAAGTAGAAAATAATATTAAATAAGTAACTGTGGCTACTGCTGGCATAGACACCACTACTACCAGAAGGGCTGATGATAATGTGGAAGCTGTACCAGATCCACCGACTCAAGTAGGTTCGTGTGGCACTAGACACTACTACTACCAGAAGGGATGATGATAATGTGAAGCTGTGCCAGATACACCCACTCAGGTAGGTTTGTAAGGCACTAGACACCACTACTACCAGAAGGGATGATGATAATGTGGAAGCTGTGCCAGATCCACCCACTCAAGTAGGTTCGTGAGGCACTAGACACCACAACTACCAGAAGGGCTGATGATAATGTGGAAGCTGTGCCAGATCCATTCACTCAAGTAGGTTCGTGAGGCACTAGACACTTCTACTACTACCAGAAGGACTGATAATAATGTGGTGCCAGATTCACCCACTCAAGTAGGTCGCGGGTTCGCATCCCCTTCGCGCCAAACATGCTCGCCCTTTCAGCCGATGACTAGATGCCTTCCCTCTAGTCTTACTCTGCTAAATTAGGGACGACTAGCACAGATAGCTCTCAAAAACAAACAAACAATATATGTATTATAGATAGGCTGATGTAAAAAACAGCCGCAGTAAAGTATACACAAAGAATGTTCATAGAGATACCTTTGAAAGCAAACGATAGAATGTTTAAATTATATAAAATCTTACCCTAATCATTAGCTTTAAGCCATTCATAGCTCTAACTGTAGAAAATAACAACCAATATCTTTCAGTGTCAAGTGATCAACGTACTTATGTGGAAATGACAGAAGAAGAAATGCTAAACTGTGTAGAAGGACCCATTAGAGTATGTGACCCAACTTCAGTTATTTTTTCAGTACCCATTATGACTTGAAGTTATGCAATATTAACAAGACTTTCCTATGGTGGAGGTCAATTTTGGGCTGTGCTTTAGCCAGTTTACCTGAACTGAGTCATTGTGTGCGGCTCTTAACATTTTTATAATATATCCATTTTTCATCTCCAGTCATTAACCTGTACAAAAAAGGTGAGTTACGTTCACACGAGTGCAGAGAAGTGCAAATGTCCATTCTTGCTCTAAGGTTGGCTTCTGTCAGATCATTGGGGACCCATTTTTCAAGTTTTGATACATTTCCAAGTTGTTGCAGATGATAGTGAACTGTTGAATTAATCTTCTGTGCTAGTTCTTCAAATGTTACAGCACAGTCTTCATCAAGTGCAGCCAGCAGCAAGTCATCATTAAACTTAAGCTGTAGTCACCTGATCTAAGCTTCTTAAACTACGTTCAACGTTTACTTTCATTGAGAGACTCCGCACCATAAACACTTTGAATGTTTTTTGTGGTTTCTGCTGCACTATTGCTTTTTTTAAACTCATAAAGCATTTTTTGCCTTATGTGCTCCTCAGACACATCCATCTTTATAAGGGTTTATCTGATAAATGATCTGAAAAAGTAGAGTTAGTTGGGATAGTTTCTTTTATTTGTCTGAACATTTTCATACACGTTCTACTACATATTTTAGTCATTAAAACCTTCTACAAAGACAGAAATGATGATGCACTTTCTGTATTGAAATTTCGGACATCACTTATGAGATGACTTGATAAATTATGAACAATTTTATTTAGTTCACAATGAATAACAGACAATATTTAAATCATGTAGGATTACTTTAAAACAAACATTAAGCTGACTTCGTACAAGATAAAAAGTTTTTCCGTTAGATAAAAAGAGTCCACTGTGAACAAAATCAAACAAATAATTATTAAAACGATACAAAACACTGTTGTTTTGTATAGTGAAACAATCATTAAGAAAGTCTTACTTTACCTGACTTAACATATATAAATATATGGACACATAACTTGTTAGTTGATTTGTTATCTAGAGATACTGATATATATATATGGATTTGGTATTCAGTTGAAACTTCAAAGTATAAACAAATGTGATGTAGTGTGTGGTTCAGTTCTTTGTTTATTCAATAAAATGTATTCCTGAAGTTCATATGTATATCATTATATATAATTTCATACAATGTAGCTGTAGGCTACAGAATGAAGATCACTGATATATATAAAGTGGGAGTGAAGCTGTAGGCTACATAATGAATATCACTAATATATGAAAAGTGGGAGTGAAGCTGTAGGCTACAGAATGAAGATCACTGATATATGAAAAGTGGGAGTGAAGCTGTAGGCTACAGAATGAAGATCACTAATATATGAAAAGTGGGAGTGAAGCTGTAGGCTACAGAATGAAGATCACTAATATATGAAAAGTGGGAGTGAAGCTGTAGGATGCATAATGAAGATCACTAATATATGAAAAGTGGGAGTGAAGCTGTAGGCTACAGAATGAAGATCACTGACATATGAAAAGTGGGAGTGAAGCTGTAGGCTACAGAATGAAGATCACTAATATATGAAAAGTGGGAATGAAGCTGTAGGCTACAGAATGAAGATCACTAATATATGAAAAGTGGGAGTGAAGCTGTAGGCTACAGAATGAAGATCACTAATATATGAAAAGTGGGAGTGAAGCTGTAGGCTACAGAATGAAGATCACTAATATATGAAAAGTGGGAGTGAAGCTGTAGGCTACAGAATGAAGATCACTGATATATGAAAAGTGGGAGTGAAGCTGTAGGCTACAGAATGAAGATCACTAATATATGAAAAGTGGGAGTGAAGCTGTAGGATGCAGAATGAAGATCACTAATATATGAAAAGTGGGAGTGAAGCTGTAGGCTACAGAATGAAGATCACTAATATATGAAAAGTGGGAGTGAAGCTGTAGGCTACAGAATGAAGATCACTAATATATGAAAAGTGGGAGTGAAGCTGTAGGCTACAGAATGAAGATCACTAATATATGAAAAGTGGGAGTGAAGCTGTAGGCTACAGAATGAAGATCACTAATATATGAAAAGTGGGAGTGAAGCTGTAGGCTACAGAATGAAGATCACTAATATATGAAAAGTGGGAGTGAAGCTGTAGGCTACAGAATGAAGATCACTAATATATGAAAAGTGGGAGTGAAGCTGTAGGCTACAGAATGAAGATCACTAATATATGAAAAGTGGGAGTGAAGCTGTAGGCTACAGAATGAAGATCACTAATATATGAAAAGTGGGAGTGAAGCTGTAGGCTACAGAATGAAGATCACTGATATATGAAAAGTGGGAGTGAAGCTGTAGGCTACAGAATGAAGATCACTAATATATGAAAAGTGGGAGTGAAGCTGTAGGCTACAGAATGAAGATCACTGATATATGAAAAGTGGGAGTGAAGCTGTAGGCTACAGATCACTAATAATGAAGTGGGAGTGAAGCTGATCATGAAGATCAATATATGAAAAGTGGGAGTGAAGCTGTAGGCTACAGAATGAAGATCACTGATATGAAAAGTGGGAGTGAAGCTGTAGGCTACAGAATGAAGATCACTAATATATGAAAAGTGGGAGTGAAGCTGTAGGCTACAGAATGAAGATCACTAATATATGAAAAGTGGGAGTGAAGCTGTAGGCTACAGAATGAAGATCACTGATATATGAAAAGTGGGAGTGAAGCTGTAGGCTACATAATGAAGATCACTAATATATGAAAAGTGGGAGTGAAGCTGTAGGCTACAGAATGAAGATCACTAATATATGAAAAGTGGGAGTGAAGCTGTAGGCTACAGAATATATGAAAAGTGGGAGTGAAGCTGTAGGCTACAGAATGAAGATCACTAATATATGAAAAGTGGGAGTGAAGCTGTAGGATGCATAATGAAGATCACTAATATATGAAAAGTGGGAGTGAAGCTGTAGGCTACAGAATGAAGATCACTGATATATGAAAAGTGGGAGTGAAGCTGTAGGCTACAGAATGAAGATCACTAATATATGAAAAGTGGGAGTGAAGCTGTAGGCTACAGAATGAAGATCACTAATATATGAAAAGTGGGAGTGAAGCTGTAGGCTACATAATGAAGATCACTAATATATGAAAAGTGGGAGTGAAGCTGTAGGCTACAGAATGAAGATCACTAATATATGAAAAGTGGGAGTGAAGCTGTAGGCTACAGAATGAAGATCACTAATATATGAAAAGTGGGAGTGAAGCTGTAGGCTACAGAATGAAGATCACTGATATATGAAAAGTGGGAGTGAAGCTGTAGGCTACATAATGAAGATCACTAATATATGAAAAGTGGGAGTGAAGCTGTAGGCTACAGAATGAAGATCACACAGAATGAAGATCACTAATATATGAAAAGTGGGAGTGAAGCTGTAGGCTACAGAATAAAGATCACTGATATATGAAAAGTGGGAGTGAAGCTGTAGGCTACAGAATGAAGATCACTAATATATGAAAAGTGGGAGTGAAGCTGTAGGCTACAGAATGAAGATCACTAATATATGAAAAGTGGGAGTGAAGCTGTAGGATGCATAATGAAGATCACTAATATATGAAAAGTGGGAGTGAAGCTGTAGGCTACAGAATGAAGATCACTGACATATGAAAAGTGGGAGTGAAGCTGTAGGCTACATAATGAAGATCACTAATATATGAAAAGTGGGAGTGAAGCTGTAGGCTACAGAATGAAGATCACTGATATATGAAAAGTGGGAGTGAAGCTGTAGGCTACATAATGAAGATCACTAATATATGAAAAGTGGGAGTGAAGCTGTAGGCTACAGAATGAAGATCACTAATATATGAAAAGTGGGAGTGAAGCTGTAGGCTACAGAATGAAGATCACTAATATATGAAAAGTGGGAGTGAAGCTGTAGGCTACAGAATGAAGATCACTGATATATGAAAAGTGGGAGTGAAGCTGTAGGATGCAGAATGAAGATCACTAATATATGAAAAGTGGGAGTGAAGCTGTAGGCTACAGAATGAAGATCACTAATATATGAAAAGTGGGAGTGAAGCTGTAGGCTACAGAATGAAGATCACTAATATATGAAAAGTGGGAGTGAAGCTGTAGGCTACAGAATGAAGATCACTAATATATGAAAAGTGGGAGTGAAGCTGTAGGCTACAGAATGAAGATCACTGATATATGAAAAGTGGGAGTGAAGCTGTAGGCTACATAATGAAGATCACTAATATATGAAAAGTGGCTGTTATGTCATCAACATGTAACGTACTTTCTCTAGCCACTGTTGAAATTTGACTTATGTGAAGTAATTCTTGTCCCACAAAGGAGACAGAAATAGTGATATGAGCTTGTGAGTTCATAAGTTAAAAATATAAGTTGAAAAACAAAATAAGTTTCTAACATTTAAAAACACATCTTTCGAGTGCAAAACTATAGAGGAAGCTAGCAAATAGGAAGGTGGTGTCCACTCTAATTGTTGGAAAGCAAATGTATCATCCCGCTTTCTCCACTCTCCAGCTTTACATGACATTTGGACTAGATGCACATGTAGTTTCCATCCTTTTCATTTCTATGTATCCTTTTTACCTTTGTTCTATATTAGAGAACATTATAACTGGCCGAGTACTCTGCATCCTACAAAATCCTACTGATTACTTTGTGGGATAACTGGTTTTAGAAAGGAATTCAAACAACCAAATAATATTAGTTGGCTGAGGAACCTCCATCATACCTTCTCCAGCAGGTTTATTTCCGGGAGGTATGGAAAAAGAGATGGACCAGTCTAGATGTATTGTGTTGACTAGGATGCCCATCACCTTATCATGGCAGATAAGGTGGACCAGCCAGCATATCTACAGTTAAGAATGTCATACTCATTTTTACACCCAATTTAGTGACCAGTACTTTCAAGATGGGAGAATAGTATACCTGGTTAGTGTGTTTTCCCATTGGTGTATTCTTACAAAAATCACACTCTCCAACCACATTTTTGGATACTTTCTGAGGAGTGCTCGTCTTGGTTCATATGCCAAGAGAATGCAAGATTCCCGATGAGATTCCTGCTATTATGTTAGTTTTAAAAAGATATCGTATCAAAGTTAATATTTTCTTACAATTTACTCTCCTCATATTTCTGGTGCTTCTTTTTTGTCTAATATTGAATTAAATATTGAACCACATTGAAACGTAAAGTAGGTGGAAGTTGCAAGCCTAGTAGGGAATATAAACATTTTCACATATTGAAGGATGTAATGAACGATAAGAAATCTTATTGAAAATAGTATGAAAACTGATATTTTAGGATATGTACAGTGATCTGATATAACATCCTGTGTGTACATATAGTCTTAAATATTTACAAAACAGTGCCTAACATAAATTTGGGGAACCTTATTACATTGTCTTTCCAAAATAAAATTTGGATCACACAATAAAACTTCAAACACACATTTATTTAAAAACATTTCCAGTATTCTTAATTTATCCAATAAAAGAGGTAGATGAACAGAAATATATTTTCTCCCTCATCTTATGTTATGAAGTCTCCATTCACACCTCAGCCAATAAAATTAAAGTTATCTCACCTCATTATGCTGTAGCATATGCGGAAGAAAGCTGAAAATGAAAATAAACCATTAGTTATAAATATAACCAGACAAATAAAACTGAACATAACACATGGCAAATGATAATGTACGTAATATTTAAAATTAATATATAAATAAAATCAGGAATAATATCTTTATATCAAACACAAAATTTATAAATAAAAATGTTGATTAATTTATTGAAGAAATATGTAGAGGAATAAATATTTTTGCAAGTATAACATTATATAACATTAAATTATATTATGGTCTGTTATTTTGTATTTTAGCCATGTCGAGCTATCTGACGTCTTCACTTATAAGAATGGAAACTCTGATTTTATTGTTGTAATTCTGTAGAATAAGTGCTGTACCACCCTGAGTTTCCAAGGATTTCCAAGCATGCCAGTGTTTTTCAATATTATAATCTAACCTAGACTGTAACATCTATATGCGTAGGTACGTCAGCGCAAAGTTTAGACTTCCTAATACAGCCACAAGTTTTTCATGTGTTGTTACTGATATAGTCACCACTATGGTTGCCTTCAAACTTTGCTAATCTTGGCTCATTTATTATAGATGATATTTAAGTCATGGTGTGGGGTATGCTTCCTCGTTAAGCAGAGATGAATTCCTTTCAGATGGACCAAAATTATCAAGAGGTTTTAGAGATGTCACAGAAAACTAAAGTATATGGTTACTTTCTAGTGAACACTTGTTGGTGCCCGTGAAAAGTTTATCATATAATATTTTACTTCGTCTTTCAATTTAATTTGTAATAAGACATATCAATACTTGCACAATAAAATATTTTACAGTTTTACTGACATTTAAATCTGAATAGTTTGATTTTGATCTGAAACAGCTTCGTTTTTGTTTTGTTTTTTCTAAAACTTTTCCAACTCATAAATAAGACACCAAGACTGACATTCTGATGAACTTTTGGCTTAACTTAAAAAGTCACTGATAATTTTGCCTCCCGCTAGTACAGCAGTAAGTCTACGGATTTACAATGGTAAAATCAGGGGCTCGATTCTTCTCGGTGGGCCAAGCAGATAGCCTGTTGTGGCTCTGCTATAAAAACACACACACATACTGATAATTTTAACACAGTTTGTTTTAACAAAAGCTTTGACACATGGATTAACTTTGAATTAAAAGGTCCAGAACTAATTAAACTACCACAACCACTCTAAAAATTTCATAATTATTTAATCAGCTCAGCCATGAATAACAAAATTGAAATTTGCACAAAAATTATGTTTCAGATGTAATTAATAAAATTTACAAAACAGAAGCAAGTTTTAAATATAAAATAATTAAAACAAACTTAAAATAAATATTTATTTTTCTTTAGTGAAAATATCATGAGTTGCAAGGAAGACACTTTCTTTGATGACTGTGTCAACACAGAAATACTTCAATAAAATCTTCTCTGTGATGTAATGATGTGGTGAATTTTAAACTAAAATATTTATAAAATCGTTTTACTCATGGATGGTAAATGTTACTGAATGTCTAGCATGAGTAGATTGTTATAAAACTATCAGACAATTCCACTAAAATATCCTATGCCCAATCACCTTCAGCACGAATATATACAGTTATTACTTCTCACAGTATATCACAACCCATTTCATTTACTGTAAATATCAACCCATGCAACACAGCACCAACCTCACGTCTGTAAAACTAATCATAGAGTCACCCTTACCTGACATTAAAACATCAGCCAACTGCTCACAAATACCGATACTTACACTGTAAAAAATCACAAATGCTATCATCAAGGTAATCGAAAATACTATCTTAGTCACACAGAAAATCCTTAATATCAGTCACTGGCAGCTAACCACAGAAATTCATAACTTCATAAAAATCAGAAGGTGCTTGCACAGAGAAATAATTTTTACAAGAAACACTAGCCTCCAAACCTTAATAAATGACACAAAGAACCGCATTAAAAATTAATCGTAACCCAGCATTACGAAAAGTGATAAAGCTTCTTTCTGCCAGTCAATAGATAACCATAGACAGGATCCTACAAAGTTCTAGAAAAAATTCAAAACAATTTCCAATGACAAATCTACTTAAATATATACAACAATTACGACACTACGAAGACCAAGCCAAACTATCCATAGGTTATTATTCTACATTAATGATAATATAAAATACCTATATAAGACCTATTGTGGAATATGGATGTCAGTGACATACAGCATGCCTCACATCTATGTAAAACTTGAATTGAGGTTGTTGTTTGTTATTAAGCACAAAGTTACACAAAGGGCTGTCTGTGCTCTGCCCACTACAGTTTTTAGCATTGTAAGTACACATTGTGCTGTGCCACTGAGAGAGTGTGGGGCTATAACTTGAGCCTACCCAACTAAAAGCAGTACGAATAGCCAACCAAATCCACGTCTATACAATAGGCTCTTACTTATAGAAATCAAGCAATTCAATATCATAACAAACACGTTTCTTATGACCAGCTAAAAAATACTAAAATAAGACCAAAACCAGAAATAAACTATTCAATATTGCACAAACACCAGCCTCATGGAGCAAATTGATCTCTTCTTCAAATCACATCAGTCACAAAACAAACACTCCAACAACCAACTTGAGAATTTTACCTTGTGGCTCTACCTCCCATCTTTCTTAAGGCTACCGACAATAATGAACAATGGACCAAATATATTCATTAATAATCATATGTATCATGTTTATATTATTCAATATGTGGTCATGTTCTCTATTTTACCAATATATTCAATGTCTAGTGATTATATAGTTTGTGTTCTATATATATGAACTGTATAAACATAGTAAATTGTACATTCTGTTAAATCTAATATTAATTACCATGCACATGATTGTATCCGAAATTGTAATATGTAAGTGTCCTTTGTGATGCATTAACTCTTGTTCTGGCTTTGTGTTTTCTCTGGGACGTGGTGCGCTGGCCGACATGGGATGGGTCTCCACTATCTGGATCTGCTGCTCGTGATAAGTTTATAAACTTCACGCTAGAAGTTTCAAAACACCCCTTGTCAAATCACCACCAAGAAGACAACTATCCTTCAGGCTTCCTTCACCTTTTTTTTTTTTTTCAAGTCTGAACCATGAATCAACTGTTCAGAGAAACAATTATTAACCCATTAAAATTATTTAAAGCCAAAATGGGCTCAAATAGAAAATCATTAATTTCTGAGAACCCACAGGTTTCTGATAAACATAAAATAACTATCAAGTTTTTTAGCTTAGCTTAAAATAATAAAATAAAATTGGAGGCAAAACTAGTACCTGCACTTACAGTATTAATTAATTAAGCCACGTGATGATGTTTTGTTTTGTTGTTGTTTTACCCATCATCATGCTCCAAATTGAACAAAACTGGTGAATCAATAAATGAATATTTGCTGTAAAATTCTTATCAACGCTTCAAGTGTAGCAAACACTTTGCCAATTGTGATTTCATTTTTCACACCCAAGGTGTTTTTGATTAGAAACAAAGATCAAAATCATTGAAGTAAAATTCATGTAAACCAGAAGAACTCTTGAAGAACCCTAAAACCTCCTTTATTAAAAACAATACCAATCTCTACAACAAAACTATTTTACTTATATCACAATCTCTTAAATAACTAGGATCAAGTAGTAATCAGTTTATGATAGTTTACTTTAAAAATACTTTAGTGTTGATTTTAAACATTAACTATATTTTATATCATTATCAATCTACAATAAATTTCATTCCTAAACTATTCAAACCAAAGATACAGTAATTGCCATTTGGTATTTCACCACGTGCTCCACAGTCCTTACAAGTATTTCACAATTCAGTGGTTAAAATAAATCACGGTTATCACCCTAATAACTGTGATAACAATAATCACAGTACTGGTTATTTTTTTCTCTTTTAGTGTGATCTTCATTATAAATATTATACATACTAGTTCTACTGGTTTGACAGTTTTCTTCTTTTAGATATCATAACACAGAATCATGGTTATGTGTTGTAGTTTTAACTCAACTAAAATAACTGTTAACACAAGCCACTCACCCAAATAATTTGTATTCAAACACAAAACTTCCTTCAGATTTTCTCTCCCCTTCAAAGAAGCTGTAAAATCTTACTGCATAAAAGAAATAAATGCAAAAATAACTTTTATTGTCATAATTACTTTAAATACACTCTGGCTTTGAACCCATACCTAAATTATTTAAATTTTTTCTGAAATGCATTGCTGTTTTTTAACTCTTTGTTACAAATTAACTTGTACTCACTCACTTATGTTTCTTTACTCAATAATCAGCATGAACAGACATATCTGTACAACTATCAATTAGATAATTAACTGTAACAATGCTGCCACACCTAATCGTTTAATAAATTAAGTTTATAAAACGTTTAACCTCAGTCAGATGAGACAGGAATAGTTTGTGCATTTTAGATTTTACACTTCATGAGCTCTTGGGATTTCATTTCCATGTTGTTCTTTACTTATGTGATACTTTTTATATTTACTAAACACTCAAGTTTTCTGTCATATATCAGTTCCATATACTATTCTACATGACTGGTTACATGACTATAGTTTTGATAATTATCAAACAATTTCTCTTACATATATATGATAATTTATTTTTCTCACTCGTGACACAATAACTTCCTCATTGACAATCATTTTGATTGTGTTAAACAACAAAACCATCATGAATACATTAACTAAGTTACTTGAAACAGCTATCATGTCTTCATCAATTATAAATCAGAGTATAGTCATTATTATTATATTAATCAGGTTCTGTAAGATAGTCATCATCACCTTTATAGTTACGTATCTCAAGATATCCGTCATTACCACTTCAGTCACATGCATCAAAACAACTATTATGACTATCGAAGTTAAACATATTAACACGGCTATCACGACAACGTTAATCAAACAGCTCACGAGAACTATCAAGATTATATTAACTAAACAACTTAGGTTAACAACTGTAAAGACGTTATTTGAATGTTTTAGTGTAACTATCATGATTGAGATAATGAAACAGATTACGATAATCAGATATTTTGTGATATCCATCATGGATACATACGGTAAGTAACTGCTTTAGGACAGCTATCACCAGTACTTTAATTAAATGTTTCAAGATATCCATAAAGATTTCTTTAGTCACATATTTGAAAGCTTCTTTCATAACTTCCATAGTAACACCATATCTCCTGGCAATTGTCATTACTTTAATTAACAAGCATAAGGAAGCCATTATTGACACTGTGATTAAAAACCTAAAGACAACCAGCATGGTGATATTAATCCAACAGTATATTACAGGCATCACCAATATATAAGTTATACACTCCAGAAGAAGCATCGTTAGAATGTTAATTAAATTCTTCCAGACAGCCATCGTGATTACCTTTAGTAAAATTAGTGTTGTGAAATACACTGCTGGCCAAAATTTTAAGGCCAATGAACATAAAGAAAAAATATGCATTTTGCGCTGTTAGACTCAACCACTTATTTGAGTAGAGCTTCGAAAGATGACAATAAGAAATGGGAAAAAAAAACTTTTTTAGCATTTAATAGGGAAAATATGAACACTACGAAATTAACCTACATACTAGCTGGTTAAATGTTTAAAATCCATACCAAAATGAAGTCCTAAACAGGGTAGGAAATGCCCAACAAGAGGTCGCAGGGAGTTTGTCAGGATGCCCATTGTCCCCCTCGCTTTATGCATTGTTGATCGAGTGCCTGCTCTCTTCTCTGTATCACTTGGTCTTGGTGAGTGGCCTCCAGTTGCCGGGGGGTACGAGCGTGACATACATCTTGCATGCAGACGATGTGAACCTCTTCCTCAAGAACCTGACACTGTTGGGTTCAGCACTGGTCAATGTCCACCATTACTCTCTGGTCAGTGCTGTCCAGCTCAATTATCTCATGTCTCGGTGTTGGGGGTTGGGCAAATGGGCCTCGTCCGCCGACTCCCTGTTTGGTATGGCCTGGACCTCCTACCAGGTCACTTGCTTTGATGTTCATCTTCTCACGAGCCCCGGGTTGCTTGGGACGGGGTGGTGCAATGTATCGG
Source organism: Tachypleus tridentatus (assembly GCF_004210375.1). Lineage (NCBI taxonomy): Eukaryota > Metazoa > Arthropoda > Merostomata > Xiphosura > Limulidae > Tachypleus > Tachypleus tridentatus. The sequence goes on along the minus strand of NW_027467782.1, from coordinate 42,880,497 downwards.
TTCAGCAGTGCACGATTACTGCTACTGCCCCACTAACTTGTGTGACAGGGTGGAGGTGGTGGGAAGGATGATACTCCCCTTGGTCTGGTACCTTGGGGCTGTTCTTCCTCTGTATGACTGCACTGCATGGGCCATTGAGCACCACGTCTTTGCCGTTCTGTGGGGTGGCAAGTCTGAGGATGTATCTCAGCTTTTCTCGACACTGCTGCCTCGTAAGGGAGGTCTGGGCATAACTTGTGTCAGAATCCAGTGTCTCTCTCTCTTTCTGTCTACTGCCTTTCGCTGTTTGTCCTTGGAGGGTCATCCCTGTTGCCACCTCACTCGATTCTTGGTTGGCAAGGTCGCAGGCATTTTGGTGTTCTGTTGAGCCTGCGAACTTCTATGTTTTTTGACCCTCCTTCCTGGTATGTTGACGCTGCTGCGGCGATTTCATGCTGTGTCAGCCGACGTTCCGACAGACTCCTGTTCCCTCTACTGCCTGCTGGTTTTCAGGTCCCGCCTCTCTTGGCGGAGACCATCCTGTACCACGTGCCGGTCCCTGTTTCCGTCCATCTGGCCTTTTCCTTCCAGTATACTTTAACCATCTTTACGTATGTCATCTGGCTTGTTCGAAACAAATTAGTTTTCGTGCAGACACTGGTGTCTACTTTAAGATATTGAGCAAGGCCAGGTATCGGCTGTTACTCCGCTTTGAGGCGGACTTTCGATGGCTGGGTTACAGGGATTTCTTCCATCTATAGCGGCCGGGTATCTCGCCTCTTTTTGCGTTTGTGGGGGTCCGGGTCGAGAGTGGATTCTGAGCCATTCTGTCTTCACTCTCGCTTCTTATATATATGTCTGTTCTTTTATTATTTTTGTTTTTTGGTATATATTTAATTATTTTTGCTTTGCATATATTCAATTCTGTTTGCTTTGAATGTATTACCTTTTTGCCTTGTCTATATTTAATTAATTCTGCTTTGTTTATATTTAATTACTTTTGCTTTGCATCTATTTCATTGTTTTTGCTTTGCATCTATTTTATTGTTTTTGCTTTGCATCTATTTCGTTGTTTTGTCTTGTATATACACCATTCTTTTTCACTTTGTAATATGTGTAATTATTTTGTTTTTCCTTGCTTTGTATATATTCCTCCTTTTCACTTTGTATATATAACATTTTTTTCATAACTCATACCGCGTGCTGTTTTTGTCACGATTTCTTGTACAGTTCATTTTTCTTGTAAATAAATTCAAAATCAGGATAAATATTTTTTATTAAGTAAATATACTATGAAACACAGTTTACTGAAACTGTTTTTCTCTTTGTGCTTTATTATTGTAGCAAAAATTAGTGAACTTAAGTAACTGTAACAAGCCTATTCTAAACGTTTTATTATCTTTCGGTGTATTAAGAATTAACTTGATTACTTAAGATCGATCAGTGTAGATCCAGCCTATAAATATAGGTAAATTATGAGTCAGGCGAAACATATTTTCAAGAGGATGCTGTTGATTTATGAAAGAATTTATATAATTTAGAAAGTGTTGAGTTTTAATTACAATACATGCAAGTAAATGCGTGTTGGTTATTATATTTTAAAATATGTTTAATTTGGATGGATTAACAGTGTTATGAAAGAAAGGAATCATGGTGTAATAGTTGATCATATTCTAAAGCCATCTTAGCAGTGTGCAATTGTTAGTGGTGGAGCAAATAGGATGTTGGGTTGTATGCACAGAAATATTGAATACAAGTCTAAAGAAGTAACAGTTTCATTGTACTTGTTACTAATTAGGTCACATCTGGAATACTGTGTTCAGTCTAATGTTCTTTATCTTAGGAAAGACATCAAATTTAAGAAAGTGTTCAAAGAAGGGTTATTAGAATGGTGCCTAGGATGGAAGGATTGTCATATGAGGAGGGACTGAAATTTCTCAGATTTTTTTTTGAGAAAAAATAAAAGATAGCGTGGATACGACTAAAGTATGTGAGATTGAAGGAAATGACAGCGATAAAGTATCATCGTTTTTCATAGTTAAAAGTGAGAACTAGGAACACAAATACAAAACTTGGTTGTTTGTATATAAACACTAAACTATACATTGTGTTATAACAAAACTTTGTGGAGTCTAGCTTTCTTTTCCACTGACTCACTTCCAGTTATAAAAGATGTAGATTCACCTTGTGGAAGCACTCTTGATTTTGGAATCAGCAACCACATTGAAATTCATATTATCACAAAATTAACCTCATACATTTAACTGTAAGTTGTAAAAATTAGAGTCAAACCCTAAGTTTGGTAACAAGGTTCTGCTGACTGGCTGATGTATCCCTATTCACTTGTTTAAAGTAAGGTAACTTTGTAATTCTGTCTAGTAAAATACAATCTCAGTGTAATTTTCTTTTTAATTGAGAAATTGTTTTTGTTTTCCTCGTTATTTGAGCAATCTATATTCTGCTAACCACAGGTATCAACACCCAGTTTCTAGCATTGCATGTCTGTCAATATGTCACTGGGCCACCAGTGATCTAAGTAAGAAATATCGAATTATAATCCTAAAACTTTGTTTGTTATCTTCATTTCTGTTTTTGACTGACCCATGTCCTGCTATAAATCTGTCTGTTGAACATTTCTGAAGTTTATTTTTCTGTTTTCACTGTGTCACATCTAGTTCTAATTCTACATGGTAACATTTCTATGCAAGGTAATTTCCTTGTAAAGGTTTTCACACTGTTCTTTTTCACAGAACTATTTTATTTATAATGCTATCCAGTAACACAGTTTTATGGGCTAGTTTTCTCTTTTTGTCAGCCATGTTTAGCTATAATTCATTATGTTAAACTTTTCAATGGTCTTTATACTTTTTCAAAGATCCATATTCAGCTGTAATTCTGTCTGATAAAACTGTTTATATTCTGAGCAATAAATAAACAAATAGCACCACAGTCCATTTACTATAAAATATTACATTAAGACAAGCCAAATGTTTATAGAAATTTTCATAAAACTGTTGGTTACCACAGCTGCATTAAGATAGTTAAATAATTGTCTCTTTTTTTGTTTTTGTCAAAGTCCACACAGGCTTCAATTACTTTAGAAAACAGCTGGGAAGAATTTCATAATGAATTACCTTTCCCTCCTCTGTTATAATTTCACCTTCAAATTGCCACTATACACTTTATCACTAAACTCTCAATCACACACTAGGTCTATCATTTGAACTAAATTTTTAATGCTTGATAGAAGTCCGGAACATTCCACATAGTAATAGTTATTATGATTCAATAATACTCAGTGATAGAAGAAAACCTTATAATGGTTCTAGTAACAAGTTGCTATAATATAAAAACTGACAGTTCATAACATAAGTATGATTCATAAGCAGCTGTGTCAATAAGATTGCCATAAACTATTGTTTCTATAAATAATTAAATTTAACATTCACACCATGTCAGCTATCTAATTCATGACCTTCACATTCAGCTAAAAACGTCATTTATGTCTAACATAATGTTGACGTTTTTTAAAAACAATTACAAGTTATAATTCTCTCTGTTTTACTTTTCTCTCATAACTAATAGGAAAGACAAAGACTAACCAAACTAGTTTGTTTCACTGACAAATAGATGGGATAAGAAAGAACAAGGGTGAGAAAATTTTACAACAGTAGATAATAGAAAGTTATATATCTATCACATAGGTTAATAAAGCTTTGAATCAAAGTTCCACAAGTTATATATCTATCACATAGGTTAATAAAGCTTTGAATCAAAATTCCACAAGTTATATATCTATCACATAGGTTAATAAAGCTTTGAATCAAAGTTCCACTTGCAAATCAACTGAAGAAAAATATGAAAAAAAAAAAAAAACAACATTTCTCTTTTGGGAGGTTTGAAACTCAAGTAACTTTCAAACAGCTCAATAACAAAATATGTTGGATGTGTGAAAAATATCTACATGGTTCATTATAAACAAAATACAAGTAACAAATCATCGACACAATATGACATTTTAGCAACAAATATTAACCCTTCTGAATGAAAGCATATTTTCATATTAATAAATATACCCAAAACTGAAACAGTAATGTGTCTACCAATAGTCAGTTACTTGATCAATACTGTAGCCGTGTCACAAGTGTATGAGAAGTTTTTAGTTAAGTAGTCTGTCAAGTAACACCATGTGACTGGCTTGTAATTAACTTGTACATCAGGTACCTAGCCTTTACATAAGTATCATATCACTATGTAACTTGTGTTTCATTTTAAATTGAGTAACATATCATCATGTCACATGTGCTTAGGTTTAATTAAGTAGTACAACATCAAATAATGTGCCATGTCTGAAGCTAAATACAAGTCTCTCTCTGGGCTGAAAGTAATTGCTATTTTAGCAGTGGAAGTTCTCCAGAACCAAAAAAATGTTTTCTTGTTAGTTTTCTCCAAGTTCAAAATGCTGACATAGTTCAACTTACACCAAGGACAGAACACTTCCTCAACTTTGATGTAAGCTAAGTTGATGTTTCTCTCAATTAACTAATGTAGTTAAAGAATTAGAATGAACTGTATGAAAGAAATAAGCAATTATAATATGTCTGAGTTTAATTATATAGTATGTTGATTGAGAATTTACTGAGAATAATAGGTAATTTAAAGAGTATTGTGGAAGAATTATTAAAAGTAATAATAAAACATATGATGTGCTGTATTTGTTTAAGTAAAGAATAAATAAAATTGACATGTTTTATTGGAATCTCAGTCTTGGAGTCATTATTTAGTGTAACCGTAAATCTCCTAGAGTTAGTGACTCGTGTGTCCCATTCCCAACTGCATACTACCATCTAATATAAGGTTGGTGTATCTTCTGTGTTGTTAGCCAGGCAAGAGTGGAAGGTCAACATAATAAAAATAATAACTATATACAATTATATAATGTTATGAGATTTAAGCTACTTACAATAAACATGTTTGTTTTCACATTATAACCTGCAGTCATTGTAGAACAAAAATTAAACATGATTCATATTTATTTTCTAATTTATTGTGGTGGTTACGAAGTTGATTAAAGTGACAGAACACAAAAAATTAGAGTAGAGAAAATAACAGATAAAATATATAATTTTATTGAAAACAAGTGTTTGAAATGTATTTTGGTTGTTTCAAGGATCACACAAATATGTCAGATTTTTGAACAAAGAATAGTTTTTAATCATAAAAAGAAAATCACTTCACACTCGGACTATTAACAAAACAGACTTTACATTTTTATTAACAAATCTTTAGTAAAATTACTTCATTAAAAATATGAATTTTTGTGTACTAAAGATTGGAATCATTAGTAAATATCTATTAATGTTTGTTAAGATATGCATATGGCAATAAAAGCTCTAATATAAATACGTAATGTCTGCAATGTGTATCCAAACTTGTGTAAGCCCATCATGAAAGGGTTAATAAATTCCTGATTATAGTGTTCATAAATATGAAGTGTTTGTTAAACTTAAAATGGTGAACTGACTCCAGGTGTTAGTGTTTTTATTGTATTTTATTAGTTATTAATTATTCAAATAACATCACAATTTATAGTGAGTATAAATACACACTGGCAATACTTGTTTACAAAAGTTATGATTTAATAACTTTACAGATCCATGTATAGTACAGAGATGTTCGGATATTTCAATACTAGTTTACAAAAGTTATGGTTTAATAACTTTACAGATCCATGTATAGTACAGAGATGTTCGGATATTTCAATACTAGTTTACAAAAGTTATGATTTAATAACTTTACAGATCCATGTATAGTACAGAGATGTTCGGATATTTCAATACTAGTTTACAAAAGTTATGATTTAATAACTTTACAGATCCATGTATAGTACAGAGATGTTCGGATATTTCAATACTAGTTTACAAAAGTTATGATTTAATAACTTTACAGATCCATGTATAGTACAGAGATGTTCGGATATTTCAATACTTGTTTACAAAAGTTATGATTTAATAACTTTACAGATCCATGTATAGTACAGAGATGTTCGGATATTTCAATACTAGTTTACAAAAGTTATGATTTAATAACTTTACAGATCCATGTATAGTACAGAGATGTTCGGATATTTCAATACTAGTTTACAAAAGTTATGATTTAATAACTTTACAGATCCATGTATAGTACAGAGATGTTCGGATATTTCAATACTAGTTTACAAAAGTTATGATTTAATAACTTTACAGATCCATGTATAGTACAGAGATGTTCGGATATTTCAATACTAGTTTACAAAAGTTATGATTTAATAACTTTACAGATCCATGTATAGTACAGAGATGTTCGGATATTTCAATACTTGTTTACAAAAGTTATGATTTAATAACTTTACAGATCCATGTATAGTACAGAGATGTTCGGATATTTCAATACTAGTTTACAAAAGTTATGATTTAATAACTTTACAGATCCATGTATAGTACAGAGATGTTCGGATATTTCAATACTTGTTTACAAAAGTTATGATTTAATAACTTTACAGATCCATGTATAGTACAGAGATGTTCGGATATTTCAATACTAGTTTACAAAAGTTATGATTTAATAACTTTACAGATCCATGTATAGTACAGAGATGTTCGGATATTTCAATACTTGTTTACAAAAGTTATGATTTAATAACTTTACAGATCCATGTATAGTACAGAGATGTTCGGATATTTCAATACTAGTTTACAAAAGTTATGATTTAATAACTTTACAGATCCATGTATAGTACAGAGATGTTCGGATATTTCAATACTTGTTTACAAAAGTTATGATTTAATAACTTTACAGATCCATGTATAGTACAGAGATGTTCGGATATTTCAATACTAGTTTACAAAAGTTATGATTTAATAACTTTACAGATCCATGTATAGTACAGAGATGTTCGGATATTTCAATACTAGTTTACAAAAGTTATGATTTAATAACTTTACAGATCCATGTATAGTACAGAGATGTTCGGATATTTCAATACTAGTTTACAAAGTTATGATTTAATAACTTTACAGATCCATGTATAGTACAGAGATGTTCGGATATTTCAATACTAGTTTACAAAAGTTATGATTTAATAACTTTACAGATCCATGTATAGTACAGAGATGTTCGGATATTTCAATACTAGTTTACAAAAGTTATGATTTAATAACTTTACAGATCCATGTATAGTACAGAGATGTTCGGATATTTCAATACTAGTTTACAAAAGTTATGATTTAATAACTTTACAGATCCATGTATAGTACAGAGATGTTCGGATATTTCAATACTAGTTTACAAAAGTTATGATTTAATAACTTTACAGATCCATGTATAGTACAGAGATGTTCGGATATTTCAATACTAGTTTACAAAAGTTATGATTTAATAACTTTACAGATCCATGTATAGTACAGAGATGTTCGGATATTTCAATACTAGTTTACAAAAGTTATGATTTAATAACTTTACAGATCCATGTATAGTACAGAGATGTTCGGATATTTCAATACTAGTTTACAAAAGTTATGATTTAATAACTTTACAGATCCATGTATAGTACAGAGATGTTCGGATATTTCAATACTAGTTTACAAAAGTTATGATTTAATAACTTTACAGATCCATGTATAGTACAGAGATGTTCGGATATTTCAATACTAGTTTACAAAAGTTATGATTTAATAACTTTACAGATCCATGTATAGTACAGAGATGTTCGGATATTTCAATACTTGTTTACAAAAGTTATGATTTAATAACTTTACAGATCCATGTATAGTACAGAGATGTTCGGATATTTCAATACTTGTTTACAAAAGTTATGATTTAATAACTTTACAGATCCATGTATAGTACAGAGATGTTCGGATATTTCAATACTAGTTTACAAAAGTTATGATTTAATAACTTTACAGATCCATGTATAGTACAGAGATGTTCGGATATTTCAATACTTGTTTACAAAAGTTATGATTTAATAACTTTACAGATCCATGTATAGTACAGAGATGTTCGGATATTTCAATACTAGTTTACAAAAGTTATGATTTAATAACTTTACAGATCCATGTATAGTACAGAGATGTTCGGATATTTCAATACTAGTTTACAAAAGTTATGATTTAATAACTTTACAGATCCATGTATAGTACAGAGATGTTCGGATATTTCAATACTAGTTTAGTTTAATAACTTTACAGATCCAAGTATAGTACAGAGATGTTATATAACTTTACAGATCCATTTAATACTTTACAGATCCATGTATCGGATGTTCGGATCAATACTAGTTTACAAAAGTTATGATTTAATAACTTTACAGATCCATGTATAGTACAGAGATGTTCGGATATTTCAATACTTGTTTACAAAAGTTATGATTTAATAACTTTACAGATCCATGTATAGTACAGAGATGTTCGGATATTTCAATACTAGTTTACAAAAGTTATGATTTAATAACTTTACAGATCCATGTATAGTACAGAGATGTTCGGATATTTCAATACTAGTTTACAAAAGTTATGATTTAATAACTTTACAGATCCATGTATAGTACAGAGATGTTCGGATATTTCAATACTAGTTTACAAAAGTTATGATTTAATAACTTTACAGATCCATGTATAGTACAGAGATGTTCGGATATTTCAATACTAGTTTACAAAAGTTATGATTTAATAACTTTACAGATCCATGTATAGTACAGAGATGTTCGGATATTTCAATACTAGTTTACAAAAGTTATGATTTAATAACTTTACAGATCCATGTATAGTACAGAGATGTTCGGATATTTCAATACTAGTTTACAAAAGTTATGATTTAATAACTTTACAGATCCATGTATAGTACAGAGATGTTCGGATATTTCAATACTAGTTTACAAAAGTTATGATTTAATAACTTTACAGATCCATGTATAGTACAGAGATGTTCGGATATTTCAATACTAGTTTACAAAGTTATGATTTAATAACTTTACAGATCCATGTATAGTACAGAGATGTTCGGATATTTCAATACTAGTTTACAAAAGTTATGATTTAATAACTTTACAGATCCATGTATAGTACAGAGATGTTTCAAAAGTTATGATTTAATAACTTTACAGATCCATGTATAGTCAATACTAGTTTACAAAAGTTATGATTTAATAACTTTACAGATCCATGTATAGTACAGAGATGTTCGGATATTTCAATACTAGTTTACAAAAGTTATGATTTAATAACTTTACAGATCCATGTATAGTACAGAGATGTTCGGATATTTCAATACTAGTTTACAATAAAAGTTATGATTTAATAACTTTACAGATCCATGTATAGTACAGAGATGTTCGGATATTTCAATACTAGTTTACAAAAGTTATGATTTAATAACTTTACAGATCCATGTATAGTACAGAGATGTTCGGATATTTCAATACTAGTTTACAAAAGTTATGATTTAATAACTTTACAGATCCATGTATAGTACAGAGATGTTCGGATATTTCAATACTAGTTTACAAAAGTTATGATTTAATAACTTTACAGATCCATGTATAGTACAGAGATGTTCGGATATTTCAATACTAGTTTACAAAAGTTATGATTTAATAACTTTACAGATCCATGTATAGTACAGAGATGTTCGGATATTTCAATACTAGTTTACAAAAGTTATGATTTAATAACTTTACAGATCCATGTATAGTACAGAGATGTTCGGATATTTCAATACTAGTTTACAAAAGTTATGATTTAATAACTTTACAGATCCATGTATAGTACAGAGATGTTCGGATATTTCAATACTAGTTTACAAAAGTTATGATTTAATAACTTTACAGATCCATGTATAGTACAGAGATGTTCGGATATTTCAATACTAGTTTACAAAAGTTATGATTTAATAACTTTACAGATCCATGTATAGTACAGAGATGTTCGGATATTTCAATACTAGTTTACAAAAGTTATGATTTAATAACTTTACAGATCCATGTATAGTACAGAGATGTTGATATTTCAATACTAGTTTACAAAAGTTATGATTTAATAACTTTACAGATCCATGTATAGTACAGAGATGTTCGGATATTTCAATACTAGTTTACAAAAGTTATGATTTAATAACTTTACAGATCCATGTATAGTACAGAGATGTTCGGATATTTCAATACTAGTTACAAAAGTTATGATTTAATAACTTTACAGATCCATGTATAGTACAGAGATGTTCGGAGTTTACTAGTTTAAAAGTTATGATTTAATAACTTTACAGATCCATGTATAGTACAGAGATGTTCGGATATTTCAATACTAGTTTACAAAAGTTATGATTTAATAACTTTACAGATCCATGTATAGTACAGAGATGTTCGGATATTTCAATACTAGTTTACAAAAGTTATGATTTAATAACTTTACAGATCCATGTATAGTACAGAGATGTTCGGATATTTCAATACTTGTTTACAAAAGTTATGATTTAATAACTTTACAGATCCATGTATAGTACAGAGATGTTCGGATATTTCAATACTTGTTTACAAAAGTTATGATTTAATAACTTTACAGATCCATGTATAGTACAGAGATGTTCGGATATTTCAATACTAGTTTACAAAAGTTATGATTTAATAACTTTACAGATCCATGTATAGTACAGAGATGTTCGGATATTTCAATACTTGTTTACAAAAGTTATGATTTAATAACTTTACAGATCCATGTATAGTACAGAGATGTTCGGATATTTCAATACTTGTTTACAAAAGTTATGATTTAATAACTTTACAGATCCATGTATAGTACAGAGATGTTCGGATATTTCAATACTAGTTTAAAAAATTATATGTTACATCATATAATAAATCACTTTTTATTCTGTAAACTTAATGAAGACTATACACACATATTGGATCATTGTATAAAAATAAAGCTTACCTAATAATGACAATTATGATGAATATCTTGAAAATATGAAGGATAATAAAAATGACGAAACACGATGTGAATGTATATGAAAATTTACCAAAACATGTTTACAACTACATAAATCAACACTATCAGAAGTCAACATGTATTTATAAGGTTGTGTAAAGAATCCAGAAACAATTATTACACATCTCTATAGGCAACATGCTATATCAATGCTAACCCAATGTGATCTTGTTTTTCTTACCATCTTGGAGAATTGTTCTGGCATTTAAACAAGCAACAATGACTGCATAACCTCTCTGTAATACTATATCTCTGAAGAACTATGTTTTGTCCACATAGTTTATACACTTAGTTGTACAGTACCAAGAAGGTTATTATCAAACTGTTACAGGTCTCAAGAAGTAGGATAAAATAAACTACATAATGAACAAATAAGAATCCAAAGGACTTTGTTAACTATTAGAAGTTAGATTAAGATATAATTTAATGTTAGTGTTTAAATTTCAGTTTAATAATAAGTAGATAGTACTGACTAACTATTTTCCTGTGAAATGGAAAAACTTTGAATGTCTTAAAGTGGACAAAAGGATCAGATTGCATTTGAGATATACAAGTATTTTTTGTAAATATAGTAAGATGGTGGTTGTAATGTATCAGGTCATCTCATAAGTAATGTCTAAAAATTTAATACAGAAAGTGCATCATCATTTTTGTCTTTGATCAGTTGTAAAGGTGTTGTGTTACACCAGGATAATGCATGGACCCATACAGCAATGATCACACCTGTTACCATTGAAGAGCAAGACTGGGAAAAACTTCCCATCTGATTATCATCTATTCCAAAGTTTGAAGAACTATTTTGATGGAAAAGAGCTTGGAACACATGATGTCAAAACTACCCTCTCTACATTCTTATCCTCCAAACCTCAAGAGTTTTATGTAAGTGACATTCAGAAGCTTGTGAGTCATTGGCAGGAAGTAATTAATAATAATGGAACATACATTATTGATTATATAACATTAAAAGTGTTTGAAATCCTTTCTCTTTTTCTGAACTTAAAATCAGACATTACTTAAGGGATGACCTGATATATGGATATAAAGAAGTTTTCCATCAGTTTATTACATTTTTAACCATGTTCCACAATGATTCTCCCATTTTTGCTTTCTCTAAACATTTCTCAGTTACAGATCTTTTGTCCATGGTTTAATCACATGAATCTATTCACACACATGTTAAGATAAAGGTAAATGATTTTCTGAAATTAGATGATAATGTTCAACTTCATGGATATATTGTTACTTCAGTTTTACCACTAATCTATATCTGGATATAAACATTAAAATACTGTAATTTTACATTGTTTATTATTTACAAACTACTCATTGTCATATGATCTTGATCATAATAAATATTTTCATGACATCGGTATTTTAAAGTCTCAGAATTCTCAGTGACAAAGTAAAAGTTTCTATATTCATAAAACACCAAACTGATGGTGTTGTATTTAGACATTAAATTGGACAGTGACCCTTATATGAATGTCAAGGATTGTTTTAAATCCCTTAAAAATTCTGGGCATGTTAATAAAGCTGAAAAAAACAACCCAAAACCATGGCATTTGTTTCATTTAAAATTAGTTATAGAATTCAAATTAATATTACAACCAGTAAAGGTATGTGTGATTAACTTGTTAAATAATCTTTAACCAGGTTTTATACCTTTCTCTGGTATTTTAAGATATCATTCATTTGCAGACAACTTCTCAGTTTATGAAACTTATCTACATCTCAAATATACTACATGGCCGAAAGTATGTGAACACCCATTCTAATTAGTTGGTGTGGCTATTTTAGCCACACACATTGCTAACAGGTGCATAAAATAAAGCACACAGCCATGCAGTCTCCATAGACAAACATTGGTAGTACAATGGGTCATTCTGAAGAACTCAGTGACTTTCAACATGGCACTGTCATAGGATGCCACATTTCTAACAAGTCAGTTCATCAAATTTCTGCCCTTCAAGAGCTACCCCTATCAATTCTAAGTGCTGCTATTGTGAAGTAGAAACATCTAGGAGGAACAAAACCTCAGCCATGAAGTGGTAGGCCTCACAAGCTCACATAACAGGACTGCCAAGTGCTGAAGCTCATAAAATCATCTGTCCACAGTTGCATCACTCACTATCAAGTTCCAAACTGCCTCTGGAAGCAACAAAAGTACAAGAACTGTTCATCAGGAGCTTCATGAAATGGGTTTCCATGGCTGAGCAGCCACACACAAGCCTAAGATCACCATGCACAATGTTAAATGTTAGTTAGAGTGATGTAAAGCATACTGCCATTGGACTCTGGAGCAGTGGAAACGTGTTCTCTGGAGTGATGAATCATACTTCACTATCTGGCAGTCTGACAGACAAATCTGGGTTTGGTGAATGTCAAGAGAACACTAACTGTCTGAATGCAGTGCCGACTGTAAAGTTTTGTGGAGGAGGAATAATGGTCTGGGGCTGTTTCTCATGGTTTGGGCTAGACTCTTTCGTTTCAGTTAAGGAAAATCTTAATGCTACAGCATACAATGACATTCTAGAGAATTGTGTGCTTCCAACCTTGTGGCAAACATTTGGGGAAGGCCCTTTTTTGTTTCAGCATGAAAATGCCTCCATGCACAAAGTGAGGTCCATAAAGCCATCATTTGCTGAGATTGGTGTGGAAGAACGTGACTGACTTGCACAGAGCCCTAACCTCAACCCCATCGAACACCTTTGGAATTGGAACGTCGTCTGCAAGCCAGGCCTTCTCCCCGACCTCACCAATGCTCTTGTGGCTGAATAGGAGTGAATCCCTGCAGCCATTTTCCAAATTCTAGTAAAAAGACTTCCCAGAAGAGTGGAAGCTGTTATAGCGACAAAAGGGGGGGAGGGCAAACTCCATATTAATGTCCATGCTTTTGGAATGAGATGTTCAACAAGCACATATGGTTGTGATGGTCATGCATCCATATACTTTTGGCCATGTAGTGTATATATCAGTTCTCTAATGATTTCTTTGCTTTTTGTTTTTCTTTTGACATTTTGTACTTTTAAATGACTATTCTTTGAAAAATTAATTTTAAACTTTACTTAGACTATTTTCTTCAGTATTCATCTGCTTTTAATTTTTTTGCCATTTAAGACTAAAACTTGTACAGCTAAACAGAATGATACATTGTTTCTCTTTTACTCCCACTGCCACTTTTATTATAAAGTACAGATTCTGTACTGAGTTAGGATTATACATTATTATCACAAATGAGTCACTATATTGACAACACAAATATCCCTTCATACACAGGAAGGGTGGTATCCTCATATCAGATATATTCCACTTGCTACTATTACTATACTGTGGAACAAGAATTAAAGTTTATGACAAATTTATATTGAGTCATTCTGTTATCACATTACAACTGATTCATAACTTGTATGTATCCCAGAATTACAATGTTTAAGTTGGTGTAAATATCTCTTTCATGTAGATCCATATCATTTTACTTGTTCAGTGTTACTGTTTGTTTAGTACCTGGGTCTGTGGTGATCTTACAGGACCTGAAGTGTTATATATAAACAAATACAATAACTGTATATGTATTGTTACTTAGTTTATGTATTATGTTCTAGTATGTTATCCACTGCATTATTACAGTACTCCAGTTAATGAAGTTGTTAGTATAGTTAGCGATATTCTCCTGTACATCATATTGTTAGAGGATAGTGAAGTGTGTCTAGGTGCGTTTTAAAACACCACAACTATTACATTTAGTTCCTTTTTTTACTATATACAGCATTTCATTACCCCACAGTTTTGTCAGGACAAGTCCAGCATGGCCAAGGTCCTCTAAAGGCTAATGTTTCCTTTCCTAGCTAAAGAAGAATGCTCTTTCTTCATTTATTTAATATGAGAATCTTAGCTGTCTGTTAATCTAGAGGTAACATACTAAACTGAAATTAATATTTCTAATATAAAAGATGGAACTAAAATCAGTACTCATCTCCAGATGAACACATTTATATTCTTCCTATCATTGTATAGATAGCTGAGTCTCTATAAACACTTATTTATTTATAAAGAGGTTGACAGTGGTGTTAACTGATGGAGGAAGTCTTTTGTGATGTGTGACATAAATAGTAAACTAGTATCATCACTACATTCTTCAGCTCTGTTATATTGTCATTACTATATGGTTTGTTTTTGTGATGTGTGACATAAATAGTAAACTAGTATCATGACTACATTCTTCAGCTCTGTTATATTGTCATTACTATATGGTTTGTATCATCACTACATTCTTTTGTGTCATTACTATATGGTTTGTTTTGTGATGTGACATAAATAGTAAACTAGTATCATCACTACATTCTTCAGCTCTGTTATATTGTCATTACTATATGGTTTGTTTTGTGATGTGTGACATAAATAGTAAACTAGTATCATCACTACATTCTTCAGCTCTGTTATATTGTCATTACTATATGGTTTGTTTTGTGATGTGTGACATAAATAGTAAACTAGTATCATGACTACACTACATTCTTCAGCTCTGTTATATTGTCATTACTATATGGTTTGTTTTGTGATGTGTGACATAAATAGTAAACTAGTATCATCACTACATTCTTCAGCTCTGTTATATTGTCATTACTATATGGTTTGTTTTGTGATGTGTGACATAAATAGTAAACTAGTATCATCACTACATTCTTCAGCTCTGTTATATTGTCATTACTATATGGTTTGTTTTGTGATGTGTGTGTGACATAAATAGTATGGTTTGTTTTGTGAACATAAATAGTAAACTAGTATCATCACTACATTCTTCAGCTCTGTTATATTGTCATTACTATATGGTTTGTTTTGTGATGTGTGACATAAATAGTAAACTAGTATCATCACTACATTCTTCAGCTCTGTTATATTGTCATTACTATATGGTTTGTTTTGTGATGTGTGACATAAATAGTAAACTAGTATCATCACTACATTCTTCAGCTCTGTTATATTGTCATTACTATATGGATTATTTATTGTGTTTCTGTCTGTAACATTCTGTTCTTATGTACTTCAGAATGTCCTACAGTAGTTTATCATCAACCAACAACTTTGTTTCCAGCTTGAAAGAAAAGCAGTTTTTCAAAACATGACAAAAGAAAATTAAAACTCAAGTTCCTTTAAAATATCTTTTCTCCAACAGTCTAATGTTATAATTTTCCTGCACAGAGAATATACATCTTATAGACACTTACCAACCCTTACATAAAACTTTTCTCAATTATTATATCCTCTATATACTTACAGGTTTCACTCACCATTAGTCTAAATACTTTTATCTACCCAAGCATGTTTAATGTGGTTCAGCTGTACTGTAGCATATAAACAATCCTCTACCAACAGGCATGTGACTTACTCTCCTCATGCAACTACCTCTTCCTGGTGTCTAACCTCACTTGGAGATTAGATGCTAGAAACAGAAACACTAAATTGGATGTAAAGTGTGATAAGTGTCAATCAGTAATATATTTTATTGGTAAGAAAATGATAAGTTCCAATATGATACCTCACCTTTACTAATATAAAAACTAGAATCCTATACATTGACCTGTTGAATGGAGTGGTGTAACATTACCAAAATTATCCCTTTTTAAAATACATCTAAAAAGAGCCCAGGGAGTTTATCAACATCTCTGTTCAGTAAACACACTAGAGGGAGATTGAACTACATCAGAATCAGTTTTACTCTTCACTCTTGATGAAAACATCATCACTGAATGGACAACAAAGAGAAACATGATAAACAGCAGAAAGAGTAGCCCAAGAGTTGGCGGTGGGTGGTGATGACTAGCTGCCTTCCCTCTAGTCTTACACTGCTAAATTAGGGACGGCTAGCACAGATAGCCCTCGAGTAGCTTTGTGCGAAATTCCAAAACAAACAAACAAAGATACTACAAGAGAGGATGAAAGTCCCTGGTACTGCAGTAATTAGGGGTAGTATTTATAGAACGATTAAGTCACATTTCAGTTGTAGCTTATAGATCAAGAGGAAATAAGATATTTAAGAATTATGGTTCAACTACAATAGTTGCAAGTATAAAAAGTACAGTCAATGTTCGTGAAGCTTTAGTTAAGTGATTTTAGATTGATAATTTACACCGGAATATCAAATATCAAATAGCAACCTAAATATGAACCTAAATAGCAACCTAAATATGAACCTGGCAAACGTTTTGGGAAATTCAGTCCGCCTTTCTGATATTCAACTGTATGCAAGTGCATGATGTGCAACTGCAGGTTTCTCCTTCTAGAAATAAATAAATGAGATTACATGTATGATAAAAATCGAAGTTTAAACAAGGGATAAACGTTTAGTAATGAATGACGAAATTATATAAGTGTTTTGGGTTAAAGTTGAATTCTATACAATATGGACTAAACAGGAAGATTATACATACCTGTACACTGGCATCGATCCTCAGTTTCCGCTTTTCTATTGCACATGATACACTCACAACCGTCTTCTTTACCACATGTGCACTTCTCGATACATGTGCATGTAGGATCTGTAAAGAGGAATGTGGCACAAATTAATTAGGTGTCATGATACATTGAAGTTCACATTAATAGTTGATTATGTCAGAAACGTTACTTTGTGGTTGACGTTAAGTTAAACAACTGACACAGTTTAACTTGTGTAATCTACAATAGATTAAATCTAATAATGAAGTGTATATAGTGTGGGTTAGTTATAACACTTCGTAAAGTACAAGTCATTAAGATACGAAATATTGTTGAGATAGGAGGTGAAGGTGTGGTTTGAACTGGAAGTTTTAACCATGTTGAGACTGCTAATGAAACTTCCATTGTTTTTTTTAGATTAAAGATGTCAGACAATAGGTTTAGCTCTTATGTCCCAGTATCACACTTAAATAAACGTGACAGCTTAAGTAGTGTTAAGCTTTCGAAATCAGTTTCAGTGGTAAATTAGGAAGTAAGTAGAAGGTGAGAAATTCCGCAAAAGTAAGAGGATTACTATTGTTCAACCACGAGCTATCTTAATACATGTTGGTAAGAGTTAGATTTGGTTAGAGGCATATGAAATAATGGTAATTCTCTATGTATATAGTTTGACAAGTAACTGACGTAGTTTGATAAAAGTTATTTACCTAAGTGAAAAAATGTATTAGATGATTTTGTAAACCACTTTCCATATTACATAAGACGTACCCAGATATTAAGAATAACTGACATAGCCCCTAGATAATTAGGGCTGGTTATGTTCTAAAAGGCAGTTTAGGTAATATTTGATAACACCTATAAATTTCTGGATTTTACTTCCATATAAAACCTTACAGTAAATGGTAACAGAGCATTTTGAGTTATGGATTCATACTATTTCATTAACGTCATTTTTATAACAACGAAATCGCATGGAAGGAAATCTTAGTATCGTTAAACAGTTAAGCCGCTAAATATGAATATTTAGATTCATATAATTCAAAGATATCTCTAGTAGTCATTTATAGAAGGAGTACGTTTGTTTTTGAATTTCGCGCAAAGTTGATCGAGGGCTATCTGCGCTAGCAATAAAAAAAATAGCAGTGTAAGACAAGAGGGAAGGCAGCTAGTCATCACCACCCACCGCCAACTCTTCAGCAACTCTTTCACTGACGAACAATAGGGTTGATCGTCACATTATAACGTCCCCACGGCTGAAAATGAATGTTTGGTGCGACTGGGATTCGAACCCGCGGATTACGAGTCGAACGCCTTAATACGCTTTGCCATGCCAGGCCAGTATAGGAAACACAATTCGGTGAAATAACAATTTTGTTTGGGAATTTCACAAAGCTACTCGAGGGCTATCTGTGCTAGCCGTCCCTAATTTAGCAGTGTAAGACTAGAGGGAAGGCAGCTAGTCATCACCACCCACCGCCAACTCTTGGGCTACTCTTTTACCAACGAATAGTGGGATTGACCGTCACATTATACACCCCACGGCTGGGAGGGCGACATGTTTAGCGCGACGCGGGCGCGAACCCGCGACCCTCGGATTACGAGTCGCACGCCTTTGCCATGCCGGGCCAAAATGAAATTCCCAGGTGAGGCCCGAACGAAATAACAATGCTTTACGTTTCATTGAGTACATGGTATAGATAGCGATTATTTCTGGAGTTATTTATACGTAGGCTTACCATTACTTCCAAAGTGGGACAGTTTATGAATTTGATTATAGGTACTGAAAGTGGTATAAAGTGCTATTCACTCACATCGTTCTTAGTAGTAGTATTATTATACAACGTTCCCGAGATTAGGTAAGAAAGCAAGTATTATTATACAACGTTCCCGAGATTAGGTAAGAAAGCAAGTATTATTATACAACGTTCCCGAGATTAGGTAAGAAAGCAAGTATTATTATACAACGTTCCCGAGATTAGGTAAGAAAGCAAGTATTATTATACAACGTTCCCGAGATTAGGTAAGAAAGTATTATTATACAACGTTCCCGAGATTAGGTAAGAAGTATTATTATACAACGTTCCCGAGATTAGGTAAGAAAGCAAGTATTATTATACAACGTTCCCGAGATTAGGTAAGAAAGCAAGTATTATTATACAACGTTCCCGAGATTAGGTAAGAAAGCAAGTATTATTATACAACGTTCCGAGATTAGGTAAGAAAGCGAGATTAGGTAAGAAAGCAAGTATTATTATACAACGTTCCCGAGATTAGGTAAGAAAAGCAAGTATTATTATACAACGTTCCCGAGATTAGGTAAGAAAGCAAGTATTATTATACAACGTTCCCGAGATTAGGTAAGAAAGCAAGTATTATTATACAACGTTCCGAGATTAGGTAAGAAAGCAAGTATTATTATACAACGTTCCCGATATTAGGTAAGAAAGTGCGTTGATCTTTGAAACTGTTGAGAAAGTTACACATTTTTCTTCACAAGCTATTTCCTTTGCTTTCAAATTGTCGGATGTTGATCACCAGAAGGATGAACCATAAACATATTGAAATAGACAATTAGTATTGATCGAAGCAAAATTACATGCAGACGGTTTTAGAGAAGTTAAAGCAGTTTGCTGTGGTCCACTTTAGAAAGCGATTGAGGGTAGTCCGTAGCTGCTGGTCAATGTACCTCGTGTTTGACGACTGACATGAGGTGCGAAAGTCGTCGACAGAACTCGTTTGCAATAGCGAGTTGTTCAGCGACAGCATTAATCTTTAAACTGAAAAGTGTGACACTCAAAGATACATACCTGAGGGACTCCAAGTTCCTCTAGAGAAGAATTAGAGTGGCGAAACCTCGTATACTTTGAATATCCTGTTCATTAAGAGTTTAGTAAACATGGTCAAACGGCCATTTTCGCAAAATGCCATACTTCCATGTTGTATCAAGTCTTGTCAGTGTCAAAGAATAGATACACGATGTCGTTTGAGAATGGCTTCTCTGACGTTATGTCAGAATAAGGTGGTCTTTGGTGGAGCACTCTCGTTGGAACCCATACTGGGTGAGAGAGAGGAGGTAGATTTATTAGAGTTCGTGAAAGCAATTGGACAGTTGTTTGGTAGTATCTAGCATCAGGAAAAGACATTCTACTGCCAGATCAGAATTGCAAGAGAAGCGAGAGAGAGAGAGATGAAGCATGTTAGTGTACATCAGACACAACAGATGTACTGAGAGATTGAGTAAAGGCCAATTTGAGTTCCAACAATGTAAGAGTGTGGATTAATCATAGAAGTAAACAGCTTGAAGGAAAAGGTGATCGCTCACTCGAGTCTTGGTGGCTAAGAAGGGAAGGTGGAGAGCTAGATATCCAGCAAAAGCTTTCACTTGCTGTATAGGTGATGGTCTGGGTATCAGCTACTTCTTGGCCATCAGAGCAAGAACAAGAGGGGGACAAAATTACATTGCTCACAGACCTTTCGAATATTGTCCCACAGTTTTGAAACTGGTGGTACAAGATATACTAGTTATGAACCGAATCCAACATTCCTTATGGCTTTGATTTCTTACCCACTGAGCATGGAAAGTGATGTGGTTCGAGAGTAGGATATCTACAGAAATATTTTTGCTCGTTTTTGAGCCTTCCATGCCATGTGACACGTAGGATTCTACCACGGACGAAAATATAGTGGAAAGCATATTGAGATTCTAGGAATATATTGATCAAATGCTTGTATTATACAGTCAGTTTGTTACTGGAGTGGTCTGTTGGTAGCTTACAGACGAAGACAGGGCTAAGGTTCTGCAAGGATAGTGAAAGAGCTGGTTTGTTTGATCCAGCTTCTACCAGGGCACGAAGGTCGGGGTGGCATCGACCACGACCATTGTGAGACCCACGGAAACACGTAGGGCTACAATCTCCAAGGGTGTGTCGAGTGGTAAAGATAAAGGTGCTGATTTACCAACAGTGCCACCCCTCCATGCATTCGTTCACACAGACTGTCATTTCTGTACAAATAAAAATGTCTGAAGGTGACTAATGGCAGGTTGAGAAATGTATTCTATAAGGAGAGAGAGGATGGTGGGAAGCAATTAGAGTTTTCATGTCATCCAGATTAGAATGTAACCTTCTATAGTTCCATTGTATTATGGTGGCTCTGTGTTGGCGAGGCCTGGCATGGCCTAGCGCGTTAAGGCGTGTGCTTCGTAATCTGAGGGTCGCGGGTTCGCGCCCGAGTCGTGCCAAAACATGCTCGCCCTCCCAGCCGTGGGGTGTTATAATGTGACGGTCAATCCCACTATTCGTTGGTAAAAGAGCAGCCCAAGAGTTGGCGGTGGGTGGTGATGACTAGCTGCCTTCCCTCTAGTCTTACACTGCAAAATTAGGGACGGCTAGCTCAGCTGTTGGCATGTAACTGGGAAGTCGATAAGCCAGTCGAATGGCAAGATTCTGGGCTTGTTGCAATTTTTTTAAGGTGGTTGAGGAGCGCGTTCGCAGTAATCATGTTGCCGTATTCAATGATCGGCCGAATGTAAATCTTGTAAATGGTAAGAATCGTTTTAGTTCTACTGCCTTTGGCAATTCTACTGATTCTTCTGAAGATTCGTTTGTAGACTTTTGAGAGTATGGTTCTGAAGTGATCAGTCCAAGTGAGTTTCTTGTTGAACGTGATACCAAGAAATTTAATAGTGGGGGAGAATTTAAACTTAGTCAGTTTGTCTTTAGGGATGGATTTGCTTTTTCTCGATATTTTGAGTTTAAAGGTTATAGCCTGAGTTTTAGTTGCATTAAGCACGACCCGCCAGGTGTTAGTTACACCAAGTGGTTATACTGTTCAGTGTGAATTGAACGTTAGAGGTGGCCAGTAGGGGTTCGCGTGACGTACTCCATACTGCTATGAGGTCAGCATATCGCGACGCATAGGTGTACTTAACTTTAGGAAAAGGGATGTCGTTAACATATACATAAAAGAAGGCTGAGTACTGAACCTTGGGGAACGCCTGTCGAGAGGTGACCAATGTTAATTCTTACTTCAGCTGTTCTATTGTCTAAAAAGTTAGATATTCATCTTGTTAAGGTGGACGGGAAGTTAAACTGAAGGAGTATAAACTTGAGGTCCTGGTTACAGACTGAGTCAAAGGCTTGTGTGGTTTTTATTAAATCCTTGTATGATAGATTAAAATAACCTCCGACGAGGCGGATTTGAACCACCGACCTATGGATAACTATAAACCTCCTACAGTCCACCGCTCTACCAACTGAGCTATCGTCGGATGTTGTAGACTAAGCCAACTAGTTTTAACTGAAAATCCTACTTGACGTCGTAAGCTCTGCCCAGACCTGACTGAACTCTCAAAAACTGAGCGGTAAACTCTATATAGTCCCTTCAGCTCTCATCTGATGGGAACTTATAGAAAAGATAACAGACTCTTATTTCATATAGAAACTAATAATATTATCAATGACATTCAAAATGCAGCCCGGCATCAGACCAGTGATTACATTAACTGAAACTATCTTTCAAGCATTCAACCCTAAACATATGACAGTTGCAGCATTCCTGAATGTTAAAAAAAAACATTCGTTTGGCATAACGGACTGCCGTTCAAACTGTACCAACTCAAAATTACATAACGGACTACCGTTCAAACTGTACCAACTCAAAATTCTAACGGACTGCCGTTCAAACTGTACCAACTCAAAATTACATAACGGACTGCCGTTCAAACTGTACCAACTCAAAATTACATAACGGACTGCCGTTCAAACTGTACCAACTCAAAATTACATAACGAACTGCCGTTCAAACTGTAGCAACTCAAAATTACATAGACTGCCGTTCAAACTGAACCAACTCAAAATTCCACACACAATTATTCGCTGTATCTCAAGTTTTCTCCCCAACATACAGGCCAGAGCACAATTCAATCAAATACATTCCCGCTTATTCAGGCTGGTGGCAGACGTACCGCAAGGGTCTGCTATCAGCTCACTCTTGAACTTAATATACTTCAACAACGTTCGGTAACTCAAACTCGGGTATACTCAGGCGTCACAATATGCTAATAACGCTGCTGTTTCGAGTACGTCAATAGAATAATTAGTCGCA
This sequence comes from Tachypleus tridentatus, assembly GCF_004210375.1. NCBI lineage: Eukaryota > Metazoa > Arthropoda > Merostomata > Xiphosura > Limulidae > Tachypleus > Tachypleus tridentatus. Next base: position 42,856,957 of record NW_027467782.1, on the reverse strand, counting down.
GCTAGTAGAGCTCAAACGTCGCTCAATCACATAACCGAATTGTGTGATCGCAGACGTATAGCTTTAAATCCTAACAAAATACAGGCAATTGTATTTCACCCATGTTGTAAAAAGAAAAATAATAAATTAATCCAACCAAAACTTACTCTACTAGACACCGATATAAAATTAACTAATTCTATAAATACCTCGGAGTCACCTTCAATCGGTCTGTATAATAGACGGGTCACTTTAGCAAAATTTGTAAATTTGTCAATCAACGTAATACTTTTTTTTCAGACGCATTGGAGGTACTCACAAAGGACGCTTGGCCAGTACCACTACAACTATTTACAAAGCTTATATTAGACCACTTACTGAATATGGATACATAGTCGCGTGCAGCATGCTCAATGACCTCATGCAAAAGTTAGAAACACTACGATATCGAGTTTCCCGTGTAGCACATCGTTTACCAAGGTATACGCCCCAAGGCTACTTAGATTCACTACGGATATTACCTAAACTTAGTGAAATAACCCACAATTTAGCCGCAAGATATTATCAAAGAGCCAGAACAAGAAAAACAATTCTTAAACTTAGCTGAAACACCCAACACGTGGCGCCCCACTAGTCTCCTTAATATATTTGTAGTGTATAGAGTACTAACCACTTTCCCTACACCAGATTCTTGACACAGGATCTATAGATCCCACACCACTCTGAAGGACCCTAAGTCCCATACCGGTCGTTTATCTTTGTGATACTTACTAGTCGGTACCTGTCGTCAGTTTTTCCGCCGCTGCTTGCTTGCCTATTATCCATAACCACAGTTTGTTTGTTTATACGTGTCAGTAATGTACGTAAGTATTTACATACGTGAATTCGCACGTCCTTTTTGTTGTTTTTTCTCATGTAGCTTTATCTAATATCCAGTCACGAGTAGGTAGGAGAGAAAATAAATTTCTGAGTTGATTCTGACTCATAACCTCGGCTAGGGACCAGTTAGATCTTAAACCGAAATATCTGCATGTTTTCTCTGCTGTAGATAAAGTTAGAGAGAAATAGTATTCAGGAAGATCTTTCCTCTGCACATTTTGTCTGGTCACTATTTTTTACGTTTTTCTACTCTTTTCAAATATGGGGTGTTACGAAACTAATGAATTGTATTAATATTTCATAATCGCTGGTTCTCGCGAACACGAAAAAGCAACTTGCAGTGTAACTGGTTGCACTAAGGTTTTAAAGAATCCTTGTGTTATTAATCTAACATAACACATGGAGAGACACTATAAAGCAGAATTTGAAAATCTAGTAAGAAGACGCAAAGCTTCAACTATGAAAAGATCACTCCTTCAAGGACCCGGCATGGCCAGGTGGGTTAAGGCGTAATCCGAGGGTCGCGGGTTCGAATCCCGGTCGCACCAAACATGCTCGCCCTTTCAGCCGTGGAGGCGTTATAATGTCACTGTCAATCCCACTATTCGTTGGTAAAAGAGTAGCCCACGAGTTGGCGGTGGGTGGTGATGACTAGCTGCCTACTCTCTAGTCTTACACTGCTATATAAGGGACAACTAGCACAGATAGCCCTCGAGTAGCTTTGCGCGAAATTCAAAACAAACAAAAACACTCCTGCAATATGAGAATAAACACAGCAAAAACACAACTCGTAGTCTTTACGAAATCCACAAAACACAAAAAACAACAGCCAGAACTATATATGAATGGCACTCTACTCCAGATTGCCCCATCGATAAAATTTGTAGGTCTGACCTATTATTCAAAACTAACTTGGATCAATTATGTGAACGGAATTTAAAATAAAGTCTGGCGAAGAACTAACTATGCTAGGAGTCTAACTGGTAAAAACAATGGAGCATCTACAGATAACATACTAAAAATCTATAAAACATATATTAGACCTGTAATAGATTATGCAGCTCCAGCATGGATAACTGTAAGCAATAAAATAATTAAACCCAAACTACAAACAATCCAAAACACACTCCTCACAACTGCATACAGAGTTCCAAGAACAATATCATCTCAATTCATTCACAAATACTCGAACATACCAACCATACCAGATAGACTCCTACATATTACAATAATGTACTTTAATAAGAATTGGATGAAAAACGAATTACTATGCGAACTAGACAGGTACCTCATACATGATGAAGCTAGTCCTAAATATCTCTCCCCAGTTAACTTATATTTCAAATATAAAAATAAATAAAAAAAGAAAATATATAAACTTTAAATAAAAATTAAAAAATATATATTTATAGTTTATTTATTTATGTATTTAAAAAAAAATGCCACCAGCAAACTTGACATTCTGCTAATAGAATAATAACTGTATACGAGCCAAAATACATGGACATTGTCCTGAAAAGGACCAAATAAAATTCAGTTCACAGTCATAAATATCAATCAGCCAAGTACGGGGAGGAGGAAGAGGTCATAGAGAACCTGACCCTCCAGGTTATGTACCCAAACACCGACGACATTCACAATATGAGAAGACTCAAGACCACAGCGACACCAAGCGTAGAAAAACTATTCACGAGTTGTTGTTTTTTTCAACGATAAATATTCCAATGGACATAAAAGGTTTCATAATGCTATGATTGAGTTGGTAACCCTAAATTTGAGACATTTTCCTACAGTATAGGAGAGTATGTTTTAAAGTAATCGATCCAATTAAAAATGTTCTTAACACAATAGTAGATTTAGTTGATAAAAAAGCTATAGAAATTGTAAAACAAATAAGTGAAGAGCTGCAAAACAGATGTTTTCATTGAAAATTAACATCGCATCTTGTCTGGATAGGTCTGTGCTAGCCATTAATGTCCAAGTCATTGATAGCGACTCTCTTCAAATAAGAACGTTAGCTGTTACAAACTTATATTCAGGACATTTTGGTAAAAAAAAAAAAATCATAGAAATAGATATAAATGTGTTATCGAAATACAACTTGAGTGTATTCTATCACTACTGATAATGCTAGAAATATGGTTAAAGTTGTGGAATTAATTTCCGATGACGGAAATGTGACTGTTAGTGATGAAAGTGAACTATATTAAACTAGGCAGTGTTGTTTCTGTTAAATATGCTGCTTACACTTTGCAACTTGCAGTAATAGATAGGTTAAATAAAGAACTGTGTGTAATTACTATATCTCAGGCGTAAAAGCTGTCGAAAAAGCTGCGAACTCCAGCTATAAAGAATATTTCAAAGACAAAGAAATATCATATGCTTATTGTGGACGGGAGATGCGATGGTGCTCAACATGTGATGTGATCTCATGTTTAGTGGAACTTGGTGCTCAACATGTGATGTGATCTCATGTGTCTAGTGGAACTTGGTGCTCAACATGTGATGTGATCTCCCGTTTAGTGGAACTTGGTGCTCAACATGTGATGTGATCTCCCGTTTAGTGGAACTTGGTGCTCAACATGTGATGTGATCTCCTGTTTAGTGGAACTTCCACCGTTTATTGCTCAAATAATCTCCTGTTTAGTGGAAAACATTCTCTTCAATCCTGAGAGAAATTACAATAAATTAAACTCGTATTAGAACCGGCTAAAAGCTACAGTACAGTTACAAGAAGAAAATTTAACTCCTGGAGACTTCTATAAAGTGTGGCTTGTTTGTAAAAGTGAAATATCTATAATCAAACGTCTGCTGGCTCACAACATCACAGAACTAATGAAAGCTAGGAAAAAACGTCTTAAAATGAAGTAATACGAGCATCGATATATCTAGATTATAGATTTAGTGTTTTGTTATGTGAAGCAGAACAGCAACAAGCCATAAATCATTTGATCAAACTTAATGGCAGATTATGTGCAATGAATCCTAAACTTGAACTTTGATCAAACTTAACGTCAGATTATGTGCAATGAATCCTAAACTTGAACTTCAAGTAACTTCAGAATCTGAAGAGCAGATGGCATCCAGTACATCAGGGGATGAGTTGGAAAAGATGCTTAGATTGGCTATAAAAAGCAAGAAAAACTCGAGTACTTCAAAAAAGGGCATTGCTTCGGCTCTGAAGAACTTTGGGAATACTGAAATAATTCCAGCACACAGCAGTCTAACTTCATGGTGTAACTCAATGAAAATAGAACATGAAGACTTGTACAAACTGACTATAGTTGTGCATGCTGCTTCAGTGATACAAGACAATGTAGAAAGGTTATTTTATATATTTAGTGATCTTTAGTTCCTAAAGAAACAGTTTGTTGCCTGAAAACATTGAGAATATCTTAGTTGTTCATTCTAATTTCAACTTGTAAGCTTATAATGCTTGTATGTTTTATATAATAAAGGAATTGCAGTAGAAACTCCTTTTTACTATTTCTCTTTTACAACTTAATGTGTTTCTAAAACTGTGAGCTGAAAAGTACTAAAGAGTTTAAATACACTATGAAAATTAAATAAAACAGTATCGGAAAGAATGAGTGGTTTTCTGTTAAATACGTTGATTTTATTAATACTTGTCTTAAATGTGTGTTAAAAATATTGTAACTGTAAAAATAATAATAAATAGGAGGAGACAAACTCAGTGCTTCATCCTTCAGAAAGAGAAAAGAAACGGGACAGTAGAAGGAAAAATAGATAAAGTTACTAAGTGTGGAATTTATATAGATTAACTATAAAAACTTATACACAGAGATGAAAAAGATATCTTTCAAAAAAAGGTGTGAATGCACATGTATAATAAGGTCACAAGTTACCAAAAGAGTGCATAATGGTGCAGAAGAAAGTAATAACAATTTTAAAGAAATATGAAAACTGGAATTAAAATCAAAACTGATCTGAACTGGAAAACTGAAATCGAAAAAGGAATGTGAATCGAAAAATATAAAAAAACAACTTGAATCGAAGCTGAAATCGAACAAACATAACAGCTCAACTTTTCTTGATTTTCATAGAAAACCATAAAATAAACAACAGAGTTTAAAAAGTTATTTCATACAAATATACACAAACATACATGGTTTTAAATTATGTTTTCAATGTTTTAATTTAGGTGTTAGCTGGAGGGAACATAAAGTTAAGATTCAGTAAACTATACTAAGATATATTTAGGTACATAGATATACATACAGTTAAACAATTAGTTCATTAATTTACAATGAAGTATTCATTTGAGTAGAAGTGAATCAGAATTCAGAGAAGTCATACACTAGATGATTGTATATATTCAGTGTTTGTAGTCTGTTTTGTTAATCTTTCGACTAGTATATAAATTCTGTTGAAAGTAAAAACTATACGGTGTAATATAGTAGCCCAAGAACTTGCGTGGGTGATGATGACCAGTTGTCTTCCTACAGTCTTATACTGATAACTTAGGGACGGCTAGCTTTACGCGAAATTCAAAAACAAACAAGCCAAACCTTTGAACGTAATGCGTATTCTATTATAGATCTAATGTATGTTTTGTAGATTTTTATTATATTATCAGGTGATGTGCCTTGATTTTTACCCGATAGGCTTCTTGCATAATTTGCTCTTTTCCAGATTCTAGCTAGTATATTGTTATTATGCTATATCCACGTTAACTTGGTATCGTAGGTTAATCCTAAAATTTTTGCCGAGGTACCAGTCTGTAGTAGTAATCCGTTCATGTATATCTTTGGTGGATATTTTTCAAATTGTTTAATCTGGTGAATAGTATTACTTGGTGTTTCAGAATATTTATTTTTATTCTATATTTCTGGCAGTATTGTTCTAACTGGTTGGAGGTTTCTTGCTACTATTGAAGGATTGGGGGTACTTTTCCAGACTGCTACATCGTCAGCAAATTGTGATGCAAAACCTACATTTGGGTCCGACAATGGCATATTACTCACATACATGATAGATAAGATAGGGGTAACTACCCCTCCCTATGGGACTCCTGCTTCAGGTGAAAAGGACCCTGAGTGGGCCCCATTCACATCTACTTTACACGTTCTATTGTTCCAGAAAGTTAGATAGCCAGTGAATAATTCCCTGGAATAAATCCGTTTCCGTTAACCGGTGACGTAATCCGTTATGCCAGATCGTGTCGAATGCTTTCTCAATGTCGACAAAGCAAGCTAAAGTACATTCGTTTTGTTAAAGCTGTCTGTAATTGTTTCAGTTAATCTGATTAGGTAGTCTGTAGTTTGTCTATATTTTCTAAATCCGTTTTGAATTTAGAGTAATTTTAAATTTACTTCTAAGTATATAAATAGTCGGTTAATAATTATTTTTTCTAAAATTTTTCCGATGCAGCTGGTTAGACTAATCAGGCGGTAATTGTTTGGTTTATTCGCTGGCTTTCCTTCTTTCTAGAACATTAAAATTACTGCTTCCTTCCAAGAAACAGGGAAATATCCAGCTGAAAATGATAAGTTAGGTGCTCCAGGAGCTTTGTTTTTGTGTTTTTGATGTTCATGATGTGTTTTGAACGTGTTTTGTAGATGGCCTTTAAATATCTCTGCTTTTTATAGTTAATGTAAGCTGTTTTGTCATATGATTCGAATGGTGGGTACTCTTCGTTTGTTTTTCCTGTGTTGGTATATCTTTTAGAAGTGTGTCCAGAATTGTTTTGGATCTGTTTTATGATTTAATTGTGTCCCAACTGTCTTGTTTTTGTTGTTGGATTAGATGTCTTATTTTATTTCTTATACTGTTTATTTGTGTTTTTAGTGTCGTATTTCCATTTTGTTTGTCTGTCTGCGTAGTTTTCTTCTTTCTTTTATCAAGTGTATTATTTCTTGATGTGGTTGCCATATGTGTGTTGTTGTGAAGTGTTTTTGTTTCGGTATAGAGCTGTTGGCTGCACGTTTTAGGCACTCAGATATTATATGACTATATACATCTATATCTGATGTGTCCGTGTCAAAGTTTAGTTCTTCAGTTGGTAAAATTTGATATGACTGATTGAAATAGTGGCCAATTAGCTTTATTTATTTAATTTATATTTTACTTTAATTTTGTTTAAGTGGGGGTGAGATTGAAAATACACCAGACTGGAAGGTAGTCACTACCTATATTGTGACCAACAGACAAGTTTATGAATTTGCGACACATATTGTACGAACACAGGCGTAAGTGCAATATTTTACTGTGACCATGTGAGTACGAGATATGTGTCGGTGTTGCATCATTTAACAAAATCATATTAGTTTCAGTTGGAAATTAAAGTATTTTACCATTAGGGTTTGTACATGTACAGTTGAAGGTGATATTTACTATTTAAATCTCTTATAATTACTATATTAAGGTTGTGGTTATATATGGAATGTAATAGACTGACATCTAATACTTTGCTAGACGAGCAGTAAATGCCCGCCACTGTTACTGAATTTTATACGTCTATTACTACTGATTCATTAGAGGAAGGTATTCAAACTCCTTGAACTATAAGTTCAGTTTTATACCGTAATAAAATTCCTCTGTTTGAATCTCTCTTACCCTTTCAATCTTGTCTGATAATAGATTATCCTTTTATTTTAAATATGTGGTAGTTATAGAGGGTTGTTTCACTAACTACAAAGACATCTGGTTTTATGATGTTGGTTATGTCTTCCATCTCATGTTTCTTGGAAACAATAGCATCCTGGATATTGATGTGTAGTACTGTGAATTTATCCATGGTTGATAGAGTTCATGATATATGTTAAGATCTATGGCAGGTATTTTTGGATGTTTTTCATAATTATTTTAATGACTATGTCTATTAAACTGTTTACATTATTTCGATTAGTGTATTCGGCCATTATTTCAGAGAAAGTGGATGTAATAGAGACAGTATCTGATAGACACTTGCATAATGCACTAAACTATTTTTATAAAAACCGACATAAAAATGATTTATTGTGTATCTTCATACATGATAAACATAGTATCTCTCTCATATGAATATATATTTAAGAAATAGAAAGCACTAGACACCTAGAACTGGTATAATATACATAGCTTTTTTATGTTATTATTATTTTTTTTTTATTTTCTGTTTCTTTCTTTCCCTTTTTTCCGTTAAATATATATATAAACTAAAAAATAAAATAATAATAATGAAAAAAAATATATATAAGAAGAAAATAAAAGTGTGCACATTTTGTACATAGTTACTCACCATCATATACGAGTGGTTAATCTTTTTCGATTTTGGTTTTACAATGTAATATTTTTAAACATTTTTTTTTATTTGAACATGCAATTTTGTGGTAATTTTAAGATGTCTTAAAATTAACACAATTCTAAATAGAGTCACATCTAAAAGATAAATCACTTGAATTATGTTTATGATTTACTCTTAAAATGATAAATCGTTTTAAGCAATACAATTTTCTGAGAGATGAATTAAAGAATGCCTTAAGAAATGCATTGAGGCTTAGTTCAGGTAAAATCCCATAGATGGCAGCAAATTCGAATTTTTTAGTTTATCGTTATTTGCATTGATCGGGCCTGATCTTTGCACTTATTTTTATCACAAAGAATTCTGCACTTCTAGCTATTATTACAGGGATATATAACTTATTCTCACCTGCCCCCCTGCAGAAGGGTTCTTTTAAAATCGTCAATCGTAATTTGGTATGCGTTCATTATTACGCGTTTAGATATAAATTTGTTTGTTTGTTTTTTGAATTTCGCACAAAGCTAGCTATCTGTGCTAGCCGTCCCTAATTTAGCAGTGTAAGACTAGAGGGAAGGCAACTAGTCATCACCACCCACCTCCAACTCTTGGGCTACTCTTTTACTAATGAATATTGGGATTAACCGACATATTATAACGCCCCCACGGCTGAAAGGGCGAGCATGTTTGGCGCGAAGGGGATGATAAACAATATAGCTGTGTGTTGTGATCTGAGGGTCGCGCCAAAGATGCTCACCCTTTTAGCCGTGAGGGCGTTATAAATTTACGATCAATCCCACTATTCGTTGGTAAAAGAGGAGATCAGAAGTTGGCACTGGGTGGTGATGACTAGCTGCCTTCCCTCTAGTCTTACACTGCTAAATTAGGGACGGCTAGCACAGATAGCCCTCGAGTAGCTTTGTGCGAAATTCCAAAACAAACAAACAAAGATACTACAAGAGAGGATGAAAGTCCCTGGTACTGCAGTAATTAGGGGTAGTATTTATAGAACGATTAAGTCACATTTCAGTTGTAGCTTATAGATCAAGAGGAAATAAGATATTTAAGAATTATGGTTCAACTACAATAGTTGCAAGTATAAAAAGTACAGTCAATGTTCGTGAAGCTTTAGTTAAGTGATTTTAGATTGATAATTTACACCGGAATATCAAATTTTAAAATTTATTAATTTGCAAATAGAATAATAAAAAGTAAAAAAATATACCAAAGTAAACAATCAAATAGAATACATTAAATAGCAACCTAAATATGAACCTGGCAAACGTTTTGGGAAATTCAGTCCGCCTTTCTGATATTCAACTGTATGCAAGTGCATGATGTGCAACTGCAGGTTTCTCCTTCTAGAAATAAATAAATGAGATTACATGTATGATAAAAATCGAAGTTTAAACAAGGGATAAACGTTTAGTACTGAATGACGAAATTATATAAGTGTTTTGGGTTAAAGTTGAATTCTATACAATATGGACTAAACAGGAAGATTATACATACCTGTACACTGGCATCGATCCTCAGTTTCCGCTTTTCTATTGCACATGATGCACTCACAACCGTCTTCTTTACCACATGTGCATTTCTCGATACATGTGCATGTAGGATCTGTAAAGAGGAATGTGAAAAAAATAATTAGGTGTTATGATACATTGAACTTCACATTAATAGTTGATTATGTCAGAAACGTTACTTTGTGGTTGACGTTAAGTTAAACAACTGACACAGTTTAACTTCTGTAATCCACAATAGATTAAATCCAATAATGAAGTGTATATAGTGTGGTTTAGTTATAACACTTCGTAAAGTACAAGTCATTAAGCTACGAAATATTGTTGAGATAAGAGGTGAAGGTGTGGTTTGAACTGGAAGTTTTAACCATGTTGAGACTGCTAATGAAACTTCCATTGTTTTTTTTTAGATTAAAGATGTCAGACAATAGGTTTAGCTCTTATGTCCCAGTATCACACTTAAATAAACGTGACAGCTTAAGTAGTGTTAAGCTTTCGAAATCAGTTTCAGTGGTAAATTAGGAAGTCAGTAGAAGGTGAGAAATTCCGCAAAAGTAAGAGGATTACTATTGTTCAACCACGAGCTATCTTAATACATGTTGGTAAGAGTTAGATTTGGTTAGAGGCATATGAAATAATGGTAATTCTCTATGTATATAGTTTGACAAGTAACTGACGTAGTTTGATAAAAGTTATTTACCTAAGTGAAAAAATGTATTAGATGATTTTGTAAACCACTTTCCATATTACATAAGACGTACCCAGATATTAAGAATAACTGACATAGCCCCTAGATAATTAGGGCTGGTTATGTTCTAAAAGGCGGTTTAGGTAATATTTGATAACACCTATAAATTTCTGGATTTTACTTCCATATAAAACCTTACAGTAAATGGTAACAGATAAGCATTTTGAGTTATGGATTCATACTATTTCATTAACGCCATTTTTATAACAACGAAATCGCATGGAAGGAAATCTTAGTATCGTTAAACAGTTAAGCCGCTAAATATGAATATTTAGATTCATATAATTCAAAGATATCTAGTAGTTATTTATAGAAGGAGTACGTTTGTTTTTGAATTTCGCGCAAAGTTGATCGAGGGCTATCTGCGCTAGCAATAAAAAAATTAGCAGTGTAAGACAAGAGGGAAGGCAGCTAGTCATCACCACCCACCGCAAACTCTTCAGCAACTCTTTCACTGACGAACAATAGGGTTGATCGTCACATTATAACGTCCCCATGGCTGAAAATGAATGTTTGGTGCAACTGGGATTCGAACCCGCGGATTACGAGTCGAACGCCTTAACACGCTTGGCCATGCTAGGCCAGTATAGAAGAAGTAGGAAACACAATTCGGTGAAATAACAATGTTTTAAGTTTCATTGAGTACATGGTAAAGATAGTGATTATCTCTGGAGTTATTTATACGTAGGCTTACCATTACTTCCAAAGCGGGACAGTTTCCGAATTTGATTATAGGTAATGAAAGTGGTATAAAGTGCTTTGATAAACTAACCAACTTCCCTGAGTTATAATGATGTCGTAACAAAACAAAATACCGTGTAATTTATATAGTGTATTTAGAAAACGAAAGGCAAGGAACATCAAAATTTACTTAATATTTCACTGACCATTCATATGTTCACGTAAATACACGTTTTTCGAAGAAAACGTTAGTTTATTTTTTCGAATGAATTCACTTACACCGAAGTAACACATTCCGTTTATAATGCAGTGGTCGTAACTGTTGATCTCAAGGTCTAATGAATAAATCAAGTGCTATTCACTCACAACGTAGTAGTAGTAGTAGTAGTAGTAGTGGTAAACAAGTACATTATTATAACGTTCCCAAGTATTATTATACAAGATAGGTAAACAAGCAACATTATATAACGTTCCCGAGATTAGGTAAGAAAGTACGTTGATCTTTGAAACTGTTGAGAAAGTTACACATTTTTCTTCACAAGCTATTTCCTTTGCTTTCAAATTGTCGGATGTTGATCACCAGAAGGATGAACCATAAACATATTGAAATAGACAATTAGTATTGATCGAAGCAAAATTACATGCAGACGGTTTTAGAGAAGTTAAAGCAGTTTGCTGTAGTCCACTTTAGAAAGCGATTGAGGGTAGTCCGTAGCTGCTGGTCAATGTACCTCGTGTTTGACGACTGACATGAGGTGCGAAAGTCGTCGACAGAACCCGTTTGCAATAGCGAGTTGTTCAGCGACAGCATTAATCTTTAAACTGAAAAGTGCGACACTCAAAGATACACACCTGAGGGACTCCAAGTTCCTCTAGAGAAGAATTAGAGTGGCGACACCTCGTATACTTTGAATATCCTGTTCATTAAGAGTTTAGCAAACATGGTCAAACGGCCATTTTCGCAAAATGCCATACTTCCATGTTGTATCTTAGGATACAAGGATAGTGAAAGAGCTAGTTTGCTTGATCCAGCTTCTACCAGGGCACGAAGGTCGGGGTGGCATCGACCACGACCATTGTGAGACCCACGGAAACACGTAGGGCTACAACCTCCAAGGGTGTGTCGAGTGGTAAAGATAAAGGTGCTGATTTACCAACAGTGCCACCCCTCCATGCATTCGTTCACACAGACTGTCATTTCTGTACAAATAAAAATGCCTGAAGGTGACTAATCTAATGGCAGGTTGAGAAATGTATTCTATAAGGAGAGAGAGGATGGTGGGAAGCAATTAGTGTTTTATGTCATCCAGATTAGAATGTAACCTTCTATAGTTCCATTGTATTATGGTGGCTGTGTTGGGAATTGGGTGGAGAACCCTTCCGTTTACCACCACGTAATTTTTCTTATTCGAGGGAGGTATGGAGACCTTCATTGATTTTGCCTTAGTTCTATTGGGCAAGTCTTTGCTGTTAGGAGATTCCAGTGAACGAATGCTTGTTTTGCATCTTGGGGTGGAAGATGTATTGAAGGAAATGCATGTATCCACAAATAAAGAATGTGGGGTTTGTAGTTTGTTGGAATGTGTGTAAATTAAAGATCGGTGTTGAAGATCATTCGATTTGAATACGTATGGATGTTCAGAGGTAAGAACAAAAGTAGGATTAGTGAGAGCCAGTGCAATTGAGGCAATTAGGGACAGTTTACGTTAGTAGGCATCATGGTCCTTGTTACTACAACTAGCACGAGTCAGGGAACCACGACATGAAGTCTTTCAATGACTGAACCTCCGATATTGGAAACAGAAGGTTTGGTATATATGGTCGTACCCTGGTATTAAGATAACCTGTTATGATAGTGCCAGGTGGACGTGGGGATGGAAGTGCAAGAACAAGGATATTTGTCAGCATCATAATTCCATCTTTGCGAATGGAGATGGACCTCACTGTAGAAACTCCTTTAGCAGAGACACCGGCGAGAATTTGACTCTTTGATGTTTCTCAATTCTTCAACAATAATTCTTCATGATGAATTTAAAGTAGCACGAGGTGTAACCTCAATAGGTATATCCTCAATTACCTTTGAATGCAAGAGGAGTTCACCGTGTTGCAATGGGATCTTACCACCATTAATGTCACTAGATTGAAGCTTATTTAGTGACTTGCTGACCGTCAGGTTCATTCTGAATAAAAGACATTTGGCTTAAAGGCGTCTGAAAGAGAACGTAGATATAGAAAATGGAGGTAGAGCAGGTGGTAAGGATTGCTGCTCAGAATCTTCAAGATGTGTTCGTTTACCTTGAGACAGTGTGCCACTATTTGAAGTTTTTAGTTAGAAAATTCAATTATAGAGGGAAATTTCTGTGGCCCCTGAACCCACCCACCATGGAGCCCTGTAACGGGACGTACTACAACGTCAAACAACGTCACTTGACCAACGCCAGAGTTTGGTGAGCACTATACTCAAACATCAGTATCAGGTAAAATGTTTACTTCACCTTATAAAAACATCCAACACTGGTACTTGGTTGACCCTAGTCCAAGTGGACCAGCCGACTGTCCTAAGGGGAAATATCGCAAGGCCACCCATCTATAGGTGTAAAGGCCAACGAGGTGTGTTAGAGGAGGACACACCAACCATGAGGATCTTATCTTTTCATTTCACGAATTGCCACGCACGGGAAACATGCGGGTGGATGTGTAAATACTGAACTTTCCTTGGGTGGTCCTCTCACTAAAGGGAAGAAATCCATACCGAGGAGAAATATTTGTGGAAGGTTATTTGTTACATCAACTACACACGTTGTCCCCCTTTATTATTTATACATCTAAGCTTGGACTAGTTCTCACAACAATAAGAAAAAAACGTGATAAGTCATGTTAGTTTGTTTAAGTGGACACCAAGCAATTCGACGAGATTTCTGACGTCACTCAAGGAATCGACTGGAAGTGTAGAAGAAATACAATTTTACTCTGGGAAGGAAAATTGCACGTAGACACGTATAATTGGCAGGTTACCGATTTGAAGCATCGGCTGCAGGTGAAACGAATTATGACTACATCTATTTAATGTCTTCAAGGAAGGAGTAATCGAATTACAAATAACCTTCATTATTCGTTTTGGTAGAACGGATCTTTGGTTCAAACATAGTTACGAAAAGCAGTCAACATTTGAAAGCTGATGTTGATAGAACTGTGATAAGCGAAGGTTGCTCTTTGGTAGCTTTTAACAAAAGCATCGTCAGGCAGTTTGAAGAACACATCAAGTCGAACTATGGGTGAGTAGCTGCATGTTTAGTAGTAAGGTTTTGTTCGAGAGGTCACCATAAATGAAAACAAACAGTATAGATAAATAATGCAAACATTTGATTTTGTCTTCCTCGTCAAAATTTCATATTTGTATGAAATTCACTGTTAAATGTGCAAGTTCTTGCACCAGCTTTAGACATTGACTAGAATTTCTAAAATGAAAGAACGAAATTAATTCAACATGTACCAATTTACACATGTGGTAAATACTGTAAAGAAAGTGGAGCAAATACACTTCCAGAAAAGAAAGATTTCCATAAAGGTATCGATCACAGCTTCTGCAGCGGCAGTTACTTAAATAAGTACGGTTCAAGTTATCCGAATTTCGGATAACGAGTTGCAATTTGAATGTTACAGCAATATCGCTTTATTTACCCATTAACTAAAATGAAGAATTGGGAACACACAAGCTTGGTCTGTATGCAGATCTACATTTTGCATGAATCATTTTTAGAATTTATAATCTTTGATCTAAGACCGAGTCAACCGGCACAAAGTAATAAACCGGACGGGGCATCAGGACAGACCCCTCAAGTGGAGAGGTATGGCAAGACTTTATGCGTATTACACTATTATTGTTGGTGCAATGATACTGCTATTTTTAGCAGTGTTGTTACCATGTTACTTAATATCGATTTGCGTTACGTTACATGTTAAAGTGTGCAGTCGATATTAACCGAAAGCACTTGTAGTCTTGAAATAAGTTTTAGTTACGAAGTAGAATGAAGGTTCAGTAGACGTATACAAGGTAAGGGGGTTCACCCTTTATAGGAGGGTAAAAGGTGAAAACCGCTACATTTAAAAACAAGAAATTAAAAACCCAAGAGAATATTAAAATGTTATAAACCAGAGAGATTAGAATTTAAATAGCTCGTGCTAGTTACGTAAACGGTTGTTAATAGCTGCCCATGTATTAAGAAAACATTTCGTACCTTCACACTTGCAACTTTTTAGTTTCGTCTTTCTTGTTGCACGTGGTGCACTTACAACCGTGTTCTTTGCCACACGTGCATTGTTTGATGCACGTGCACATTTGATCTTCATGGAAGAGAAGACAAGTAGAACATAAGTAAGGTATGAATGCTACACAGATTTATAGTATTAGAACTACAAGTTAATTCATTATTACTCATGTAATGAAACGTTTTCTTGTTCGCTGTTTACAAGTAATATACATGTAAACACTTGTTATTGTGTAGTAGTTACAATACATATTAACCCACAATTCGTTAAGTAAATCACTACACTTACAGCCAGCTCTTGTCACAAAAAGCAAAATAAGAAACAGGTTGTATGTAATAGATAAAACATTTAAATATAAATAATGCAAGTGGTGAAAATTGGGAGTTTAACATTTAATTACATTTTAAAAAGTTTGGTTAAAATTAAGGTTTATGTTTAGCTTAAAGGTACAATAAATGGTCGCCGGTAGTACAGCGGTATGTCTTCGGATTTACAACGGTAAAATCAGGGGTTCAATTCCCTAGCCGAATCGGCAGATAGCCTGATGTGACTTTGATTTGAGAAAACACATACAAGTTTCAATAAAATATATTATTGGTAGTGTTACAAATAGATATAGTAGGTTTACTATCATTGCAAGTAATCGAGTGAATCGTAAGAAAAGCTTAAACCCAACCAAGCCTATTTATGTTGATATTTCACATTAAAGCTAAACCGATAAACTTTTAAAGTACTATTTATAAAGTTTTGTTTATTACTACATCACCCTTACTTCACATATCCAAAATACTTCACAAACATTATCCAAACCAGTCTGACATACACAACATCACCAACATTTATTTACTCATGTCTACAATTTGTTCCTCAACTCCCCCTACTTGTTTATAATATTATTTAACATACACTCAAATACCTAATATATACATCCTGATTATTATTTACAGCACAACATAAACTAGACCCCACCTCCACATTTACAAGTTGTGTCCGTCATTATTGTCACTAGTAAAACACTATCTCTTCTGCTTCTAACTGTAATTTCCGTCTAACCTGCCTGTGGTGGAAGTTTTTATTTGCATCGAGAAAAAGATTCGTGTGCAAAATGACCAACAACGAACCGTGTGTTATATCTAACCAATTATCATGAACAAACATGTTCTAATTACTATAAACAGTAATGTAGTGTGTTATATCTAACCAATTATCATGAACAAACATGTTCTAATTACTATAAACAGTAATGTAGTGTGTTATATCTAACCAATTATCATGAACAAACATGTTCTAATTACTATAAACAGTAATGTAGTGTGTAACCAATTATCATATATCTATAACCAATTATCATGAACAAACATGTTCTAATTACTATAAACAGTAATGTAGTGTGTTATATCTAACCAATTATCATGAACAAACATGTTCTAATTACTATAAACAGTAATGTAGTGTGTTATATCTAACCAATTATCATGAACAAACATGTTCTAATTACTATAAACAGTAATGTAGTGTGTTATATCTAACCAATTATCATGAACAAACATGTTCTAATTACTATAAACAGTAATGTAGTGTGTTATATCTAACCAATTATCATGAACAAACATGTTCTAATTACTATAAACAGTAATGTAGTGTGTTATATCTAACCAATTATCATGAACAAACATGTTCTAATTACTATAAACAGTAATGTAGTGTGTTATATCTAACCAATTATCATGAACAAACATGTTCTAATTACTATAAACAGTAATGTAGTGTGTTATATCTAACCAATTATCATGAACAAACATGTTCTAATTACTATAAACAGTAATGTAGTGTGTTATATCTAACCAATTATCATGAACAAACATGTTCTAATTACTATAAACAGTAATGTAGTGTGTTATATCTAACCAATTATCATGAACAAACATGTTCTAATTACTATAAACAGTAATGTAGTGTGTTATATCTAACCAATTATCATGAACAAACATGTTCTAATTACTATAAACAGTAATGTAGTGTGTTATATCTAACCAATTATCATGAACAAACATGTTCTAATTACTATAAACAGTAATGTAGTGTGTTATATCTAACCAATTATCATGAACAAACATGTTCTAATTACTATAAACAGTAATGTAGTGTGTTATATCTAGCCAATTATCATGAACAAACATGTTCTAATTACTATAAACAGTAATGTATCTAAATATCTCATATAACTGGTCTGAACTTGAAAAATAAAGTTTAAAACTAGTTCACTGTAATATCTACTATTGGTAATAAAAACACAAGTAATTACACAAGTTAGGTGTGACGGTTTCTTAATGTTTTCTATCTTCTGGTGTTTAAACTTAAACATTATAGTAATACCTCATGTCCACAACATCGGTGGTAAGATTGTAGGCTCTAAACGCTTAAAATCGGATTTGAATACAAACAAACCCAAAACATAATGTAATAACTAAAACACAAAATTAAAAGGATGAAAGGTACAATGTAAGTGTCAACTGATGTTAATAAAGTGTTAAATGTCTTACGTCAGATTTATAATTTAATTTATTAACAATATTCCAGTTACCAAGATCCAATCAATTGGTTACATACAGATAGTCTAAGATGTAAGAAAAGCTCTATTGTTAATAATTGATACATAAAACTGGTTTATATATAATGGTGACTAGTTTATTAAAATCATTCTTTGATTTTGTTACTCAGATCAGTAAATTATTGCAATCTCAAAATGCCGACTTTATCGGCTGTATTAAAAATTGGTGGACTTGTCATTGCACACTTTTAACATCATAACGTTTCCCCACACACTTTCCACTTTATCACATAAAAGTGCGAGATCTTAAAAACTAAAGTTTGAGGTTTGATTCCTCTAGTGTCCAGGTTTGTACTTATATTAAACAGACAAACTGTTCTCATTTCTCTTTATCAAACAAGACTGCCATTCTTTGTTAGAATCATTGGTTTAGGTGTTTTTCTTTATTTAAACATTTGGAATAAACCGTGGTCATTTTATGTCCGATAGTTTTCCTTTGAAGAACGGAAAAGAAACGCAGGTAACGCCCAGTGTTTGTGTCCACATATGGACGTAGTTTCACCAGATCACCTAATGTTGTTGATTTGGTCACATATACAAAGACTGATGAATTTTTATATGTAAAAACGGCTCGTTTGGGTTGAGAAAATATTTTACATAGAAGAGCGAACAACGCTCTTCCTGACATATATTCCTGACATCAGCAAACAAATAACCAACATTTGGCAAAAATTAGTAACAAAATATGACATTCCAGTTAATACCAAATTTATTCAAAAACCAGGCACAAAACTGAGGTCTATACTATGTAAAAACTACACTGACAAACACCACACCAACATTTTTTACAAAATACAATGTGATAACTGCCACGACTTCTTTATTGGAGAAACAAGTAGAAAAATGGAAACCAGATTCAAAGAACATAAAAAGTCACCTTCACACGTTTTCGAACACTGCAAGTCAAATAAACACAACATAACCATAGAAAACACTCAAATACTAAATAAAGAAACAAACATAAACAAATGCAAAATTAAAGAAGCCTTACTTATACAACAACATAAACCCAAAATAAACCAATATAAAGGAACGCCTTTACACCTATATTAATATAATAAAATAAATAAAATTATATATTCAAACATCTAACACCGCCCTCTACGTTCCGACACTCAGTTACACAACCCCTTTCAAACATGTGGTCAGCTTCCGGTCAGTTACCTCTTTCTTTGTGAACCTGACGATGACCGAAGAAGGTCGAAACGTTGTTAGCTCTTCTATGTAAAATATTTTCTCAACCCAAACGAGACGTTTTTGCATATAAATTTCTCAACAAGTGGGTTTCTCGACATCACTGAAAGACTGTGAAGTTAGTGACAATTAAAACTTTTAGTGTCTTTTATGTTCTGTGTCTGTGACAAATAACACTGATAATACCATACTAATATCGTACTAATAACACTACTAATATCATACTAATAACACTACTAATACCATACTAATACCACTACTAATACATACTAATACTAATAACACTACATACATACTAATAACACTACTAATACCATACTAATAACACTACTAATACCATACTAATAACACTACTAATACCATACTAATACGTGTTTTACATGATAATGGGACTGCTCAATCATTGTTAGTAGAAGTTGGTATAGTTTTGTTTTGTGTAAAAATTATAAGCACATGAAATTTAACTTTCCAAAATTATCTGCACATTAACAAAATTTCGAGATGAACGTAAGTGAAAATCTGTGCGAGACTCTTACTTTCATTTTGGATACTCGCCTGAGTATTACAGACATAAAATAATCCAGTGTCCCCACTTTTCCTACTATGTTGTCTAAACCCAATCTATGCAGTTTCATATGAAGAAACCCTGAGCAGCACCACAACACCTAAGCGTAATGACTGAATAGGTTCAGATAACCTTCACAAATTTAAAACGTCATTTATTTATATAATGTTTTAACAAACTGTATGGCTTTAACATGTGCTGCACCAAACAGCACATTGTTGGACTATGTACATGATTTGAGATGGTTTGATAATTTGGTGGACAGCCAAGTCTTCTCAAGTCATCGGTGACACTGATGCTGACAGAGGTTCAGCTCACTTTCCAGATAACGACGACGGTCCACTCTACAATGGAGGTACAACCCACGCCACAAGTGATGGTGTAGAAGGAGGTGTAGCCTACGACATGAGTAACAACATGCTGTAGAAGGCACTCTCTTTAATGCTCATGACGAAGCAAACGGAAGGGCGATAGACTTGCCCTCCCAATGTCTTTTCTTTTCTCATATGTCTACTCAACAATACAAAGAGCATTTTCAAAATCTTCCAAGTCTACCTAGCACGACGTCGAAGGGGTCTACAGAGTCCATACCCGTAGTAAGGGAAGATGTTGTGAGGGTTAATGGAGTCGAGGGTGGAGTTAACAACTTCCCTGCTTCCCTATTCCTTTAGTTCATTCTTCCAATTTGCAAGTTGATGTGACATGTTCTGAAATAAGTAAGATGGTGCAGTGGTTATCAAAGTGAAATGGCCTCTCACTTTCTGCACCCCAGATAGATGCTGCTGCTATATTTATCAAAGAAAGTAGTTTGAAACGTGTTCACAACTCATTACCCGATGTAACAGTAAAGCAACAGTGAAAGTAGACAATTCTTCAATCCAACAAATATCAACAATTGAACACAGTTTCTGTCCCAGACATGAATGATATTTCGTCCACTGTCTCTATTGATGTTGTCAGGGCAACGATCAAAAGATCACGCTAAAGGTCATATTTATAGGAATTAAAAGTTAACAAGTCTGAATTTACTGTCAACGAATTTCAAAGTTCACCCATATTTCCAGTTAACAATAAGACATCAGTCCAGAATCCTTTGTGGCCATTGTTTGGTTATTAAAATCATTTTGTGAAGAATTCTCCTGTTATTCCTGTTCAAGAAGAAGAAAGTTTAGTAAATATCGTTCCTCATTATGTAACTACGAGTTCTAAAACACTTCGAGAAAACCCTTTTAAATCCATTTTAGAATACTTAGATTTACAACGAGTTCTATCACTAGTAGGTCATTTTATTACAACACTGGAAATATAGAATCACATCTTTCACTGACGATGAGAAAAAGGATCAAAAGAAATAAAGAGGATTCATGTTCACCTTTTGACGGGTGTATAACAAGAATACTGAATTTGTATCCATATTAACAAAACAAAGATAACAAACGTTTTTTTTTCAAAATTGGAAATCGAAAAATTCATATTTTCCTCATCGTGACAGATATTCCGAGTGTTTCTTAGTATTTAGACAGTAGCAGGATTGTTTGTTTGTTTTTGAATTCCGCGCAAAGCTACACGAGGGCTATCTTCGCTAGCTATTCCTAATTTTGAAGTGTAAGACGAGAGGGAAGGTAGCTAGTCATCACCACTCAACCTCCAACTCTTGGGCCACGCTTTTACCAACAACTAGTGAGATTGTCCGTCACATTATAACGCCCCCAAGACTGAAAGGGCGTCCATGTTTGGTGCGACGGAGATTCGAACCCGCGACCCTCAGATTTCGAGTCGAACGCCTAAACCCACCTGGCAATACCGGACCTTGTAAATAAAGGATCACTGTGCCAGACACCATGTATTTCTATATTTAACATAGCTTTGATTTTATTATAGCTTCTTTCACGTGAATTATAACATTTAATTCGTTAGTTTAACCATTGTGTTTGAAGAATTAAATATTTTTGTATTTATTTCTATAAAATAGTACAAATCTAATTCATTTTTATATATAATTTTACATTTTTATTTTGTGTATCAACATATGAGCTACAAGTATTTCTTGTTAAATTAATTTTGACAAACACATTTCTCAACCATACTGTCAACAAAAGCAACAATATAAACATGGTTTTAAGAATAGTGAAACACTTGATACATTTAGGTTCATTAAATTAATTTGTAGAAATAATAAATTATTTAGAAAAAAAAATGTGTGGATACATTATATTAAAAATTCCAGCTTGTTTGGAGGTATAATTTTATAAAAAAGTAAATATTTAATTCATAGATCAACTTATGTTTGGCATGAACTGCGCAATTAATGTTACTGCTTGCATATTTACTATGGGGTAAATAATTACTTTGTAGAATAATATACTTTCGCAAACAAAATTGTACGTAATTGTGATGCTACTTCCTAAAGATAAACATTAATCTAATTTCTTTGTTACTTGTTAAACTTGCAGAACTATTAATTATTTACTATTAGCGTTCAAAATAACTGCTTTTAAGTTTGATATAAAATAATATTATAGCTACGTTACATATATATTTTGTTGTTTTTAAAATATTCTATTGGACTTAAATTATTTTGTTTTCGAAGTTCCTTTAATTCAATAAATGTGCTCTTATGATATACATTGTAAATAAAGTTCATCAAACTGATCTCAATATATCATAATTTGGGAGACTGTTTGATCAGGTATTATCGATTTATTCCATTTCTGAATGAATATTTTACGCTTCCCTTCGAGAAAGTTTGAAGCAGGTTTTTAAAAGTAAGTCATATGACAAATTTAGTTGCGTGAACTGGAAAGGGTCGTACGTTAAGTTTAAAAGTCATTCACACAGAAATATAGATTGTCGCGTAAAATTTACTAATTCCGAAAATAAAACGACATACGATTAAGTAATAAGCATACAAATAGCTTAAGATGAGCACAAAAAATAAACAGACGAAGAGAGAGAAGGTGAGAAGTTACGAGAAACAATTTCTCCAAAAGAAAAGTTACACGCAAACTTTAACGTCGTACAAACAGAAGCTCAATGATTAATATAGGCTTAACTGTTAATATATTAGAGTGAGATTAACGGTGTTGAGGTAAGAAAAATAATTTATTTCGTAAATGACAATTCTAAAACAATTGAAGTATCTTCAAGAGACATTGATAAATAGACAGATGATTCTTCAGAATACAAAAAAAAAAGATGATTATGTAAATATAGGAAACAACCGTGGTAATTCGACGTTAAAATAAATGAACTATACTTCGATACTAATGGAGAAAAAAACCTTGACTTGTAAACTGAAATTCTAAAGTAAATGAATAGGCCTAAGTGGAGATTTGGCAAAATGAAAAGAACAAGATAGTAAAACATTTGTTGGACATACTTTTAACTAGTTCGTTATATAAATTTTTTTCTGAAACTAATCAGACTAAGTACTGTTCGTTGATTTTTGAAGCCCCCAGAGGATCAGCGGTATGTATGCGGACTTACAACTCTAAAAACCGGGTTTCGATAACCGTGGTGGGCAAGCACAGATAGCCCATTGAATAGCTTTGTGCTTAATTCAAAACAACAACAATGATTTTTGAATTTATTGCTAACTAGTTAAAAGACACTTTTAATAGTTTATATATACAGTGAATAAATATATGAGTGTTGTTGGGCTGACGATTATTTTACCATATAAACTAACAAAAAACTTGTGCATATAAGAATCGTGCTATTTTGGTATATACGAATATTAGATTGATAAAGTGAAAAGTAGAATCAGTAAATTAATTTTTATTTGTATAAAAAAAAGATTTATAAATACCTAGTTTTCTCACATCAGAGAGGTGTTAAGTTTCATAAACATATGATCGTAAGTTTTTTATTGTTGTATAACTCGTAGACAATGAAAGAATTTATGAGAAAACTCAGACCAGAGACACTATCCCACAAACACTCTTCATCTCATCACAGGAGTAGCAGATGAACTATACTGTTGTTACAAATAGCATTACAGAACTTAACTAGCACTGATTGTGTTTTTATCATAGTTATCACTAATGTTTCTGAAATACTCCAACATATTTTGCAGAAATATGTGTGCAGTATAAAAGATGCTTGAAAATTCTGTTGAAGGCTCAGAACATACAAGAGCTTGTGTGGCTTCCTACACTGGAATGCCTGGACTCTGAATGCTTCGTTATGTAGTATAATTCATCATTATGTTACGCATTTTACGTATTACGATTTCAAACTTCAAAACTTTAATTTTAATTTTAACGAACAAAATTGATACATAGAATTTTATTTTTAACACAAATACATGTATTATTGCACAAAGAACAATGACATTTTAATAACAGTTATTACAAATATAGATTTTTATACAATAGTTTTCCAAACTCATTAACAATACTGAGTTTATATTTGGTTTGGAACTTAATATGTTATCGAAGGTTTACGCTGAGCGAATGAATTTATGTTGATAACAGTACAGTTCGGTAAGCTATCTCTTAATGCTCACATGCGAGTCTTTTCACAGATGAAGATATATAATGTCCTCGTAAGAATGTTAACGTCCGAGGTTAATTGACTGGAGTTAACCGATTTGTAACGTTAAAAAGCTATAAACATTCCTGGTCAATTATCTGCACGTTCCCTATTGATAAAGGTACAATTATAGCTTCCTAGATTTACAGTATATCCGCTGTATCAAACCAACAATATGAAACTGACTCATCGCGTGTTTTGCAACTGATAAACTTCAAGACGAGGTTCTCCAAAGTTCGGTTCGCAACATAACTGGTATTTACATACACACAGTACATTTTGTATTATAACAATCCAGAATCTTCAAATTTGCAGAATAGTTGGAATTTTCTCAACTCATATCTAAGCCTATAAATTGCATGCATTTCTAAATATATATTAAGCGTATACAAACATAGATATTAAAATGAGAGTAAATTAGTAAATCCGTTAGAGTGGACCGTGAATCTGATGGTTTGTCTCATTCTTCAATAAGTAATAAATTAATAGATCTCGTTTGGGACTGTGGATGCACCAATAAGAGCGACAGTTCAGTTATTCAGTTACACCAGAATAGTTCAACAGATGGCAGTGTGTCAATCAGTTCCAAATTAATAACTATACACATAAAAATTATAACAAACAACCAGAATGCAGAAACAACATTAACCCACATTCCTGTAATTCTAAAGAATGTGATAAACCAGAAAGATATATATATATACATATATATAATTATGTATCTGTTTCTCAGTTTCCAAAACGACATATTTCCATGAATGAATCTTTAGAAAGTTATAATAAGAAATGAACGATACCACTTCTATATATTACTAACTTCTAATAGGTGAAACCATGTAAAAATATTTGGGTAACTAAATATATTTAGCTAAATATATATTTAATATATATTAAATATAAAGCAATTGTACGGTAGTTTGAAGGAATCTTGGGATCCCTCCCAGGCTAAGAGAAAACGCAGGACAATAGCTCTGCGCCAAGAATCGAGAAAAGCATTCTCCTGCCAGATCTGGTTAAAAAACAATCAGAAGAATGGAAAGAGAAGCAGGAAAGATATGGCGCAACATCTCCTATGTATATGATCAGTTCCGACTGATTTACTTCCAGCTTGATGAAGAGCAAACCTGCCAGGGTTAAGGGGCAGTTATAGTCACAGAGATGATCAGCCCAAAAGAAAAGAAGCGACTGCTCTGCCCAAGTCTTGATGGCTAAAGAGGTAGGGGATAATGGAGAAATGCTAGATAC
Source organism: Tachypleus tridentatus (assembly GCF_004210375.1). Taxonomy (NCBI): domain Eukaryota; kingdom Metazoa; phylum Arthropoda; class Merostomata; order Xiphosura; family Limulidae; genus Tachypleus; species Tachypleus tridentatus. The sequence continues at coordinate 42,831,490 of NW_027467782.1, read as the reverse complement.
CCATCAAAACCTTTCACCGAATATTGGCGATGATCTGGGCATCAGAAACTTTTTGGTCATTAGAAAGAAAGATCAAAATGGGACAGAAGTATACTACCTGCTGATCTTTCGAATCTTGTCACATATTCAGTATTTACAAATGGCTGACTAGTATGCCACGTAGATTTTGTGCTCAATGTAAAGTTTATATTAAAGTTGGTGATAAAGCCCTTCATTGCTTTGGTGAGTGTCAAAAATGGTATCATTTAAGATGTAAGAACTTAACTGAACAGGATTTGGAATATTTAAATTAAATTGGGAAAAGTTATGAATGTGATTTTTGTATGAGAAAAAGAAAGTTAAGCCTAAATAGTGAAACTCCATTAAGAAGGACTGTGTCCATTTCGTTAGAGGGGGAGACAGTGAATCTTGTTGAGAATAGTGAGCTTGATTTAAATATGGGGGGAGGCAGATATGAAGTGGCTTAAGACAAAAGTTACTGAAATTTTGTCAAGACTTGATGACTTTCACTTAATTAAAGTAAAGGTCGAAGAATTAGTGACTTCCTTTCAATTTTATTCAGAGAAGGTAGAAACTATGAGTGAGGATATCACAACTTTGAGAGCTGAAGTTAAGGAGTGTAAACAGGAAAATAAAACATTAAAGCATGAAAATGAAGAATTGTGGAAGGAGATGGCAAGTTTTCGGAGGAAGATGTGTGAAGCGGAACAATATTCTTATAACTATAATGTTTTGATTGGAGGTATTCCAGAGAAGCCTAATGAGAATTTGCAAGAAGTTGTTGAGAAGATTACAACTACTTTTGGGGTTGACTGTGCTCCTACAGATATTGACACTGTTCATCGTATAGGAAAGAAAACAACTGAAAATAAGAGTCCGAGACAGATTGTTGTTAAGTTTTGTCGTAAGCAAATTAAATTTGATCTGCTTAAACTTAAGAAAACTAAATTTCGCTCTCTTAATACTAATGATATTAAGGTCTGTAATGAATCTTATCCAGTTTATGTTAACGAACATCTCTCCCCATATTATCGTGATATTTTCATGCAAGCAAAACGAAAACAGAAAGATCTTGGCTATAAATTTCTTTGGGTATCGAATGGTAATATTCTTATTAGAAATCAGAAACTACTCAGCCCATTGTTTTACGTTGCTTGATTGATCTTAATAATTTATAAATACTGCAATGGCTGATGATTTTGATGATATTGTTGGTGTTACACCAACTTTGTCTTCTCTTTCTGATTTACCAAATGTTTTTCTGTTGGTCATTTAAATTTAATACATGTTAATATTCGAAGTCTTACTCAAAATTTTGACCAATTTCTTGTTTTTTTTACAATCAAGCGTTGTTAAATTTCATATAATAGCTTTTTCTGAAACTTGGTTTGTTGAGGATGGATTTGTTTCCTTTTCGATTCCAGGTTACTCCTTTTATTCTTCATCTTCTGGTCTAAATAAGGCTAGTGGAGTGGCAGTTTTTGTTAAATTTGAGATACTGACTATGATAAAAGAAGTACAGTACATTAAGTCTGATGCTTTAATTTTATTTTGTATGATTCAAAATAAGAAATTTAATCTCTTTGTTGTTTATCGATCTCCTAGATAGCCTGTATTGAAATTTATTGATGAGCTTTCATTAGAATTGAATTTATACAAATATGATATTAATATACTGGTGATTTTAATATAGATGTTTTGACATTTGATGATGTTTGTTATAAGAATGCATATTTTAAGTTTTTGTCTGAGAACAATCTTCGTATTATTATTTCTTCTCCTACACGGATAACCAATGTTACTAATTCTTGTATTGATCATTTTTTAATTAGTGGAAATACTGTTAAAATTGTTATTCTTATATTGTTGAGAGTTTTTGACCGATCATTTTCCAATTGTTTTATGTATAGACATTTTATCGGATCTAGAACATGTCTCAAATGTTCAAAAGATTAAGTTTAATGAATTGAGTTCTTGTTTGAATTTTTCAGATTGGTCCTGTGTTATGAATTGTTCTGATGTTAATGTTGCTTATGATAATTTTGCTGAAGTGTTAACTGATTGTATTCAAAGTTGTACTACTACTGTTTCTGTGTCACGAAAGTTTAGAAAAATTAAGCCATGGATTACCAGTGAATTGGTTTTGTTAATGATTAAAAGAGATAAGTTAAAAAAGAAAGTACATCAATTTCCTGATGATATTTATCTAAAGATTAGATTTAAGTGTTTAAGGAATTATGTTGTTAGTTTGACCCGTAAGACTAAATGGACTTATTATCATAACCTGTTTAAGAATGCTAAAACTATTAAACAGAATTGGAATATTGTTAACTCTATTATTGATGTTAAAAAAAAAAAGAAATTTAGTAATTTTGGTACTACTGATTTATCTGATTTGAATTATTTTTTTGTTAATGTTGCTAAATCTACTTGCTCCAATCCTAAATTTTGTTCTCAGGGCATGCCTCCTGCTCCTTCTTCTTCTTGTTACCTATATCCTGTTACTGTATCTGAAACTATGAATAATATTTTCTCCTTATCAAATTCAGCTTCTAATGGTGTAGATGGTGTTTCGGTTAAGATTTTGAAAGCTAATGCTAATCTTTTGCACCAATTTTGACTTTTTTAATTAATTTATCTTTTACTCAAGGGAAGTTTCCTAATGCTTTAAAGTTATCATTGGTCATTCCTATTTATAAATCTGGTAATATTTCTGATTTTACGAATTATAGACCTATTTCCTTATTAATACATTTCTCTAAACTATTTGAAAAATCTATGAAGATTAGAATTTTATCATTTCTTGATAGACATTCAGTTTTGTCTCCTTCTCAATTTGGCTTTCGGCCTGGGCTTGGAACGGAGGTTGCTGTTGCTAAACTTGTGGGAAGTATTACAGAAGCTTTGGATTCTGATCTTCATCCAATTGCTGTTTTTCTTGACTTAGCCAAAGCTTTTGATTCTGTTAATCATAAAATATTGTTAAATAAATTATCTTATTATGGTTTTAGAGGCATTGTTTTTGATTGGTTTTTTCTTACTTTCACAATAGAAAGCAATCGGTTTGTATCCATAATAATTATAGTGATTGGCTTACAATTAATGTTGGAGTACCACAAGGTTCTGTTCTGGGCCCTTTATTATTTCTCATTTATATAAATGATATTCTTTACCAACAGTTTTTTGGAGATATCCAAGCCTATGCCGATGATATTGCTGTTGTTTATAGTAAGCCAAATCTAATTAATGAAGCCATTATTTCTAGTGATCTTAATAAAATTAAAATTGGCTTTTCTGTAATGGCTTATCCTTAAATATATCTAAATCTTTTCTTCTTCAGTTTAACCTTTATGGTGTCATTCCAGCTTTTCCTTCTATTTTTTATCATTCTAGTGATTGTTATACTTACCCTAATTGTAAGTGTCCCAAATTGACTCAAGTTTCCTCTGTTAAATATTTAGGAATTATTTTAGATCGAAAATTAAATTGGCAATTTCATATTAATTCTTTAGTTAATAAATTAAAATATAGTTCTATGCTAATTTTGAACTTAGTCATTGTGCTCCTTATCATATTTTGTTAAGTGTATATTATGCTCTCTTTCAATCTTTCTTACAATATTGTATTTCAGTTTGGGGTGGCACATATAAGACTTTTTTAATTCCTATTCACAAGTTGCAAAAAAGTGTTTTCTCTCTTATTTTTACTCATAGGCTTGATACCGATTTCAGTAAATTTAACTCCCTCTTTCATATGATAAACTTTATTTATATTTTTTAGCTTTATCTACATTGCATGTTTCTTTTAATAGGCCTTTTAAAGTCACTTCATATTTTACACGACTTCAATCTTTTTTTCCAATTAATGTACCCACACCACGTAAAACAGTTACACTTCATCAATATCTTTATTTGGCACCTCGTATTCATAATTTTATTCCTTATAGTATAAGATCTTCTATTAATCGTGTTAATCAAAAGAAATACTTAAAACAATGGATCTTAAATACTGATGATAATATTCTGGGAACTTTATATTGATTTTGTAAGTTTTGATTTTACTTTATTATGTGTTTAACCATCACAGGACGAGTTAACTCTTTGTTGATGGTTTTATATTGATATTTGATTTTTTGTGTCTAATTTATTGCTTAATAAATTTATTATTATTTATTATTATATGATTTTGGAACTAGCGTTAGAAAATGTTTTGGTTGTGAATTTAATCCAAAATCTCATCTGGCTATGACGTCTTAAGCATCGAGCATGTGCATAGGTCTAATGAAAAGTGATTCAGATCGAAGTTGTAGAATATCTACGAAAGGTATTCCAAGACCGTTTTTGAGCCTTCCCTGCCATGTGACTGGCAGGATTCCACCAAAGACGAATATAATGTGAAAAATGTTTTAGGTTTAGGTATATATTGCGCAGCTGGTGTGACAATACAGTCAGTAACTACATATACTCAGTAAGCCAAGTTACGAGAGAGCAGTGAAAGAAAATTGAGGAAAAAGTGAAGAAGAGAAGACAGATCAATAGCAGTAAAAGATTGACTAGATCCATGAAAATAAGAATAAACACCTTTATTCAAGAGAGAAATGTTGTGATCGGTAAGTATACGATCTATGTAGCACCCCCTGCCATCAATATGAGCACCTCCCCAGACGGGATTATGTCCAACACAGTCCCCCAGAAAGCATTAAGATTTGATTCCAAGAGACAGGTAAAAAGAACAAACAGTAATGGTATGACCCATGGAAACACAGATGTCTAGGACCTCTAAGTCGATTGACCAGCAGTTTCAACTCTCTATGTACACAATCTGTCATTTCTTTACAAAAACTGCTGAAGGGTGACTGTATCAGCAGGTTTCAAAAATATTTCCTCTAAAAAAACACAGGATGATAGTCATCAGTCAGTGCCTTAATATAATTTAAATTACAATATAAACGTCGTCAATTCCACTATCAATGTGGCCATTTACATTTACTTAGAGGATAACTGGTTGGAAAGCCCTTCTGTTTACGACCACGTATTTTCTCTTTACATTATTGAATAGAAAGAAGTCTCTTGACCTCCATGCCTTCTGTCCTGGGTGGAGTGGGCAGGTCTGTCACTGAAAGAATATTTCAGGGACTCAGGGCATTTACGAATAATCTTCCTGCATTTTGGGGATGGAAAAGGAAATGAACGTGGGAAGACGCCCGAACTTGGAACAAAAGGAAGTGGGTCCGTGGATCTGAATAGTAAAGACAGAGGTAGATATTAATGTTGACTCATCAACTTTCTTAAGTATGGAGTGCAAAAGACTTTCCACGTTTTTAAACACGATTATTTTGGATGCACAGAGAGTTCTGTTTGCACACTCATTGTAACAGTGGAATAGATTTCAGCAGCATACATCCAAGATGGAGTGGTGGAGCCTCAGGATAAGAAATATTGTTAACTGTTTCAAAACGTTCGACATCTTTTTCTCCGACTCATCGTGGGTATGAACGAAAAACAGCTGGGTGAAAGTCACTAGAGTTAACACAATGAGGATCGGTTTCACACTCGTAGGTATCATGGTCCTTCCCTCTGCAACGATTACATGTCAAGGAACCGCGACATGATGTCTTTGAGTTACAGAACCGTTGACACTTCTTAGAGGGTTCAGAATATATGGCATTTCTTTGGAATTTAAGTAATTTACTTTGATATTGACAAGTAGAAGTGATGTAAACATCAAAATTAGAACTCTGTATGGCATCATAATTCCATCTTTGCAAACGGACATTTATCACTGCAGAAACTCCATGGGTGGAGAAACCCGCGAGAATCTCCGACTCCGAGATTTTGTCCAAATCCCTCCCAAAAATAACTCCTCGTAACGAATTCAAAGTAGCGTGGAGAGTAACCGCAACTGGTATATCCCAATGATATTCGAACGCAATAGGAGTTCAACCTGTTTAGTAGCAGATTTTCCACCAAGATATCTCCAGAACGTAGTGTTTGACGTATATTGGAAAGCCATTTTCAATAAGCAGGAAAACATTTGTCCTAGGTATTTATCATACAAAGACTAATGTCAGAGGTACAGGTGTTACAGATGTTGAAGACTGCTGCTCAGAATCTTGAAGACGTGGTCGTTTACCTGTGTTCCGTTTTTCACTATTTTAATTTGGGGAATTCACAGTAAAAAACAAATATTTTGTGCCACACGGAACCCAACACATACAGAACCGTATGAGAAGACATACTACAATGCCAAACAAGGACATTGGAGCAACAACAACGTTTCGTGAATATCATAACCAAACACCAGCATCACACATAATATCGATAACACTTGTTGAGAACGTCCAAGACTACAGTATAAAGAAGTCGTATGTAAATCAGTTGTGATGATATGGTAAAACATTTAAGGCTAGTAGGCTAAGTGAAGCTTACACTTCAATAAAATATATTATTGTTAAAGCTAAAATATAAAGATATATTAGGTTCACCCTGTCATTGTAAGTGATAGAGTTAACTGTGAAAAGGTTTAGAAGAAACAATATAAATATTCGTAAAGACGTTTAGATTGATAAGACTCATAATTTTCCATATTAAATAAAACTTAGACAAGTTCCATTTAATTATTTGTTAATTAATATATTACCCTTACTTGCATATAGCTATCTATAGATCATTATCTAGACATAACTAGTCTGACAAAAAGAACAAAAATATTTATTAATCAAACCATACAACTCATTACCATGTATGTACATCTTAAGGTAAATAATAATCAGAAAAATACATCCACATTTACAATTTTGAATTTATTTACAGCAAAAATATTAGAACAATGAATGATGACAAAAGAAGAAGAAAAACGCGATATGTACTGTGAAAAAATTATATATCAAAAACGTAAATGTACTGTGCATATATACATGTGGGAGTAAAAATAGTAATAACACAAATATATATCAAACAACGTATATACACTGTACATATATGTATATGTGGGAGTAAAAATAGTAATACAAATAAAAAATAGTTTGGTACAAAATATATACACAAAATAATAAAGAATAGGAAACTCAGTTACATATATAAACAAACTAGAAACGTTAGAATAATAACAACAAAGTACATATATATACAGAGTTAAAATAATAATAGTAACAAGAACAAACTTAATCACATATATATAGAAAGTGAAAAAATTAACAATGAATGAAAATGATAATCATACAAATATATAGAAAATGAAAATAAGAGAAAGAATAATAAGAAACATAAATACACTCATATGTACAAAATGATAATAATAAAGGAAAACAAAACATACATATATAAGAACTACGAAAAGCGAGAGCTGAGTTAGGAGTTACAGAACCCGATCTAAATCTGAACCCCCAACAAAACAAACAACACATACAGCCGTGAAGGAAGAGAAATGTACCACAGAGATGCGCCGCTGAAAGTCCGCCTCGAGACAGAGTAACAACTTATACCTAGCCTTATCAAGTATCTTAAAGTATGACTCTGGTGCCTGCTCAAAAACAACATTGTTCTGAACAAGCAACATGACATACTTAAATACTGTTAACGTATATCGGAAAGAAAAGGTCAAATGGCTGGAAACAGGGACTGGCACGTGATATAAAAAATGGTCCTGGATTTGAGCACGAGATGCCCAGACTTCCCCTGTGAGGCCATAGGATCAATGAAAGCCGAGACACAGCCTCAGGCTTGCCACTCTAGAGAAAGGTGAAGACATGGCACTCAATAGCCCATGCAGTGCAGTCATCCAGAGCCAAGGTTTAAGACCAAGAGGAGTATCCTCTTCTTCACCACCTCTGCCCTTCCAAACAATTTAGCAGGGCAGTAGGGTAATCTTACACTGTCGAACCAACACCACCTCCCCCTGTCCATCTCTGGGTACGCGAGAGAACGAACACGAAAGCAAGTGACTGGTTAAGAGGTCCAGTCTAGTGCAAACGGGGATTCCGCAGCGAGCCCCATTTGCCCAACCACCGCGCCCAAGACATGGCATAATTGAGCTGAGCAACACTGGTCTGAAAGTAATGGTGAACAATGGCCAAGGCCAAACCTGTAGATGTTGAGTTCGTATACTTGACACTCATACCCCCAACAATTGGAGGCCACGTACTGGAAAAGACTGATACAGACAATAGAGCAACCACTCGATTACCAACGCATAAAGCAAAGGGAATAACAGACAACCCTGACAAACTCCCTATAAGATTGAAAAAGGAGACGTCAGACATCCATTATGGATAATTGAAAAATGTTCGTTGTTGTTTCTTCTAGTGTTTGCGTTTAAAAACAATTTTTAACAAAAGTAAAAAAAAAAAACACTTTACTTAATACGTTTGTATTAAGACATAATGTAAATTATGTCTTAACGCAAAGATGAAAATTTTCACAAACACTGAAGTGCAATGTGTTATGAACCTAACATTAGAAATGTTTGTTATAACAACACCCTCTCGAGCCAGTGGTGGAAAAAACAGAAAAAAAAAAACTATCCAATTCAATTTTTCTAAGTTTAAGTGATATATTCTTGACAACTCATTGGCTAAAAGAAGACATTTTTCCGTTCTATTTCAGCGTCGTGGCTGCGAAAAGTGATTTAAAGTGGTAAGGTGACTGTAGTCTGTAAGTGCATCACGAGCTTAACAGTCAAGCATACAAGTCATGGAAGACTTCAAATGACACACAGAGGTATTCAGGAACCGTTTATATCCACCTTGGAAGATATTGTGCAGCAAGTTGAGTACAGTATTATGACTGTAGCTACTTTTAAAAGTCTTACTATCTGCTCATCCTACTGCTGACTATTGTGATGCTTTCATCTTCCTTACCGAATCGTAGATGAAATCATTTGTATCTCAGTTGAAAGATAAAACTAACAAATGTGATATTAAATTTACTCCCAGTTAATAAGGGGACTTCAAAATGTTTTAGTTCAAAAAATATCAACTCACAAATGTAAACTTGACTTGAAGTTTTCTCGAAAAGATATGTTTAAAACAACTCTGATTGGAAGTTTCGCTTGTTTTAATATTCAATAAATTGTAGTGTAAAGACCCCCTTGGATCCTGATTGGCAATGTTAACATTCAAACCATAATGTTTTTACTGTTACATCAGTCGAGTCACACAAACAATATCGCTAAGTAAAGAGAAGAAGGAATCCTCAATAGCCACGGCACTTGAAATTTCTTTAGGCAAGATTAGAGTAAATTGATCTATTTCATTTTCATTAGCTATACTTTTGAGAGCCAGCAATACAAATAATAGGAAGCTTGAATACCCGATTCGATTTCATCATTCTTTTGGGTCTCAAACTGAAATTATTTTAGGCAGGATTGCAGTAAATTAATCTGTGAGACCTCGGGTATAGTCAAGTAAATTAATCTATGAGACCTCGGGTATAGTCAAGTAAATTAATCTATGAGACCTCGGGTATAGTCAAATACAGCAGTCGAAAGGGTTTGACTTCCTGAGTCAAAAACTCAGATCGGTTAAGAGGTGCCGGAGTTATGAGCAAAACGTTCATACTTGTAAAAAAACCTCAGAGTCGTTCTATGAGCCGCTATGCCACGGCTGAAACTTAAATATTCTTGTTAATTTCATCAATATGAAAATCTCATTCTTGTTAGTAATTAATTTTGAAACAGTGTATTTATTACCTAGTACAAAGAAAGCTAAACTTAAACTTTTCTTAGACGTAAGCACAGGAAAAAAATTACCGTATTTCCCGGCGTTGAAGACGTTATTTTTTCCCGAAAATAAGTCTCAAAAACTTACCCTGTGTCTTCCAGGCCGAAGGTTACGTTGATCATAGGCCTAAACCTAAGCCAGAGGAAGCATTTTGATACTAGACAGTAATCCAAGCCTCTCTGTATGACCCAGAATGAAATGTATATGTTACTTAGTATTAAATAACAAATAAATAAACAAGAACAGGTCACCGTACATATAATACAGGCACTCTTTTTAACTCCCTAGGCTTGGAATAACATTATTAGTGGTAATAATCAGATATTTCAGTGGTAATATAAGGTATACACTTTCAAAGGTATATAAGATAAGCATTGGCTCACAAAAAAACGAGAAGTGGGTAAGAGAATTTATGTACCGTAAATCACTAAACAATCCACGAAACATCTTGATAAGATTGGTGGAAGTGCTGCGACCTTATTCTTATGTTTATGTTTTTTATCGATATTTAGCTAATCAAAATAGGGGTGCGTCTTCGATGCCGGGAAATACGGTACTTATTAGGAGCATTGTTAGAAAACGCTATTAACTTTTATTTGTTATTTAAATTTACTATTATTTTAAAGTAATTAGCTGGAATCCAACAAAAGCTGTTTTACAGATGTAACTTAAGTTCATGTTTATTAAAAAGTCACAACGATTACAAGACACAATTAGCTTAAGAGTTACGTAATCTCTATAATTTCGTTGCTTATTTATTTATAGTCTTGTCATAACTTGATTAGTTAGTATATTAAACAAATCTATTCTGATAGTTTCAACCAATAAATACATATCTTCTTTAAAGAACTTAGGATCAAAGTAAGGAATAGTATGCAGAAAGTATTTAAAGAGTTCGAACATAGTCACAAAGCAGTTAAATATAACTATATATCACTAACTATTTTACAGTTAAATATAACTAGATATCACTAACTATTTTACTTTATTTTGTTTCGGTCGTAAACTTGTGTTAGCACAGACCTACAACTGAATTCAGACATATTTATGTTACAGCATGTATTACGGTTGACCACTAATATTTATCTCACAAAGTTAGTTTAAGTAAACTTTTCCAACATTGAGGCAGTTCCAGTCGTTGAAGTGTCACTTGTCAAGCATAACTACTGGGCATCACATCTCAATGACGTCACAAACTGGTTACAACTGCTTCTGCAAAGCTATCTGTTAAAAAAAAAAATTCTAACGGAGTGCATCATAACTAGAGAAGTACCTCACCGAACTGGGGGCTAGGCCTAATAAGAAATACCTACGATCATCTGCTGTTGTTAAAGTGTTTACTCTTCTCTTGTCAAGAGTTTCATGTACAAGATTCTGCAGGAGTCTTGATAGGAAATGTTTTGAGCTGCTAATTTAACATTACTGTTATACATTCTCTGTGGGAAAAAAAGAAAAACAATAAAATAGCTCAGTAAAACACGTTTCTAAATTATATTATGCCATAAGATGATAAAACATGTCTTGAAAAGTTCCAATTAAATAATATTTCATTAAAACCAGTTTAACTTGCTAGTAAAACCTTCATTTTAGTGCACTTTAATTTATTAAGTTGATACAAGGATTGTGTTTTATATATATATTTTTTGAAATATATTTAACAAATAAACATTATTTAAACAGTTAATATTTAGCTTTAGGGATGTGGAATAAGTGTTATATGCTTGTTCAGATGATTCGGTAGGAATTTTATTTTATTTAAATATAAACTGTTTTTGTCCACTGTTCTATTACGAGGTAACTTTGAACTTTTTTTTACCATAGTGGGGAGCTGGAATGCCAACTTCAGGAGGTAAGGTTTTTTCACTCAACACCCTAATACTAACTAGGACCTTATTTTTTATCACTTAGGTTTTTCTCAGAGCATTCTCTTTCACACAGTTGTATGTAGACAATGAAGAATGAGATGGCTGTGGAACGTTGTGGGCTTGAACCTCCACATTTTACTTTTTTATCATATATATATATATATTTGGTTATCGAACAGAGGTTCAAACTGATAAATTTTATTTTGAGCACTATTTTTATTTCCCTCGTTTCACACTTAGTGGCAGAGAATTAACTAGAAGCGCATTTTATTTAAGCTGAATATAAAAGTATGAGTTTGAAGGTTATAACGGAAACTTTTGATTAAGAAAGTGCTTTTATAAAAATAAATACAAACTGAACTTGAATATTTAAAAAAAAAATGTTAATAAAATTACTGTTTTAACAAATAGAACTACACGTGCTTTAAATTTTCGATTTTACTGTGAAATACACTAAAAGTAATTTAAAATGTTTTAATGAATTAAGTGATGATTCTGTCAATCCTGCAAATAAATGTATTGCTGATACCAATGGATTCAGAATTTAAACAAACTCTCGCGTTTCACACAATGCCCAAATTAATTTCAAGTCGAATACCTCAGTAACCAGCATCGAATAGATAAAAGCTATGGAATATTAATTATAAGAACGCTTGCTAACTTTATTGTCTCATAATATATTTCCGGTGTCGAACTAAGATATATTTCTAACCTCTTGAACCTTTTGTTTTCGTGACTAGGCTAAATATATATTCTCAATTTTAAAAAGGATTCCAATGATAATGTCAAAGATAACCTTGCAATGATTAGTGATGACGTCAAAAATAACCCTGTGATAATTAGTGATGGCGTCAAGGGTAATCCTGCAATGATTCATGGACATTCCTTTGTTTCAGGTTCTCACCAAACCTCCTGGCCGTTGCAATTTCCCTCGTTACTCTTCATACTGGAATTTTATAAAGGAGATTATAACATACCTATTTTTCCTCTTCTCACGAAAAATTTCTACATCCACATTTCATTCAACCAAAACAGTTCACAAACATCTTTAACTTTCATTCAATTTAACTGGAACAAAACTTCTGGCTTTATCCTGAGCCGTGGATATGACTCATTCTAAACACATCTGTTAATATTTTTATAGCTTTATAAATGTTAGATATGGAAACAAAGTGTTATTGCTTTAAAATTCCTGAATGGCACAAAACAAAAAGTAACATCTTGTTTATGTTTATATTTGCCCGTGTTTATGAAACCACCCAGTGACTGACTGAATGCTTGTAGGTAAGTACTTAGCTACTTAAAGTTTTATCTGTGCTCTGCCCATCAAGGATATCGAAACCCGGTTTCAAATGTTGTAAGTCCGCAGACATGCCGCTGAGATACTGGGGAGGAAGATACGAGGGAAATAAAAAAGAGTACTTAAATAAATCATAGGAAAGACTTAACAGACAAAGATAACTCGATTTTGAAATAGAAAAATAAAAGAAATAGGTGAAATCTGGACATATCTTTTTGTAGCTGCTCTGTGGATAACCGTCAAATATTGATTTCACTCGCGGTATATTGTGTAAGGCGTTCAAGTGCGTATGCGTACATACATGCATAAATGTAACTGTTTGTTTGTTTTTGAATTTTGCGCAAACCTACACGAGGGTTATCTTCGCTAACCATCCACCACCCACCGCCAACTCTTAAAATACTCTTTTACCAACGAATAGTGGGATTGATTGTAACTTATAATGCCACCATGGCTGAAAGAGCGAGCATGTTTTTTGTGACAGGGATTCAAATCTGGGACTCTCGGATTGCGAGTCGAGCACACTAACCACCTGGCCATGCCAGGCCAAAGGTAACTGAAGGAAGAGAGAAACAACGAGTGTGTTTTCGGCCAATATTGTAACAAATGGCAGCTGATCAGTAGATCCAAAGCTACTGTTGATGTGGTATTGGAGTTGAAATGCCTCGAGTAAACCCACTTATTTTAGCCAAGTCTGAGTTAAATACCCAAGTAATGCCAGAGATGCTGAGATGGAGAAATGTAGAAAAAAACTGATAAACAGATGTTAGCAACTTACAGAAATATGAGATGTGGAAAGGTGATTACTTGTGAGTTATGGTTAATAAGGTTAAATAAGGAAATACATCTGTTCCGCGAGGAAAGTGTGGCCACTTAGGCAGATAATTAAGATGTGAAAGAGTTTCGAACGCAGTGTTTCTTATAAAATATATGGGCGACCTTAGTGATTCTTGTTTGAATCGTAAATAGTTCATTATTTCGTTTGGCATGTTGTGTAAGTGTGTGTTGGGGAAGGAAAATGGCGAAACGTAGGGCGTGGTTTTGGAGTGTTTACATCCGGTGGTGCGTGTCAATCATTATCCATGGTACATTTTACCGTTGCTTCCGATATTGGACGATGAATACTTTATAGTACAATAGGAAAGTATAGGAACTGCAGCCTTATGCGCTGTAACATTTCTTGCGAAGATAGTTGAATCCTATACTAACTTTACGTAGGATATTGTGGAAATGCAGTTTCCAGAAGAACTTATAATTAAAAATAATATCAAGGAACTTGATATTATCAGTTAAAGTTATTTAAGACTGATTCATCTTGAGGGGTACATTTTTAATCTTGTGGTATTTTTTTGTTGAGTCGCTTGTGAAAGATAATGAATGACCTGCAAATTTAGCGAGTTTAGTTTGATGCACTATTTATTACACAAGGTTAATATTTTATGGTGTAGCTTTTAGACTCTACAGGACGCTTAAGATGCTTCAGACGGCGATATCGCCAGCAAGTCGTGAAATATATGTGAATAAGTTATCTGGTTCAGATAACTCGTTTACGTATAGTACACATATTAGAAGGCTTAGCATAAAACACTGGGGAACTGACTCGTACAATGTAAATGTTCGAAATATTGATTTGTTTACACGAGCACTAGCGGAGCAATTGTGAAAAATAACTTGTATAAAATTAAATAGAATATTGTAAGTTTGAATTTAAGGCCATCATGCCAGACATTATCAACTTCTCTTTGACATCAAGACACGCGGCTACAATATCATGGTTGCAACTGGATCAATGGAATGTCAATTATGTTAGTAGTTTCCAGTCTGTCTGTTTTCTATTTATATCTTATACTTTACTGATTAGATTGTTATTCTCTAGATGCCAAATCAGCTATGATGCAATTTATTTTTTCGAATAATTTATCCAAACAGTTCAACAAACACATGGGTCCTTAGTTGCTCGAGTTGCTGGACTTGTAGCCTTTCTTGAGCATTACTGTAACGATATCCATTTTCCAGCATTGTAGAAAGAAGGAGAGTAAACATAAATCATATAGATGCGATAAGTGGAGCAGTAGTAATGGGAACGAGTTTTTTTTTTTAAGAATTAGATTATTTACCTGGTTGCTAACTGGTACATTGTTCTTTAGGTGAGGACTTTTTTTTTTAATTACAGTAGGTGAAATCGGTTTGGCTATGTTGTTGCATGTCGGACGGTGAGCTTCGTTGAGTGAAACTAGGAATTGTATGTTAAACTTAACTTACTTAAATTTGTGTATTCGTTAACATTGTTTTGATTACTTGAGTTTAATGAATGTCAGGATGGAGCAGTGAAGGTAACTAATACTAATCGGCGAGGAGTTTGTCTTATCGACATCGGTTACAGCGATTGAGTTATTATAGGTTAGGGTGTGAGTACTTTCTTTACATACGTTATTTAATTTTCCCTCAGAATAATGGTGAGCTGTTTGTGTTTCTCCAGTGGGATATTTTATTGTACTTTAATAAGTTTGTTGATACTGGACTTGGAACTACTGATGAAAGTTTTCATGTATATATCACAAGTGGCTATGGTCTTAGGTTTCCTTTTTGCTTAATAATTGAGGGGCTTTAGGGAAAGAGTTTTCATGTGCTCCGGTGTGGTTTGTTTAATCTGTGAGAGCCTGTTGCGGTTCTTGTTATAGCTTCGTTTATGACTGTAGTATGTTTAACAATGGTGTCCGCTGATACTTATTTCCAAGAGATAACTGTAGTTTACTGTTACAGTGTCGCCAATCAGTGTTAATAAATACGTAGAATTTGTTGGGAGTAGTGTCAGCACCTTTCTGCAAGGTGAAACTGAATGAAGTGTGGTCGTGATCACTATCTGTATCACTAAACAACGAAACATTTGGAACTAGAGGAAAATCGAGTGATTTTGGGTTATTTGATGGAGCTCATTGAATCAGAATTTATGCATCCCCTTTTGATTTTGAATTAATGTAACATCTCAATATTTTGTTAACACTATCTGAAACACCATACAAACAACGCAGCATAACACATTTATGCTGTGAAATTAAGTTTATTTTCCCAGTTTAATGTGTAAAAAAACAAACGGTTTTGACAGCTTTAAATATTAACTGTACTGTTTTGGTGTAAAATTACAAATGTATAATTCATGTGTGTTATTTGTTCTCGATACTTCTGAAGCGAATGCATCACTTTTACTTCATTCCCACCCTCATCTGTTCCAATCTGTAATCAAACCCTCGTGTGCTCAGTCTGCTATAAGATCTGAGAAGTATCTCGGCTGACCATAATAGGAGCGGAATAAAACGCCTCTCATTCACTTAATTGGTCACTTCGTCTCGCTCCTCGCATCTTACCCACTATAAAATCAAATTCTACAAAACTTTGTTTTTTTTTTTTAAATCTTATAAGTTCTGGTTCTGTAAACATATTTTTTTAAGAAAATCATTTGAAATGTTAACTGCTTCCAGTTCAAGTGACGTCCGAAAGTGCAAAAATCACTTGAGCAATTTGTGGAAAATATATTACAGCTTCACCAAAAAAAAAAACAATTACATGCAAGGTTAAGATAGCTTATTACCGTTTTTTTGCGTGTAATTGGTGATCAAGAAAAACATTGGGCTCCACATGTGTGTTGCACACTTTTACATATGATGCTTGACACAGTGGCTGAATAAGAAGATAATAAGTATACCATTTGCAGTTCTCGTCTAAATGACTTTCAGTTCTGCATGACTAATGTTTCCGGATACTCAGGCAAAACTAAATAATAGATGAAATATCCAGATATTGCATGTGCAAAAAACAAGTACCTCATAGGGATGGTTTTCTGGTGCAACATCACCAGCAAAATAGGAAACAGAAGAGTTATCTTACAAAGAAGACAATGAATCGTCTTCATCCTCTTCATCTAGTAATTCTATTACTGTGGCACCTCAATATAAACACCACATCCGACCACACAAAAAGACCTACGTGATTTAGTTCGTGGCTTGTCTCTATCTAAGCAGTATGAAAAACTTATTGGCACTCGTTTACAACAATAAAATTTATTAGCTCCAGGAGTTTAGTTTACCAAATGGCTGGCATGTTAAAAACGATATCTGGAATTCATCCTACTCATATGACCTTTATATTCTTTTTATGATTTAGTTACAAGAAATGTGATATTTGTCTATTATATTTCACAATACATTCCTATGGGATTCTACGTACATGATATATTTTGTTCCTTCATTAGTAGTTATTTAGGGTTAAAGAATAAGACATTTACATTATTTCAAGTTTTAATATCATTTTCCATTTATTAAAGAGGCTGGTAATTTCATAACAAATTTCTGGTATGAAATGGTTTGTTTGTTTCTGTTTTTAATTTCGCGCAAAACTACACAGGAGCTATCTGCGCTGCCATCCCTAATTTAGTAGTGTAAGACTAGAAGAGAGCATGAAATGGTATGCCGGTAGAATGGATTTGGTTGTTATAATATATTGTGTGGTTTTGAACGTTAATACAAGCCCTATTATATAAGTTTGGCCTAAACCTTTAGGTAGTACTACATTTTCTAAGTAGTGCAATTCAGTTCTAAATCTTCTTTGTGAGTTCAGTGATTGTAGGATTCTCTTCCTAAAACTAAAAAATAATCGTTCTATTCATAACTTACATATATGTATTTAAATATCTGTGTGCGTATAACATGGAATAATTCGTAAAGATACCAGTTAAAAATTTGTTAGAAGTCAAATTGTTAATGAAAACAGCTTTATATTATTTTCTCTTTAGGTTTAAAATCAGACAAGAACCAATCACAATGTTACTGAAAAAAAAATTGCCTTTGTCAGGATACCACATTTTTTCCTAGGGTAATCAGTGACACCCTCTGTGAGCTCCAAGAAAAATCAGTTCCTCCTGTGGTTGTGACAAAGGGACGCTTAACATTGCATTTTGTAATGCCGTGATATTAGTAAAACGTGTACATGCCATGAATCACGAGAATAATTACAGAATCTGTAGGATACAAAACAGAATGAGATACCAACTTGAAAACAAGAAATAAAAGCCTTCATTTTTTACCTTCATTTTATTCTTATATTATCTTGAAACAAAACACGTTAGAAGACTCTTCACCAAACATCTAATTTATTAATATATTTCGTGAGTGCAAATCTAACTAAATATGAAGGAATGATGTGTTCAGTTGATTAATTTCAGTTTGATTCATTAAAGGGAAAACAAAATTATTGAGACAAATATAATGAGATGATCATTCAGAAAATAATGTAACCGTCAAATTAAAATTACAATAACAAACAGTTTGAACTGATAAAGATGCCAATCGAAGAACGAGGTTCGCCATAGCTAGGTGGGTTAAGACTCGTAATCTGTGGGTTACGGGTTCGAATCGCTGTCGCACCAAACATGCTCGCCCTTTCAGCTGTGGGGACGCTATAATGTGAGGTTCAATCCCATTATTCGTTAATAAAAGAGTAGCCCAAAAGTTGGCGGTGGGTGGTGATGACTAACTGCCTTCCCTCTAGTCTTACACTGCTAAATTTGGGACAGCTAGCAAAGACAGCCCTTGTGTATCTTTGCACGAACTTAAAAAAAAAAGGACGATACGATGTAGTTATTAAAGTCATAGTTTATCTCGTGTAGAAGCTGCTGTTATTGTGTTTTGAATTTAATTATTTAATCTAGCAGATTCCTTACTAGATATCAAAGTAAAACTAGTTTAGATGTTATTTAATTTTGTAGAAATCAGTATTTTTTATCTTAACTTAGGTGAATCTTGGCCAATCAATGATACAATCTGTAATGAACAAGAAGAATCAGTTCCTTCCGGGATTTTCATACCCAAAAGGTATGTATTCTCAAGTAAATCCTGACTTTTAGCTAAGTGGTTGCCAGAACGCTCTGCTCACAATACCCGGAAAGCTGTTTTGAGCTCCTGTCATACCAAACACATTAAACCTATTTAGTCGTAAGGGAAAATTAAAGTATGACGGTCAATTTCATTATTCGTTGATCTAAGAGTAACCCAATAGTTGACAGTGTAAGGTGTTGACTTGGTGTCTTTCCTTTAGACTACAATTGCTGAAAAGATGGTTGGTGTATACAGCCTACGTGTTGTTTCGCGCAAAATTTAAATGAAACCAAATCAAATAGACTAAGTATGGAAAAAAATTAAAATTATAAAAATATTTTAAAATAGTTTCTTATCAAATATGTAACAGTTCATGTATATTATTGTTCTTAGTTGTTTTTATCTCACCATAATGAACTTATGTTTTGATAAGAATGTGTACTATTGATGATTATAATCTGTTATCAAGCAGAAAAACTGTTAACTTGACATTCAATGAAAAGTATGTAATCCAATGATATAATTAGGTTTCATAGTTACTTACATAATCTATGTATTTCTTCAATACATTGCACCTTTGCTGCTTGGCTAAAACTAGTTAAACGCTACCTGTATATCATCTTTGCCGTCAACATCTTGTAGAGTCGTTTTCACTTATAATTTGTTTTGGGACCTTAATTCTTGTATTTTTGATTCAAGCAGACAAATTTGGTAACATATGTTTTATGTGACCCTGAAATAACCATAATTCGTTATCTATTCCACCATATAAATATTCAAGTACGTTTAATAATCATTTGACGAACCTCAACTACTGTTTTCTCTATACACAATTGCAACCATTTTTCATTATAAGTAACTTTAGTGTGGGTATTATAGTAACTTGTGAATGAGAGTAGAGAAGAATATGTTAACTCCATTACATCTGCAATATCCACTATTATCGAGGACCTCTGTATAATACCAGGACTCCACAGTTTGACTGATACACGACAGATCTAGTAGTTATTGAAATACTGTTCACACTGTTATATTGTCTGAACAATAATTGTTTTAGTGTGGATCGTGATATTTACCAATTTTATCTCAGTTGTTAACCATTAACATTAAGGTACTGATTTATCAATATAACACAATTCATTTAAATAAATATTGATCTTCTCTCATACAAGTCACTTTTGTGTAAATATACTATGACAAATTAATTATTTGTAAGTATTGCTTCTATTCCAGTGACTTTGCCCTGCAGAAAAAATCACTAAAGAAGAGGATTCAGGACGGCCTTAAAAGGGTGTTTAGTCGTAAGCATCAATACAAGCCATACAAGCAGGAAAGAATAAGAGGAATAACAGATCCTCTCGACCAGACAGAGTCCTGGTGTCACGACTCGTAAGTTCTAGGTTTTTATGAATTAACTAGGATACCGTATTTTCATACTACATATACTCAACGTAATGTATAGCTTTACAAAAAAAAAGTCTAACCGAACTTATCGCTTCTTACGGCCCTCTCAGAAACCTACATTTCTTACTACACATATCTATGTAATCGTTTTTCACAGTGTACAGTTTAGCCGAAGGATAAACACTAAAGCTTTTACGATAAGTGGCTTTGTGGACAACGTTGTGTGCCTTTTGTGTATTTTTTCTCATACGAGTGAAAGCTATACTGACTATTTAACTCTATTTTACCTGAGACTAAATGTCTAGAGGGTGAATAACTTGAACATCCAATTGACATTTAGTAGGCGTTTTTTTTTGTTTTTGTATGAGACTCTCTTACATTTCAACACGAATATTCTCTGGTTGAAAACTGAGAGTTCTTAATTTTCCAACTCTTCTGGAAAGTCTCTCAGTAGCTTGATACCGATATTTTCAATTGATGGATATTCTATGCTCACAAGGGCTAAATGGCACGTCAGAATCACTTAACATTCCTAATTCTAAACAACTGACCAACTACTCATTGCCATAAGAAACTTTAGCCATCTGTTATAGACCCGAATAATGGGACTGACTGTCATTAATATAACGCGAGCACAACCGAAATTACGGGCTGTATTTAGCTGCATTGTGGTTCGAATATTAGACACTGAGAAACGCAACCCTGCATACTGAATATCAGCTACTGCTGGCCCGTCCAAGTAGAATATAATAATTATAAATTAATGTTATATTTTAATCTCTGAAAGGATCTGTTTGAAGGAAGAGTGATGTGAAAAATGTAACAGATTTTAACATGTCCTTAGGGTAATCGACGACTTCTAATTTAAAATACGAATTATATTAAACTTTAACTTGTATTGACTTTGTATATCATACAGTTTCGTTGGACTTCTTTGAACAACCATGTCGTAGTTTCTTTTTTGTTTATTTCTTACTGTCATCCGCGTGGCATGACAGTAATTGGATGTCTCACCTTTTTAATCTATGCTTGTATAAAAGGGAAACAACAATCTGTGCTTTAACAACATTTTTCTCTCCAAAATACACTCTAGTAGAAAGGATAATGAAAAGATCGAAATGGATAGCTCACCCGTTTGGGATTACACGACTTGTCGTGTTAATGAATTTCAAGAGGATGGAAAACGTGTTGTAGAGACAGTAGAGTGAACCTGCTAAAGCTTGGCAGAGAGGTTGGTGTCCAAGTCTTCTGGGTAAGCATCAATTAGCTTTTGGGAAGTCTGCTGCGGGGATTGAATTCATTTTTGCGGAGAATTTCAGCTCTGTGTTTTTCGTTTATACTTTGTTTTAAACGTTTTATGTGAAGTTTTCTGAGATACATTTAATTTCTGGTAGGTCTCAAGGTATACTTTTATTTTCAGGAAGGTTGGTGTCAATTTTTCTTAGCTGCAAGTTTGTAAACGTGAAATTAGCATCACATTTTTTTAATTTTGTCATTTTTTTTGTAATAAAATAAATTTTTTCTTTCCTATTCCTCCATAACATAATCAGATTCTTTTGATAAGGCTTACGTTGGTTAGTGGTCACTTTTGGCTTAGTTGGTTTTCTTTTCAAGATGGGTCAAACGGAAGTTAAGCCGTCGCTTTGGTTTTAAAAGATTAAAGATATAAATGTATGCTCAGTTCTCTCTTTGGTGAAATAAATTGTTTTCGTTATATTTTTCAACACTCACAGAAATATATCACTTGTTAGGCCTATATTAATCGTAAGGCCTTCCACAACGACTAACTTTCCTTTTTTTATTTTTCTTTGGCCTTATTCCGTTTCGTAACATCTCATCTCCTACTTTTTGTTGTCTCTCATCTTTTACTATTTATTTCAAAACAATTAATTTATTTTTAGCACAGATAGCCTACTTGCTCTGCGCCATAAAACACCAAACTATTTAACTTTACGACCGAATTGTCTGTTTTCTGTATTCTAAACATCAATACATTTCACGCGACACTCGAAACTGTCGACAGCAATGAGTTACAAACATAACGTACGACTCTTATAGAGTTTCGTAATTAAACTTGTCATAATGTTTACATTAAATTAATTCATTTTGACTCTCATGTTACGAGCAAAGCTAAACAATAATTAAGTATTTATTCTTAAAATAAATTAACAACATCCACACTTAACAGCCTTTTATATAATTTATTTGATAAACATATAAACTTATGTAATTATATACATATATGACTCTGAGAGTCACGGGTTCGAATTCCCGTTAAACTAAACATGTTCGCCCTTTCATTCATAGGGCGTTATTGTGGTCAATCCTATTATTCGTTTGAAAAAGTACCCCAGGAGTTGCTTTTCCTCTTGTCCTCCTCTGCTAAATTAGGGACAGATAGCGTAGATCGTTTTCGTGTAGCTTTGCGCAAAATTCAAAACAAACAAACTTACTTAACGTAATTACAACTTCATAAACAGAGTATCATGTTATCCAGTGCTTTTAGTACACTGTTTGTTATGTTATTAGAATCAATATTAACCATTTTCACATCATTCTTGGGGTTCTGTGAAACTATTCGAGGATCTGCATGATATAAGGTTCTAATCATGTATCATTAGGGAAGTATTTGACATATCATTTTTTGTCACTGGGGTCCTTATCTTCACTTCTAGTGTCTTTAACTGAGATGTCCTTTGTCATTATTACTTCATCAACTAACACAACACTAACATCCTCTGACTCTGAGGTTTTTGTCTATTTATCTCTTCCTCGTCAAAAAGTAATTCATTCTAACTTGAGTTATCGGATTTTATTTTGTAGCCGATTTACTGTTGTACATTAACTGAAGTACCTTCGCTTCTTTCAGTGTAATTTTTTTTTTTATGAGATATACTGCGGGCTGTGTAATTCACAAGTTCTGCCTGTTCTCGAAATTAATAGAAGATTCTCGATCATAAGAATCAACAAAGTACTAGGTGTGTATGTAATGCTAGCAATTGACAATATTTGTGCCAAGCGACCTTCGGTGAATGATGTAGTTTCGCATGATTTATA
The DNA here is from genome assembly GCF_004210375.1 of Tachypleus tridentatus. Classification (NCBI taxonomy): domain Eukaryota; kingdom Metazoa; phylum Arthropoda; class Merostomata; order Xiphosura; family Limulidae; genus Tachypleus; species Tachypleus tridentatus. The sequence continues at coordinate 42,808,276 of NW_027467782.1, read as the reverse complement.
TAAAATGATGTTATTAACCGGTGTGTCTGTGTGATACTTGTAGGAAAATCGTTTTTTACCTGAAGATAGCTTGGCATGGCCAGGTGGGTTAAGGCGTGCGACTCGTAATCTGAAGGTCGCGGGTTCGTATCTCGATCGCACCAAATATGCTCACCCTTTTAGCTGTGGGAGCATGATAATGTGACTGTCAATCCCACTATTCGTTGGTGAATGAGTACATTGCGAGTTTGTGAAGACTAGCTGCCTTCACTCTAGTCTCACACTGCTAAATTAGTGACGGCTAGCGCAGATAGCCCTCGAGTAGCTTTGCGCGAAATAGAAAAAACAACAAACAAACAGTTGAGTCATTAGCAAAATTCCACCTGGATTGTCATATTTTATGCAAAAACCATATCTGTAGTTACTCTTTTGAAGAGTTTATACTTTTTATTTTGAATTATTCTATTCTTAACAGTATAACTTTCACCTACTTTTTTCGGAGTTTCCAATCAGCTCTTACAAAAACATGAAAATTTGTCTCAAACTTTCATATAAAGTAGTTTTCATTAGTAAAGCACGGGAGTATAGTGTGTATACAATACACTGGATCTGGAAGTAGTTATTAAACGATAGTAGGCCCGGCATGGCCAAGCGCGTTAAAACGTGCGACTCGTAATCTGAGGGTCGCGGCTTCGCATCTCCATCGCGCCAAACATGCTCGCCCTTTTAGCCGTGGGGCGTTATAATGTACGGTCAATCTCACTATTCGTTGGTAAAAGAGTAGCCCAAGAGTTGGCGGTGGGTGGTGATGAGTAGCTGCCTTCCCTCTAGTCTTACTCTGCTAAATTAGGGACGGCTAGCACAGATAGCCCTTGAGTAGCTTTGTGCGAAATTAAAAACAAAACAAAACAATTAATCGATAGTCAACAACAGTGCAAACTATCAACCCATGACTGTGCTGTGATGTGGGTCATTTCAACACATTTGAGGGAAAGTAGTCACTCACTACTTGTGTTTTACTCACTTCTTCATAATAATTTATAAAACTATACATAAATAAAATTACAGGTTTTGAAAACTAACTTGACTTTTGATCTGCTTCGTGGTTATTTAAAACATTTTTTTTTCGAAAGATATCAAATTTCAGTTTATTTATTTGCTTGTTAGTATTTTTCTGAAATCACAAACAGCTCTAATTTATTTCAGGAACCTTCATTAAAGCTCATTTCTTACCAAAATAGTGTACTTAATGTACATTGCTAGATATCAATACATAATCGACGTTCAAAAGTTATTTTTCCAGCAGCTAAGAGGAAAGTCTGGGGGCTTATAACTTTAAAAATCGGATTTTGACACCCGTGTAGGCAGAACGCAGATAGGCTGTTGTGTTGTTTTGTAAGTACCAACAAACAAAACATTGAAGAGTTATTTTATTTCTCATAATCTATAATTAATGCTTATTTATAATTTACAAATATGTAAATATAGCGTTATATAAAATGTAACCAGTGTGTGGCGCAGAGGTTTTCCATTGTCCATGGTTTACTGATCGATTCTGAAAGTTGAGGATGTACGAAAGGAAATCTACAGCTTTCGGTTAGCATAAACCAAATAATTTTCGTGTAAATGGTGAGTTAAAATGTTTTACTTTATGGTTGCCAAACGTTCTTGAAGATATGTGTGTAATCAAAGGACAGATGAACCGAAATAGAATCATATCGGAACCAACATAAACCAACAAAACAAAGTTAGGTGTTAGAATAGAACGTTTCAGAAGTTAGTTTTCCCAATACCACATTATTCTATGTTGCATGATCATACTCTCACTCTTAATACCATAGTGAAGCATGTAATACTAACAATAAAGCTGAGTTGTAAACTGCATTATCAACAAAAGTTTTATTGTTGCATTAGAAACACATTAAATCTTCTGTAACTAGACTGCAGTCTGAAGCATTAGACATAATACATAACATTTTGGAACAGTATGGAATCTATTGGTCCACCTTGGCTCTTACATCGTCTTATTTAAACTATAAATATTAATGAATAAATTTTTAAAAATCTTAAGGCCAGTACTTATCATTCATATACTTATCAAGCTTTCTGTTAAACTCCATTAAATTTTCTGCTCCACAACATGCAAAGACAACCCACTCCAAAGGCTAACTATCTTGTAAGAAATATAAAGTTATCTTAGCTGAAGGTGACTTCTACTCTGCCAGTGTTTATACTTGGGTCCCTTAGTCTTACTATTCTCACTGTTAAGTATGAATAAAGATGATGCATCAACATTATCAATTCCTTTAAAATCTTAAACACCTCTATCATATCACATGCCTCCTCCAATTCTTTTTTTTTTTAAGAGAAAGCAGAATGAGAGATTTCAGCCACTCATATGACAACTCCTCCATACCAGACATCTTTCTAATAACCCAACTTTGAACCCCTTCAAAAATTCAAAGCCCTTCCAAAGGTAAGGATACCAAGACTGAACACAGTTCTCCAAATATGACATAACCAATGAATCATACAATGAAATTTTACTGCTTTAGACTCGTGTTGAAAATCTCTGTAGATATACCCTAAAATTTTATTTGCCCTACCACCAGCAATAACACAATGCTTGGATAGCTTGTGAGACTGATCAGCTATTACATCAAGATCCCTTTTTCTCTATTGTTTAGATTATTTCCATCCAAATTATTATTCATATAATGATAACCAAGTAGCATTATCTTGCATTATTACAATTAAATTCCATCTGCCATTTATTTGTCCAATTCACTGAGTGATATAAATCTTTCAGTAAATCAGCAGCATTCTCTTCACAGGTAGTAACACCCTATGTCATAATGTAATTTAATTATTTATTGACCATTCTTTTATCTGTCTCATGGATGCATATCGAAAAGAGCAAAGATCCTAAGACTTGAACCGTGAGGTGCCTCATTTGTGACATAAATCTAGTTTGGTTGAACTACATCTGTGACATTAATCTAGTTTGGTTGAACTACATCTGTGACATTAATCTAGTTTGGTTGAACTACATTTGTGACATAAATCTAGTTTGGTTGAACTACATTTGTGACATAAATCTAGTTTGGTTGAACTACATTTGTGACATAAATCTAGTTTGGTTGAACTACATTTGTGACATTAATCTGAACTACATTTGTGACATAAATCTAGTTTGGTTGAACTACATTTGTGACATAAATCTAGTTTGGTTGAACTACATTTGTGACATAAATCTAGTTTGGTTGAAACATTTGTGACATAAATCTGTTTGGTTGAACTACATTTGTGACATAAATCTAGTTTGGTTGAACTACATTTGTGACATTTGTGACATAAATCTGAACTACATTTGTGTTTGGTTGAACTACATTTGTGACATAAATCTAGTTTGGTTGTTTGACATAAATCTGGTTTGGTTGAACTACATTTGTGACATAAATCTAGTTTGGTTGAACTACATTTGTGACATAAATCATTTGTGACATAAATCTGGTTTGGTTGAACTACATTTGTGACATAAATCTAGTTTGGTTGAACTACATTTGTGACATAAATCTAGTTTGGTTGAACTACATTTGTGACATCTAGTTTGGTTGAACTACATTTGTGACATAAATCTGGTTTGGTTGAACTACATTTGTGACATAAATACATTTGTGACATAAATCTGGTTTGGTTGAACTACATTTGTGACATAAAATGAACTGACATAAAGTTTGGTTGAACTACATTTGTGACATAAATCTAGTTTGGTTGAACTACATTTGTGACATAAATCTAGTTTGGTTGAACTACATTTGTGACATAAATCTGGTTTGGTTGAACTACATTTGTGACAATCCTTTCTACCTGATCTACTCTTACTCTCCTCAACACAAATAGTAACCTTTTGAAAGAATGTTAGAAGATTTTGTAAGGCAAGGTTTTCCATTAGTGAAACCATGTTAGCTATCTCATAAAATTCTAAACTTGGTTAAATAACTTTTTGAAGTTTTTTTTTTTTTATCAGACTCTAAAATGTGATCCACAACTGATGTAAGACTAATGGGTCTATAAGTCCTGGAACATTTTTCATCACCCCTGTTGATAAGAGAAGTTACATTAGTTAATTTTCAATTTATTATCTTTCTCATTAATTTTATTTCCAATACTCTTCATGAGTCAACATTGTTTTTACTTGCTGCTACCCTGTTCTTTATGTAAGGAAAATATTTACCTTGAATATTGAAATTTTTTTCTTTAAAGATTTTCCATATTTGCTTTGTGTCTCAGCATAACACAGCTGCCCAATTCACAATGGATAATTCTTGTTGCTTTCCTTCAAAATTTGATTTTTAAAATTTGGAATCAAAATATTCTGATTTCAATATGCAGGAAAAATATCAAACTTAATACAGCAGTGATCACTTGTACCCATGTGTTCTCCAATTTTCTTCCTATATTTTTGAAGCTACAACAAATCTCAAATAGCAGTTTGTAGTAAGACTTAGGGAAGTAAAATGTTAAAAAATTATCAACGCATATATATAAATACAGGGAGCAGTGTGTGTGTTTACATATACATAAATACAGGGAGCAGTGTGTGTGTTTGCATATACATAAATACAGGGAGCAGTGTGTGTCTGTTTACCTATATATATATATACACACAACTTCCTATTGTTACAGATATAAGTAAGCTTTGTTGTGCACATTTACTCATTGTCAAACAGTATTTGATTTTGTGTTTTCATCTATCAATTTATTATTTAGGAAGAGATAAATGAAAAAGGGCATTGCCTGAAACGTAACAACAAACGTACATGTATTAGTGTGTGCATACTGTAGTTAACTTTGTGGTGGTTCTATCTTCAACATTTCCTTTTTCTTCCATTAACAACCACCACACATAATTTTCTGCAGTTTTAAACCAACTATAATATTAATACAATAAGGAAACATAAATAATAAGTTATACATTGTTAGACACATGTTATGACGGACTCGAGAAATAGAACATTACAAGCAGTTTTGTAATTTAACAAATATTCTAACATCAAATAATTGAACATATTAACTCTGGTAAATCTGTGAAAGTGAAACATTGATTAAAATAAAATTATATTCCTTGTTATTTATCTGAATTGTAAAGGTCAGTTTTTATAAACTTTCATCAAAACTATTGTCTTCCCCACCACAGCAATTGACTACCTCATATTGTCAAAATGTTACATAGTTTTTGTTAAGTGTAAATCCTTAGAAACTAGAATAGTTAATTCTAATCATCATTAAATGCTAAAACAAATTAAATGTAGTACAAAGTGATATTTGATGAAAATGTTTTCATTTTTCAAAAGGGTTCCTCTAGAATTTTTTATTAAGAACAGTATGTACTTGTTAGTAGTCATTCGGGTTGTTGCTGCACTTTGTTATAACATGTATAAGCCAGATTATTTTTATTCATTCTCAATGGATGTGAAACACACTACCACTCAAGGTTATATCTACTTTTACATGTTGCATGGCAGTAATGTTAACTGTAATGTATTTCAGACTAACCAAATCATGCTACTCCAAACATCAGCTCCTTATATTTGTGCAGACAGCTGTAATATCACTAAACATTATGTGGAATAAGTGATTGATGAAGCAGATCTTTTGTGTTAATTTTTACAGTAACTGGATATTTACATTGATTCAATTCAGTTGTTTGTTCTACGTATTTTGCCAAGTGTATCTATATTATTGGTATCTGTATGAGGCATGATTTATTCACCATTTTACGAAAATTACAGATCTGATGACATAACATCTTTCAATATGCTTTCTGTTGTCAAATGTTCTGACTATAAACGATGCAACCAAGGTTGCCATGAAGAAGAGAGATATTTATGTAACTAAAGCAACCTTATCTTCTTCTATGCAGTATTTATAGTATCGATAGTTCTTGTGTTATGTCAGTTACTCTTTCAGGAATTATTAGCAATATTTTAATTTAAACCATCAAATGTAGTATTTCTATTGAGAATACCTTAGTCAATTAAATAACACAATCGAAAGAAACCAAAACACTTTCATTTGAACTCACTTACATTTTCTGTATAATTATTTGTTGATGATTGGAGCACTAACCAAATGTCAAGATTATTTGTGTAGACGTTTTTAATTTTTATAGTTATTAAATGGGTTTATGTTGTACCAACAACAAAGAATAATACAAGAGATGTTATTTATAATAAAAACATGAGAAATTGATCCTTTGTTTCAGTGAGAGATTTAACTTTGTTCATAAATTTAATAGTGCAGTGTTGAATATTCTTTTCAGCAATCATTATAAGTAATCTTTGTTGGCAAACACAAGTTTGTGTGGTGTACTAGTTGTTGTTTTATAATACTTCATCAAAGAGAAAGAAAATGATATAAGGAAATTATGAAAAAGTTAAGTATTGTTTCAATGGGTGTCTCGATGAAAAATATACCATGATAAAACAAATTGGTCAAGAGTAAGTTTAAAAGTAACGTGTACCTCAAGACCTTTTTTCCAAAAGAATGATAACATGATTTAAAAGTAAATTTGTACTCAGTAGTAACATAGTAGAGATAAAGTTCATTTTTGAAACATAATGCTAATTACTTAACAGGTATTATTTTACTTTATCACTTTATTCATTAGTTACTTGATGTTTGTATGTTGGAATTTTGTTTAATTTTTGTTGTATATTCATTAGTTGTTTTTATTTAAATTTCAGTTGAGTGAGTATGTGATATTAAGCTAATTAGTTTGTAAATTTTGCATCACAATTTTTTTTTCTCCTTCAAATACCTTTATATAAAGGGAAACTAAGTTATGGGTCGTTATTCTGCTGAATTTCCAAACAATTGTTAATTAACTTTCATATACTAAAATGAGAAACAAGATATTACTTCCAGCTTTGTCAATATTTTGCTTCTTCCTTGTGTAAAAGAGAAAATAAAAAAGTTAAACATGTTACTAGGCATGAGGAATATACTCACCCAAACTGAAAACTTATTTATCTTATTAGCATGACTTAGTTATTGTAAATATGTACATATTTTATTCATTGCAATGACTTACTTCCATATGTTACATTATATCCTTTTGCAAGATTAACTATTCTCATTTACTACTGCCTCGTATGTGCAAAACACTTTTTATGCATATCACAAGCCTTGTACCACCCATCCATGGGAAATACTTGATTCTAATATGTTTTTCATACAAATTACCACATGGAAATCTTCCACCAATGAGAATGACACACATTTTGTTACAAATATGATTAATATTCACTTCTACTGAACTATCATTTTTCTTTTTCAGTGGGGTTTTATTTAGTTGTTTGAAATTTTTCTTTATCATGGTTCCTAATTATAACTTAAATAGTTATTTCTGAAGCAGTCTTTTGCATTAATCATTTTTTATTATGCAGTTTATGTCTTTAAATTCTCTATCCAATCTTTATTGTTTTCATGTGTTTTATTCTCTCATGCATATGTATTTGTCTGTCAAACAATTTGTTCTGTATATTATATCCCACAAATTTCAAGGTTAATGTTACAACTTTGAGTATCACATCTCTTACAAAACACTTTTTAGTTGGTGACACATTGGGTCAGTTCTGGTTGGGATTATCTGTGATTATTTGCCAAGATATTAGTTACAATATAGGTCAAGCATGTACTCCTGAACTTCCCTCACTTTCCTAAGAACATGTTAAATCTGTTTAGTTGAACTAAGATTTTGACAGCCTTTTACTAAATTCAGATTGTGCCATGTTTCATATGCTCCATCTATAGAATCAGCTTGGCCTAATAAACTTGTTTAGACATAATTTTTCAGGTTTGTGATGTGTCACTCATTTACTTGATTTCATTTTTTGTCTTTCTTTGTTGCATGATAGTTCTTATTTAGTCTTCTCATCTTTTCTGGATATTAGATACCTTGTGGAGCATCTTACTTCCCAACTGGGTGAGAGTGCCAGCATCTCTTTTTCTCTCATGTGCTGCCAATTTATTCTTAGCAGCTGTAGTTTATTTTGTCACTTTAGGGGCAAACTATAATTTCCTGCAATGTTTTACCCATACCCAGCTTTCACACATTCATCTGAATCTCATTTCATTTTGTGGTGTTTATCTACAATAAATCATCTATCCCAGGTTATGCACCAAAATCTTGAAGGTTTATCATCGTTATTTCTTGACTTACTCACACACATGATTTCTTTGTTGTCAGGATTTTGTGAATCTCATGTTCATCTTCTTTTCAGATATTTTGCCACTCACTTATCTCAGAAAATTACATGTTGCCCCCTCTCTTTAGTGGTAGGTATCAACCATGTTCCTGACACACTCAAATCACGTGAGGAATCCTCTACCATTTCTCCCTTGGTAAATTGTTTACCACAGTTAAACCTCAAAGCACCTATTTCCATTTCCTTTTATTATTCCTCAGTGCTTACCTGTTCTTTCATCCAGGAGTTTTGTATATCATTTTCTTTCATATGAATTTGAACAATGCCAACAGTATCTTGGACAACCAAGTGAATTATGGTTTTGTGGGTACTTGATTACGATAATTTGTTCCTCTTTAGTAATGTTTTGCTGCAGATGAGTGGATTATTTGAATTCTATCAGAAAGACTTTTAATACAATCTCTTTCTCCACTTCCTTTGTCATAGAACCCATTACCTTCTCTCAGCCACAGGATCCCGTCTTTGACATGACATTGAACCTGTGGCTTATCTCAGTTTTTATTCTAGGCTGTATGATGTCTGTCCCTAAGAAAATTGAAGACTGGCTACCTGTTATGTATTTGTTCCATCTCACTGAATTCCTCATTTTCCCTTATTTCATCATGGAATTGTTTCTCACCCTCAGGTGGGTTTTAACTCAAGGTATATGGATGATCAAGATGGATGTCATGAATGCTTTCTTACATATTCCAATAGCTCTGAAGTCGTCACCACATCTTTGGCTTTGTCCAACAAAGGATAAGTTATCAGTTTTAAAAACTCCCATTGAGGCTTAGTTTGGGCCCTATGTTTTTTATTTTATTTGAAAATTTTGAGCTTTTTCTCATCATTGCCAAACTCATTGGATGCATTTTCATTATGATATGGATGATTTGTTACTGTTATCTCATTGTGAACAGGAGTCTACCTGTCGTACATTTCAGCTGCTCCAGGAAATAACTCAAGTGGGCTGCTTAATTATATTGGAACTTCTGATGTGCTATTGCTTTTGGGGCTGTGTTTTCTGTGATTATCACAGCCCCCTTTATTCAGGATCATATGTGAGCTCATCAGTGTGCCTTTTATGATTAGTGGACTCTTGCAAAGGATCCTTTTCAGGGTCTTCAGTGATTGGTCAGGATTCACACTTAGACAGGTGTTCCACTTTCTCGTCCTCATCTGGATTTTCATCTCATGTCTGGAGATGGAGGGCATGGGTTGATCAACAGGAAGCTTTATGGTGTTGGTTTACAGCTGAGGAGTGTTATTATATCAAAACTGGAGCATTTAGCTGTATGTCAGGCTTTGGATCATTTCTTCCATCTGGCCAGACATTGTCTGGTCATGATTCATTCCGAAAATTCCACAGTGGGTACTTATCTCAGTTACCAAAGTGGCATTCATTCTGGATCCATATGTTCTTATATGTTGCATCTTTTTCTTTAGACTGATATGCAAGATATCCATATCATTGTATCTTATATTCCAGGTGTTTCAATATTGTCACAAATCATCTTTCCCATTCAGACGGAGTCTGTCAAATGAAATGATCTTTCAATCATCTTGTCTTCCATGGTTTTGATTTCAGTATGGTTCTTCGCACATTAATGCCTCTACAACATCCTTCAACCACAAACCACTTCCATTTTGGTCTATGGTTACTCACCCTAACAATCAACAGATTCAGTCAGAATTGGGTATACAAACATCTGTATATTGATTCACCCATTCACCTTCTTCATTGAATTATGTAATTTCATCCATCCCACTCGATGTCAGGTTCTTCTGATTGCAACTTACTGACTGACTCATCTGTGTTTTTTAATTATCAGACTACCTCTCTCCTTCCTTTTTTGGTAACATTGATCATATCAGTCTTCTTTTCCTCTATCTTCATGCTTGTTTTTTGTTTGGTCCTTGGTAAGTAAATCAGATTTGTTGTGATGTGTAGTTTCATTTCTGGAGTGTTGCACTTGCTTTTCATCCATGGAAGTGTGTCAGTATAAATGGGATGTTTTCTACCATTCATCTCTGGAATGGAGGTTTTCACCTGATTTGCCCTCTGTTCCTGGTATTGTTGTGTTTGTTACTCGGCATTTTAATCTAGTATCTTCTGTCTCTTTGGTTTCCAGTTATCAGACGGCTTTGTACCACACCTTCCATTTTTTTTTTCTCAGTAACTCCGTATTGATAAATTTCTAACAGAATTAATTCTCATGTAATTTTAATTTTACATTCTGTAGAGTGTACATTAAGGTAATACCTATTAAACTTAGTAGATTGATTTTGAGTAACACTTGGTTTAAGAATAATTTTACATATCACTTTCACAGGTTTGTTTTATTAAAATTTTGGTTGTAAATAATACATGATAATTTTTATGTAAGAGACTGTGGGTTACAGCCACAATTGCTTTCAATACACTGATTATCATTTCATTCTATATATTGTATTACCCTAAGTTTTCAACCCATAAACAAAACACATTCAAATTGAACTAAATATGCTCATATTTTCAAAAAAAGGATACAAACTACAATGTGGGAAAAAAAAATGTATCTGGTTTTGGAGGTGATGGATGAAGTAGGAACCATAATGCAGTGGGGATACAGTTTTTCAACCTCAACCTCCAATTTGCTAATCTTATAAGAAGATTGTTCGAGCCCACAACATCCCACAATATCTTAAATTTATTTGAAGAAAGTGTCCAGTCCAACTGTTTCACTTTTTTTTCAATAGGCTTTCTCCTACAATTAAAAGAGAACACCAATTCTACAGCTTCTTCATTTTTGCATACAATTTTATAGTTAATATAACTTAACATGTGCGATGAAATAGGAATTTATATTTCCTCATTATCTTTTCCATTTTGTTCATCTTCTGAATTTCTTTCACTGCTACCATCTTGTGATTCTATTACAGATTTTAAATCAATTTCATTAGTTTCTGTTAAAACATTCTTGGAAAGTTTCACAAAACTTTCCACATTTACAGAATCATCTGCACCAGTCTTCTCAATTAAAGTTTGGATTTCATTAAAATCGGCATAACAAATAACTTCTCCACAATCTCTGCCATTATCAATAATAAATCCACAGTTTCCAAAGCACTTTATTATGCATTCATCTTTTACGTATTTGATTGAATGATATAAAAATGCAATTACATCTAACACGTCAGTTTTCCTGGTCATTTCAGATGCTCCCTTATAGTCGTCCGTACTTGTAACAATATGCTGAAAGATCAATATTCTGTATTTCAATTTTATAAACTGTATAATTCCATTATCCAGTGGCTGTAGAACTGATTTTGTACATGGAGATAGAAAACAAAAGAAACATTTGAAAGTTGAACTTTTGGGTGACAAATTGCATTATCTTGGAAAAGTAGAATATTCCTGTTTTCTTGTTCCATTCTTTTGTTTAATTTGTTCAAAATTCCTTGAATATAGCACTTGTCATCCATGCATCATTATTCCCCTTCCATTTCACAGAAAATTGATTTTTTCTTAAATTTTTGAAACAGCACAGATTTTCACTTTCACCTATTACTCATAGTTTCTCTAGTTTTCCATCAGGAAAAGTAACCAAAAGAACAGTCAATCATTTATTTGAATAGCGAACATCAGAATAATGATGGCAGAAAAAATGAACAGAATATATTTAACCAATGCTTACTGTGACAAAATGTCTGAGAATTTATTAATATTTAAATAAATTAGTAATTAAATGAGAATTTATTAATATTTAAATAAATTGTTAATTAAATGAGAATTTATTAATATTCAATCAAAAATATTTTTTTTACATTACTCAGGTTCTAATCCTACTTGTTGATAGATGAGGCAGGTGAAAAATAGTTTTACATCCATGTTATGCAAATTCCATCATGTAGAGGGCCTTTTATGAGAGAAATCTTAAGATAATGCTGCAAAATTTTGTTATTTCCTGCTTGTGCATTTTTCCACCTTATGCAGTTTCTGGCTTAAACAGGTGTTACTGCATTTATTTCAAAACATTGTTTTCTCATGTTAAATGACAAAGTTAGAATAACTTCAAAATTCATGCAATAATGAATAATAAATATAATTGGTTTAAAAATGAATACCTGAAAATAAGTTTCTCAATGAAAAGAATGAAACTATTTACAATCAGACAGCAGTAGAGAAATATTCAGTTTGATTTTTTAAGATTAAGATGAGGTTCTATATTGAAAATAAGATTCCTTTTTAAGTTTTGATGTTAGCCAGCACCGATAATCCCGACTCGCATGTGCATGCAGTCTAGTGGGAAATGATAAAAGATACCTAACTACTTTCTCTGATAAGGTTGGAAACTGTGCATTAATACACAAGTAAAATAATGTGACTTTTGTTCGACACAAACTTTTACTTCAAGACACCCTGTGAAGAAGCTGTTGTTAATTTGAAGGTGTCAAGTTATTTGGTAATGTGTGCAAAGTGATGAGAAAGTAGTTCCTCATCCACTCACAACTACCAAACATTTGGAAAAATACTTATGAAGATCTTTCTTGAAGTCCTTCAAGTGTCTCTTCATTGTGTTCAAAATATTTTCAACAAGTGCTTCAGATGAGTTCATAGCCACATGAATGAAAAATGAAAAAGATTTCAGTTTACTGCACCCAAAATGTGTACCCCATAGCTCCAGTTTTGCAATCATTGCATTAACTTTGTCTTGCATGTAGAATACTGACATAAGCTTGCCTTGGAATGATATATTTAGGTTGTTGAAATAAGCTTATATCTATTGTTTAGCTTGCATTGCTTCCCATCATCACTTCTTTGGCAACAGGTTTGTTTCTTTGTTTTGGATTTCGCACAAAGCTACTCGAGGGCTATCTGCGCTAGCCGTCTTTAATTTAGCAATGTAAGACTAGAAGAAAGGTAGCTAATCATTACCACCCGCCACCAACTCTTGAGCAACTCTTTTACCAGAAAATAGTGGGATTGATTGAAGGTTTATAACGTCCCCATAGCAGAAAGAGCGAACACATTTGGCGAACTTCACGTTATCAGTGGAGCGACATGATGAACCTGAAATTTTGGTTAGCTTTATAACCTGACCTACATAATATTCGATAACAAAATACTGAACCTAAAACAAAAACTCTTCCGCTTTGTAATCTTTATAAATGAGTTTATAAGTTCTATTCTATGAAATATACTGAACCTAACAAAATGTAAAAAATCAAACAAATAATAACAATAATAGTTATATTATCTGTGGATATAATCAACGTTACGAACCTCATAAGTTTATAATCTTCCTTTAGAAACAACATATTTGTGTATATTTCTAAAGTTATGAGATTTTGTTGGCTTTTGATCTCAGAAATAGCGCCAGTTTTTCACCGGTAAGTTTCAGGCTTATAGCGTTGAAATTCGGGTTTCGATACCTGTGATTGGCATAATACAGATAGCCTATTGTGTAATTTTGACCTTAACAACAATCAAATCACACCTCAAAGAAATTTGGGTTAGTTTCAGTTTGTTTGTTTGTTTTGGAATTTCGCACAAAGCTACTCGAGGGCTATCTGTGCTAGCCGTCCCTAATTTAGCAGTGTAAGACTAGAGGGAAGGCAGCTAGTCATCACCACCCACCGCCAACTCTTGGGCTACTCTTTTACCAACGAATAGTGGGATTGACCGTCACATTATACACCCCCACGGCTGGGAGGGCGAGCATGTTTAGCGCGACGCGGGCGCGAACCCGCGACCCTCGGATGACGAGTCGCACGCCTTACGCGCTAGGCCATTTCAGTTTATACATGTGGCAAACCATTTCTTGGGGTCTATAACGTCAGTGTCCCATTTCATTTTTATTAATTGGTTTCCTCGCTTACGTTTCGTTATGATCAATGAAAATGTGTGATGTTACGTGTTACAATTTCAAATAGGCCTAAACCTGAATTAATTTATAATTTATATTTAGAAGTTAAATAAATGTCGATACGTATCCAATTTTTGGTATTTGCTAACAAGATTGATACACACAATTTTCTTTCTCAAAACACATATATTTTAATATTCAGACAATAATACAATTTACAATAACGGTTATTACAAATAATGACTTGTATACAAACTTACAAAGAATAGTAAATCTTCTACCTCATTTGGAACTGGATATTTTTTCGAAGGTTCACGATGAGGGAATTAATTTTGAGTTATTTCAAAACACCTAATTTAAATATGAATCAACTATATCAAATTATCGTAAATCACAGAAATTTAATCAGTATTGAGCAAAACGTAGAGGGCCAATTTAAAATAAGACAAAATCATTTTTTATGTTCTGTCTATAATAAAGTTATTAGGCAATCACACACACAATGAATTATAGTATTTTTGTTCCAGTTGTTTTCACCTCATATATTATTCCTTCTATCGTTTAGTGTAGCTACAAATAGTTAGTTACAATAAAACAATAATTCATCTTCTAGGTGATCACGTCTGTTTTGAGTAAATATGTTGGAATTATGAAACTGATACCAGCTTCCCCAGCAACGACGTACAAATATTATTAATACTGCGGAAGATTATGTAAAGTTATGATCCCCTCAGATGTATTCTCGTGATCTAACGGAATAAATAAATATCTTGCCATCAGCTTCATGAACGCGGACGCGGGACAGTGAGTGAAAAAAATATTATGTGTGTGTGTTTTCTTATGGCGGCGGGTCCTTCGATTCGACGTCCCTAAAGGATATCTTCGGCATTTCGATCACCTGCTCCCGCCGAGTACACGCACTGGCCTCGGGACACCTCGAACAGAGTCTGAGACCATGTACCAGCGAGCGGGAAATTTCCCGCCGCCGCCTACCGACTGGGGAACCCATTTTTTCGGCCTGTTTCGCGCGTGCGTGGACCAACAGCAGCTTGCTCCAACGGGTCTGACGTCTAGACGTAGCCGTTGCGAAAAGTGCCCGAACGGTTGGCGGCGGTTCCTTCGATTCGACGTCCCTAGAGGATTTCGCCGGCATTTCGATCACCTGCTCCCGCCGAGTACACGCATTGGCCTCGGTACAACTCGAACAGAGTCTCAGAGCATGTGCAAGCGAGCGGGAAATTTAAACACCCGCGCCTACCGACGGGGGAACCCATTTTTTCGGCCTGTTTCGCGCGTGCTTGGTCCAACAGCAGCTTGCTGCGGCGTGTCGGACGTCTAGACGCAGCCGTTGGAAAAAGCGACCGAACGGTTGGCGGCGGGTCCTTCGATTCGACGTCCTAGTTATTTTATTATGTAGGGTGAAGAAGGGGAAAATCTTTTCATATAATTAAATTTTTTACATGTTTACAGATTATTTTATAATAGACATTTTGGGGTATATATCAAGGGTCAAGTGTTCCTGTTCTAATGAAGATCAGTCTAGCCGTTTTTCTGTTACTTGTTCTTTTCACAGACACGATCAAAAGTACGTAGAAAGGTTCATTTGGTTCAAGTTGGTATTGCTCGAATTGGGATAAAGGATTTGCATAATTAAATAATCATCATTGTTCTATCTATTGTATTGTACATTGCTCTAACATTTCTACAGAAGGTCAATATCTATAGATTTCAACAGGTTTTTCAAATCGGTAGGCTGTTATAACAGGTAAAAATTATAGATAAAACTCCAATTCTATCATCTCAGGTGTTATCAACACAGTTATTACTTTAAAATCTTGAGAAAAAAACAATAAAAACAACGTTTTTCCAGAGAATCATTGGTGTGGAGAAATTACGTATGAAGGCTGTAAAATATACATTCATAGAACCAAATTATTTGAATTTTTTTCAGTTTAGGGATGTTACAGATATTTCACAAAAATATGGTTTTGACACTAATAAAGGAAGATATGAAATTTATTACTAAGTGGTCCATGATTTTGACGGTAAGTAAACAATTTTTAAATGGTATAAAGCTTGTTTGTTTGACGTTAAACACAAAACTACACTAAGCTAAGTATCATTGTCAGTGGAGATAAAATACTTCAAGTAAGGGAATGACATTAACAACCTCAGTTTTATTACTGAAGCTTTAACTGTGTTCTCAAAAACCTTTGTCCTACTAAAATTATAGAAGGAATATTTCCCATATTTGTTACACAGAAGAACCATAGATAATTACCAGGAACACGTATCAAACATCAGCCTTTATTCATAAAACACCATGACAACAGTACTTAGAAAGAAATTTTTGAATGACATCGATAGTCACGGGAGGACCATCGAATCTTTAAAAAAAAAAAGATGTTTTCAAGTTAACTTAATGTACGTATATGAGTCGTGATAAATTCAGCAGTTTTTACCATGAAAAGAAAGACAGTATTTATTCTAATATATCAAACAAAATAGATGTGTGAGCTATCTCATTTCCATAAACATTTAACTTTCGTTAAAAGTATAGGCAGAGGAACTGCATAGTAATGCTATTAATAAAATTGATGACAAAACTGCCAAGATATTCATTGAAATTAATAAAGATGACATTCTTGATTATAAACACAATTTGAATATTATGCCATAATTTTTTTATGGTTTACCTTATATTTACAAAGAAGGAGTTTCATTACGACCTATTGTTTTCGACAATTGAGCTTTCAGCCATACTTTACTGGGCTGTAGTTTTAAAATGTTCACTATCATTGAATCTATATAAATAAATGTCAGTATGTGTCTGTTTCTTATACGTCTCCACGTTTCTTGTTCAATTAACACAAAATTTAACACAGTGATATAGCTCTGTTTGTTGTTTGTCTGCAAACCATTAACTGGATAATCAGATTAACTCTTGCAATTCCATCTTTCACAAATGCTAATAGTTATCTTTAGTGTTTTAGGACAGTGTTTTCTGTGTATTATTATTCTCTGTTCTTAGTTGTATCATTTAATTACATAAAAACATTATTGATTGCATCAATACCTTTTAGTACATGAAAAAAGTGAGCTTAAGTTTCATGCAGTTGACAGCAAAAAAGAGAAGACCCAGGAGAATATTATATTCTTTGTTTTTCATGAGTATGTTTTATTTATTATTTATATCAGTGAGTAAAATGTACAAAATAGTAACTTATGAGATAAGGTAAAGTAATTCTTTTTAATATGGTATGCTTGTATGCAGCTCATGGGTTATTTAATTTTTGGATTTTGGTTCCAGTTTCGGATCTCTTGTGAAAACAATCTTGTGAGGGCTGTTAACGTGTTTAATTTGATTATTCTTTTAGGTTTCTGTACAATAAGTTTATGTTCGCTTTGGCAACGTTTCAACTGACACGTAGGTGTTAATTTTGGAGTTCTACCAATAACAAATTTGTTTCGGTTTTCAGTATTTTCAATAACAATAAAACGTTTCTCTGATGATGTTCTGGTTTACTGCCAAGTCTTACAGTAATAATTTTATCAACATTGTGGAAAACGTCTAGTTGAGGGAGGCCTGATGTTGCTTGACACCTCCCTCTGGATACGTTCATCGTCTCTCATTTCTTTTTTGGTGTTTCTGCCTGAAGATGTAAATCATAATTAGTGAGGCAACAACACTCATCAAAAAAAAAAAATGTTTTAATAACAATAATCAGTTAATAAACATTTTAAAATATATAATTTATTCTTTATGTAACAATCATTTTACTATAATATGAATAAAACCAAATAAGTGTTTATATGAAAATTGTAAATTATGAAATTGGTTTAAGATGTCTGATAAACGTTTTCTCGAAACTACGAAATATATCTCAAGCATTGTCCCAAATAGTGAGGAAGGTAATATAGAGCAGACAATAGCTTTAAATAATGTTTAACATTTATGTTTTGTACGTTCACAAATACTAACTTGCTAAAACAAGATAAAACTACTGTTATAAACAAATGTTAGTTATTTTCCTCATTTCATTGTTATATAAATTAAACATGAAAAGTTATGTAATCTGAACTACAAATGACTATAGTTTTAAGAGAAAGAGTTTTCAAACTGTCTTATCATAGTTGTAACACTGAAGTAAATCACGCAGTTTATAGTACTTTAAAATATTCAATAATCTTAGTAAGGTCCAAAAGAAGACAACTGGATATTTCACTAAATGTCTGTAAAACCAATGAAAGTTGGCTGACGATAAAAAAAAAACTGTTGTAAAATGTCTCAAAGTGTTATTAACATGATATGGTGGAATCACTTGTAACAAAATGGTACAAATACACTGGTACTAAACTAAGAATAATAAAATCCACATTTTAAGTAAGTTACCGTGATCTAACGATTCGCAGCAATTATGTGATAACTGTTAAAAACAGAATCAGATGTTCGTAGTTACAACAGAACTTCATTTCAGTGTATGTACGGTTAAAAACTCATAAATTTGACAATATTAACAAACGAAAGGTATATTATAGTTATAGTAAGACACAAAATAACTCACTTTAATATCAGTAGTGGAAATGGTAAAAAATCACGAACCGACATTCTGACCTTTATGTTTTCAGATGTCATTAATGCTATACATAATAGCAATGGAAGTACCTCTTACACTATCATATATGTTATGTTTGGTTCTGGCTTTAGCTAAATGGATGATAATTGTCTTGCCACATGTAAATAATATTGAAGAAGAGGTGATTGACCAGTTTAACTAGGGTACAGACTTATCAGACCTCAATAGTATCGAACATGTATAGGTCTCTTTTGGAAGAAGAATTACATGTATTCAAATGATTCTGAATGCGTGTTTTCAGTAGTTGTGGATGTCTTAACAACACTCATTGTAAGCATGCAACATTGATATGATATTGATCACTCAGTTTGACATAGTATGCATTACATTAAAGTGAAATGTTTTTAACTACACCAAATATTAATCATAAACGTAATATGAATGAGAAATTAATTCAATTTTGAACCAGATACAGATATTCACAGAAATTAAATATAAGAATGGTTGTAATTATTTTATAACAGTAATTTTGCATTAACATTAATAATGTACTATTAATTCTATTATATTTCAGTTGCTTCTTGCAATATATATATAAATATGTAGGTATAAATAAACTTGTATGAAGTGAAAGTTTAACATTAAGAGCAGATCCTTGTTATTAATGGTTATATACTGATGCTGTATAATACTGAGTACTATAAAGTAAAAGAACTTTAAACGTATACGAACCGTTGTTGGTGAATCAGATTTTAATGTCCCTTCAGGTTTGTCATCATTCACGATTGTCTCAACGCATTTCTTTAATTTAGTTTTGTCAGAACTTGAAGCAGGCTTGCTCAGGTTTTCTGTTCTTTCTGTTTTCTTTTCTACTGAGTGATTTTCATTTATTGTTTGCAAGATGGTTGGTTCTGTTTGATTTTCCTTTAACACCATATTAGTTTCTCTTTTATCAAACTTATTTGTCGAGACCTTCTCACACTCAGGGATCATTGAAACAGCTTCCAAAATGTCTAATTCCCTGGCGGTGATCTTTTCAATTACAAGCTCTTGGTCTTCTAGCTTTGTGTAGGAAAAAACACCACAAGACCCGAGGACGCGGTTTTTAAGGGCATTCCATTTGCCCCGGGCTTTTTTATTCATCTTGCAGAAGCAACAAAGAACGCTAAACAATAATAAAATAATAATAAATAAAAACGCGATTTATTTATTTCAGTTTTCTATATAAACAATAGTAATAAAGATCAACTCTAAATAGTTGTCTTTTTTTGTTGGTTTTATCGTAAACAAACAGATCTACAAAAACACTTGATAAAACCATACCAGTTTGGTAGAAGTGTTAACTATAATTGAAAAGTTTTTTTTACCTCATTTGTAAGGTTAATTAAACATATTCAGCTTTACTAGGTTCATATTAGTGTTTTCACAAATTAACTACCAAAGGGGCACTGAACACACTTGACATTTTCAAATATCTAACCCTACAATTCAATTAAAAGATAATTGGGTATTGAGGTCAGATGCTCTCTCACCCCTGTTCCACATACTTTAATTATCAAGAACTGGAAGATAACATGTAACTTACCACAAAGCAATAAGACAAATCGAAATTAGTGTCAGCTCTTCCATCCACCAAGGATATCTTACAACTGTTGGTTTGGAGGCCCAGGGGAAAGTAAGCTTGAGAACCACTTCAGTTGGATCTTAAGAGAGAGTTGTTTTACACATTGTATCGATTACATAAAACAGAAAGAAAACTTCAAATGTAACTTAATAACAAAGTGTATAATTCTTTAAACTAAAAATAAACTTGATTTAACATATTAAAAATTTCAATTAAATAAATATGATATTTCTTATATATTTTCATATTAAACATTGATAACAACCTTTACAAGTTGACAACTGTAAAAATAGATTTTTTCTTTACACTTTAAACGATAATTAGCAAAGAAAAATGACGCCTGTTATATTATTTGAGCTCCTTACTAGTAGACAAATAGTACAGTTGTGTAATAACAATAACTATATAGTTATATAACGGGAAATCAGTCAGGTTTTCCAACATATTTACTTTGTGAGACGATATATCACGAAACCTTCTGACTTTCCATTCCAAACACACGTGATCAGACGATATAAGAAAAATCTCGACATTTTCTTTACGATAATGTACATATTATTCAACTCAGTATAACACAGTGAGTAAAATCAACTTCGATTTACTTAACTTGTAAGAATATATAACACAAATTAAACAAACCGTCTTTCCATTGACTAGTTAATAAAGTCAGTTTGTTTAATCGCTATTCATTTACTGAATTAAGTTTTATAATTAGCTTCTTCACTTATTATGGTACACAATTATATTTTGCTATCGAATCGTATCTACTGAATGGTAGTTTCTGCGTTTTATAACACTATTAAAACAGTAATTTTACAAATTTCTCTTTACTCTAAATTTCCCAAATAAAGAACGATACCATTTTGACCACAAACACTGAACGTCGAACGTCACTACTGATGAAGTTTTTCGTTTACTTTGTAACAATTCTTTCCAATAGTTTTATTCAGAACTTATGAGACGGTGCTAACGTTTTGATAATCCAATGTTATTATTATCTTATATTAAAACATTTGTTTTGTATTTTGACAAATTACTTTATTTTATCACAAAACGACATTATGTACATAAACTAAACATAGATTTAAGTTATGTTTTGGGACATACACTGTTTTAGTTAAATATCTTTAGTAATAATGTGACACCGTTATGTTTGTTTGTTTTTCAATTTCGCGGATAGCTGAACGAGGGCTTTCAGCGTTAGCCGTTCCTAATTTTGAAATGATATACTGGAGGTAAGACAGCTATTCAATACTATTTGTCGTAAATGTTTGAGCCCATCTTTAAAAACGAGTAGTAGGATTTCTCAGTAAAAGCAAAGCTTTTTAATGCATTAAAAACCATGAAAGTTATGAAGAAGTATCGTATTATAACAATCTGCATGAACAAAAATAAACATCTTTAAAATGTTAAGGAAACAATAAAAGAAAACTTTAAAACCCTTTTGTTTCATTACTTCTACAAAGATCTTTATTATCAGCTCCTTCTTCATCAGTAATTTTATCTCCAGGACAAGGTATACAGGCGTCAGCAGCAAATGATGTCATGTAAGTCCCTCCTGGACACGGCAGGCAGTGAGTTTGGAATCCATTGTCATAGTGACCAGGAGGACATGGATCTGAAAGCGTTAAAAGTACAAAGCTAAACATTTATTTACCCAGTGTTAATTTTATTGTTCTAACAACGTCTTTAGTATCAAAAAACGTATATGTTGAACTAAAATTCCATATTTTTAAAAGTCTTTCATCTATTTGTGTTTAATGTGAACAGTTTAAAGTAATTGAGTATCATATATACTTACAACACCTGTAAACATCTCTTTGGTATCCACGAGTACAGTTGAGATTCTCGGCTGGAATATACACTGAGGAAAACAACAGAGAGTTAATATTTTTATTAGCACGTTTTGTGTCACCGTTGAAATTTTAAGGTTTTTCACAATGAGCACGACGCACTAGTTATAATATTAATTATAACTCGCTCTGTAAAATAACAACATTAATGTTACTTTTCGTGAGAAAAATAAAACGTGTCAAAACAGTTTCTTAACAGTAGACTTTTGTTTCTTCATGTACTTCCTAATGGAGTTAACTAATGAAACTAATCACACAAACTTGGAAATTTATGAAATTACACACGATCTTTTTTTTATTTTTTATTAGGTACATTTGATTTCTGTTGGTGTTTCCCTTGCAAAATTCTTATTTGTCACAGTTAAACGTTAAACTGTTGTTATTGTT
This sequence comes from Tachypleus tridentatus, assembly GCF_004210375.1. Taxonomy (NCBI): domain Eukaryota; kingdom Metazoa; phylum Arthropoda; class Merostomata; order Xiphosura; family Limulidae; genus Tachypleus; species Tachypleus tridentatus. Next base: position 42,785,755 of record NW_027467782.1, on the reverse strand, counting down.
TATGTTAATATCAGTTATGAAAATACAGGTTATTTTGGGAATATTACGTTCGTAAAATGTATCAGTGTATGATTGTGTCTTGCAAACAACAAAATATCAAATAATATCCTTATAATGCAGAAGTTGGATGAAATGCATTCCGAGAAAATTTTTCATTTAAAGTTAATATAAAAGTAAATACTTAATATTTTGCGGATTTATCAAGATAAATAATATAGCGATCTAACACCTTTCACTGTAAATTTATAATATTGTTTATTCAAAATACGTTCTCAAAAAACTTCGTAGATATGGTTTGTATCTTTAGAGTACATAAGATTTTGCTTCAACATTCACAAGTTGAGTTCATTATATCAAAATAACTTTGGAGCCTCATCACTTCTCTCTACAGGTTTACCATAATCCATCTAGTCTCTGATCACATAGAAATCTATAATTCTTACATCAGTGAGGTGACTGGTGTGTCTGTGTGTACAATAACATGCATATCTATCTAATTACTCAGCGGTTAGAAGACTGAGATATTTTTTTACGTACCATCGCCTGGGACACTTCAGCGGTTTTTATCTCTGACATTTGTGTTCGTACGACTTGTTGTAGGTCTTTTCCGAATTATTCTGGCAAACCAAAATTATTTCTTCGATGCTCTTAAGTACAATAAATATCTTTGTTTCGAAAATTTTAAATTCTCATTTGAATATATTTTCATGATATGGGCATATAAAAATTTACATTGAAAAGGTCTGTTACATACCTTTCCCAAAAGCTACCAATTTTCGGTTACATTACACCATTTAAGAAATGTTATATCAGATCGAGTCACATTATATGACAGGTTGCATATTCAAAACTGTTTTGGTATGGCTTACTAATCCCTATAAACTATTATTGCTATGAACATCAGTGGCAGCCTCTGACTAATACTGTATGTTTATTACAGGAGTACCGATAAGATTACGAGTTCGTCTTCATCACTGCCCTGAAATAACTATTTCAGGGCATCTTCAGCATCAACTAATGGAATGTGATACATCTTCCAAGAGTATATTATGGCTGTCAATATCAACATCTGCACCTTGGAGTTGGGCAATATCACCCATTACTGGAGTCCTGATTAGATGGATCAGTATATGGACGAACAAAAGGTTTATCTTTAGTGTAGTATTGATGATAACATTTAAAGTAATTATATGTGGATATGTTTACCAATACTTATTCATACCACACTTCAACATCGACATTTCCTATCATTAAAATTAAGAAAAACTGATTTCATGTTATCTCTAAAGTAATAATTCATTGTAAGTACTTTTAACATTATTGTCATAATCTATTTCATGCATTTATATTTCTGAGGAACCCACTTGAAGCTAATAAATTTTGCAGACGTTCTACAATGGGTAATTTAAAACTTTTTATTACAGAATTCATGTATAGTTCGATGTTTCTAGGTTATAAAGCGACTAGGAAGGAGATTTGAGATAACGGTGATATAGAGAAACCTCAGTCAACAACACGATACCCACCCTGTCAATAACCCCAAATACAATAAACAAAATACTTAAATTCTTGTAAAAAAAATAAAGCAAATACAATACTAATGTCATTTATAAAATACTTTATGGCAACTTCCACGTATTTTACGTCAGAGAAACAAGCCCGAAACTCAAAACAACATTCATGTAACACAAAAAAAATAGAATTTCACGTTTTTAAATTTAACACTGCAACTCAAATAAATATACTACAGGTAACATTTAAATACCAAACAGAGAATCCAACATCATTAGACGATAAACCAAATAATTCCTTGTAATACAAGAGCAAACACACATTAAACCAATATAAAAACACTTTTATATCTGTATTAATAAAACTTAATAAATCTTGTTCGATGTATTATAGTTTGAAGATGATACTTTTAATTTTCAAGATTTTATAATTTACAAAATATTCTGAGAATACTAAGAGTAATGCAGATAGTATTAATAGGAAATTACACGAAGGTTGTTAAAAACTATAATATGAAAATAAGACAGTTCAATTTTCATTACAATTAAATGATATAAAAGATAACGTATCGTTTTATGAACGAAATCGATAAAAACACAATTTAATTAACGTAGATGGGAGTATTTTAAAATTCCTATCTGGTGCAGTAACAACAGTTTGATCAACAGAGACAACTTCTATAAAGAAATTATTTACTTTGTAGGTGAAAAATGGCCAAGCGCGTAAGGCGCGCGAATCGTAATCCGAGGGTCCGAGTTCGCGCCCGCGTCGCGCCAAACATGCTCACACTTTCAGCCTGGGGGTGTTATAATGTAACGGTCAATCCCACTTTTCGTTGGTAAAAGAGTAACCCAAGAGTTGGCGGTGGGTGGTGATGACTAGCTGCCTTCCCTCTAGTCTTACACTGCTAAATTACGGACGGCTAGCACAGATAGCCCTCGAGTAGCTTTGTGCGAAATTCCAAAACAAACAAACAAATTGAAGGTGAACAATACGAATTATTTGAATCAACCAACTGAAAACCATGATTAGAAAAGTCTTCAGATCATTGGTAAGTATCACTAATATATCAATTCATAGAGAAAACAAAATAAAATATACAAAACAAGAGCTGAGATGTTAGTTTTCAAAGACAAAATTCAGAATAATTGACAGTAGTTAGCTTTTACAGTGGAAAACAGTGGATCGGAGTTAGCTATGTTAGTACAAGCGCTGTATGTGACCGCAAATAGAAAGTTAAGTTCTTGCTTTCTACTCTAAGTAAGCTATCAAATCTATTAAACAAAAGCAAAAGATTACCTCACACTTACAGTTTGTGGTCCCTACACATAGTTATCAGATTTTCATTTATTACACGTGGACTGACATTACTACAGCTACAATTAGAGGTACCTTGAAAATGTTTGAATAAATTGAAAAGAAATGCACTTATTATAGCTGTAATAATATCAGTCCACGTGTAATACATGAAAATCTGACAACTATATGTAGGGACCACAAACTGTAAGTATGAGGTAATCTTCTTTCACTTTGTCTAATATATTTGATAGCTTACTTGGAGTAGAAAGCAAGAACTTAACTTTCTAATTAACTGTAGAGAATGAAAAGCTTTTCGAATGATCAAGCACACATAGTTTTTCTTATAACAAAACCACATCGGGCTATTTACTGTGTCCACCGAGGGCAATCGAACTCCTAATCTTAGCGTTGTAAATCCATAGACTTACCGCTGTCCCATCGGGAGACTATTTCATTAAAACAATAACTCCATGAACATAGTTATTTAATGTTAAGTGTTAACTGATTTTATCTGTTGTCAGTCCAAAACTGGTTGCTTATCAGTTCGATTATAAGACTATAATCGTAACGTTTTTTAATTAATGATTAAATGGTACAATAGATTATATTACACGTTTTTAAGCTGCGAGTTTTTGTTTCTATTTTTCTCTGTAAATATGCACTCTACTTAAACTAAAGACATACTTATACGACTTGGATTTAAATTTATTCATAAAGAATGTGAAAAAACAACGTATTTGCGAGTCATTTGAAAATACTGAACCACAAGAATAATAAAATCAATTTAAAAGAAAACACCAGTTTTAATAAATGAAGTTTTAATTAAAATTCCTTTTAACCAAAGATTTGTTATATTTTTTTTAAATTACGATGGTTTGTTTGTTTGTTTGTTTTTGAATTACGCTCAAAACTACACGAGGGCTATCTGCGCTAGCCGTCCCTAATTTAGCAGTGTAAGTTTGTTTGTTTGTTTGTTTGGAAATTTCGCACAAAGCTACTCGAGGGCTATCTGTGCTAGCCGTCCCTAATTTAGCAGTGTAAGACTAGAGGGAAGGCAGCTAGTCATCACCACCCACCGCCAACTCTTGGGCTACTCTTTTACCAACGAAAAGTGGGATTGACCGTCACATTATAACACCCCCAGGCTGAAAGTGTGAGCATGTTTGGCGCGACGGAGATGCGAACCCGCGACGCTGAAATTACGAGTCGCACGCCTTAACACGCTTGGCCATGCCGGATCCTGACAGCATCTGAATCAAGATTTACATGTATTTATACTAAATTTATACAAAAATATTTAGAAATACTTTTTCGAGATTTGCGACTGTAATATAAATCCCTTTCACGTATCAGCCCTCAAATATATTCTACCATCATGTTTTCGTTATACACGCTCCCAAGTCACAAAAGCAAAGTTTGAAGACAATAGGCCTTTTCCATTTACTTTAGGCATAAGCAATCAGGAAATAACATTTTTTGCCCAGGAACAAGAAAAGGTAAAAAATTTTCTTACATAGTGTAATCTTACGTATACGCAGGCAATTAATTTTTAAATCAATACACATGGTGAGTGAAATATCAAACGAAAAGGTTATGGCTGAAAGAAATTTAAAAGCAAGATGGACGATATCAATTTAGATGCTATTTCTGTTAAATTAGTACAGTTTAATAAATGAAAATATGGTCTAAAAAAAAACACCATGAATTTACCTCTGACATCATGTTTGTAATCACCTTCACGATTTTTGCATGTGTAAATTCCCGCGTCTTCAAATTGGATGTGGGTTAGCACTAATTTGCCACCGTATTTTATTTGCGTTCTCTCACTATTAATAACTTTTTCTTTGAGATTTGAGTACCAAATAACTGGTTCTTCTCTCGCTTGGTTTGAACATATTAACGTAAGAGTAGAACCACGTTCAATTTCGTAGACGAATGTAAAACCTGAAACAAGCAGGAAACTACCGAAAATATAAAATAATTGAGTGTAATTAGCCATTGAAATCTCTCTGCACTGTACTCTTTGTAAGTCACTTTCTGTATTGTTTCTAAGTGAAATATCAGTGTTACTATGCGCACAAAGTATTCTTGTTTGAATGACGTCATGAACTGAAGTAACATTGTGAGGTAGAAAAACGTTTTACTAACAATAATGATTGCAAAGTTTATTGTTTTCTGTAGTGTGAAAGACGCTTGAATAGAGAAATTATATTCATGTTTATGTTATGCATAATTTAAATTTAATAAACAATAACAACACTTGCCTAAGAGTTCAACTTGAAATTTAGTTAAAAGCAAATAAAATTTATACGAAATTTTTCTATGCAATTTCTTCTGACAATACAAATCTTAGTCGGCATTTATGATATAAACCATAATAAGACTGCTAACAGATGTCTCATGATACATATAAATTATAATTGAGTAGTTATAAACCTACAAACACTGTAACAATATTTAAATTAAAAAATCAGTTAAAGAATATTCACATATATAACTTATGTGACAAATACTGCATTCCATGGTGTTATATAGGGATTAATGACTACAATTAGCTGTATTAATATTTTGTTCTTCAAAACTAATAAGATTTCAATAGTTTGTTTTTTGAATTTCGCACAAAGCTACTCGAAGGCTATTTGTGGTAGTCGTCCGTAATTTAGCAGTGTAAGACAAGATGGAAGGCAGCTGGTCATCACCTCCCACAGCCAACTCTTGGGCTACTCTTTTACCAACGAATAGTGGGATTGATCATCACATTATAACGCCACCACGGCTGAAAGGCGAGCATGTTTGGTGCGACCGGGATTCGAACGCGCGACCCTCGGATTACGAGTCGAACGCCAGATAGCCCTCGAGTAGCTTTGTGCGAAATTCCAAAAACCCAAACCAAACCATGCTTCTAGATTTTTAAGTTGTTCATTTCTCAGTTAAACAACCAAACACTGAGAAGAATAGCATGCAAAACTAACGTATAATTTAATTACAAGATAGTACATGAATGAAATCCTTCGTTAAATGTAATTTTTGTTACTGTGACACTTCGGTTTTTGAAACGTAGATTTATATTTCTATAAATCTTCAATTTCATAAATATCTTGTTACGTATTTCTCTTCGTCTTTGAAGTGTGTTCTTGGATATTAAAGGAGGTCCACAGTGCAGCTTAACAGTATGGGGTTCACTATAATGGGGCTTTATTTATATACGTATAAGTCTTTGGGCCCTTTTTATTATGGCTGACATTTTAATTAATATTTCTGAAAAGATGTCTACGAATTTGTGTCATTCGCTTATTCTAGGTCTTTCTGCAAGCCTATACAATGCGCATGCACATTATATACTGCACAGTATAAATCTGAGCATCACTTGCTGTCAGCGGCAGTTCAGTTTTTTCATGTTAAGAACGTGTGTACACTTTTTTACAGAGATCCTTTTATTATGCGTGAGAAAAGAATGTGTGATGATACCGAGCCAAAGAAACCTAACTAGCACGAAACAAAGGAATAAATGAACCATCTGTAAGACTGTTCAATGAAAGAACCAGTAAAAACAGTATTGAATGGCTACCAACTGTTTTGCCTCGAAAACAATCGTAAAGAAAAGGAGCTCTCTAATGGTGAATATGGAACGTCTGCTATCAATATGATTAGAAGATTGTAATCAGAAACGAATTCCTTTAAGTCAAATGGAAATTCAAACGAAAGCTACGAGCCTTTTAAACGCCTTAAAAGAGAACGATGGAGAATGGGGAACTAATGAAATATTTTCGGCAAGCCGTGATTGGTTCTTTTGTTTTAAGCAAACACTCTGGTTTCCATAATGTTCGTATTGCAGGCGAAAGTTCAAGTGTAGACAAAGATGCTGCTGAAAAATTTACAAATGAATTTATAGAAATTATTAAAAAGTTCGGTACAAAGATAACCAAATATGAAACGGGTTTATTTTGGGGAAAATATGCCTTCTAGAACTTTCCTATCAGAAAATGAAAAAAACTTGGCCATGTTACAAGCGTTAAAAGATCGTTTAACACTTGTTAGGCGGAAATGGATCTGGCGATTTTAAATTAAAACCTGTGTGCTTGTGTATCGTGCGGAAACCCCCCGAACACTAATCAGCTGTGCAAAGAAGACTCTCTCAGTTGTTTGGCGATGAAATAAAAAAAGCATGGGTCACAAAACCTTTGTTTGAAGACTGGTTAAAAAAGTTATTTTTGTCCTGCAGTTGAACATTACTGCACAAGAAAACAACGAACTTTAAAGCCATCCAACAGGACTTTGTGACTTTAATGAAAATGTCAAAATTCATTTTCTTCCACCCAATACAACATCTCTACTGCAATTAATGAATCACGGTGTCATTGCGACGTTTAAAGCTTATTATTTGAAGCGAACTTTCTCTCAAGCAATAAAGACTACAATTACAGAAGCTGCACTATCTTCGACTAAATTCTGGAAAAATTACATCATCAGAAGTGCTATCGAGAATATATGTACCTTCCATATTTCATTTTACACGTTCTTGAGAAGGAAAGCTGCTGAATTGTGTAAATATGAAAACAGGAAAGAAGTGACCAAAAGGAGAAAAGAACAACAAAAGAGACATGAAGCTACTGCTGGGCTGCTTGAACTTGCTTTCATAGAATCTGCTGGCACTGCTGCCACTGATAGCAGCTGTACTGATTCTGCTGATGAACTTGAAGCTACATGTGATAATTTTGACTTGTGTACATCACAATATACAACTGAGACATGTATGCAGACGGAAATATCATTCATAGACTTAGTTAGACTTGAATCTGAATGGCAACGTGGGAGCAGACTTCACCTAGTCCAGCCTTGCAGGTGCAGTGGGAAGATATTATCTCTCCATTCCTGCAACTAGCAACCCATAGCTTTAGTGGTGGTTCATTTAGCCGCTGAGAGTGGCACACCTGTAAAATAACAAAGAAAATATTAAGTTGTGTATATATAAGCTTTTAAAGACAACTGGGTATCAGGTTGGGATACATGTGTCACTCAAATAATAAAATAATATAAAAAAATAACAGAACAGCTAAATATTAAATTATTTTTACAGAAACCTAACATGGCTATTGACCAGCTTTAACGGTCTATGTCTACTTGTACTATTTATTATCTATATATTGATTCCTTACCAAAAATTAATCATAAATCAAAAATTAAGTTTTGAAACAGCCTAGACAATAAGGTATCTTAATATCATTATACAAACATGTATAGAAGTGCTCCTAGGCTAGAGCTTTGACAACAGTCAGTACACATGTAGTACAATAATATTGAACCATTTATTAAAATGGGGGCTCTACTTTACTTAAGTATCTAGTCTTCGTCTAAAATGTAGTTAAATCTATCATACAGAGTACATGATACATGTATGTAATACAACATGATGTACAAACTTTTGCTGTAATGATGACTTTATCCGACGTTGCCCTGGTTATCTGCACATTCTGTACAAATCCTACCACAAAGTACTTGTACGCATCAAGGCTTTTGTAACCTTTTAGACTTTCATTTGTATAGGTGGAAGTCCTGTTTATCAAATATATATAAATGTCACCATATGTAATATATGGCAGATCTACTCCGGAAACAGTCTGACTCTGAACAACGTTGTCTTGGCTGGATATTACTGGCGTAAATACACGTGGCGGGAGCATATACGGGTCTCCTACACCCAGTTCCTTCACGTTTTCCTCATACCTGGCCTTATCAGCACCTGTCAGGTGTGCTACAAGTGATGAAAAGCCAGCAGCAGCCATTTACATGTGAATAGTACTGAATACAGCGGTTGTTAACTCGTTCAGTCATGCGGGATACTTGCCACCCAATATGGCGATATGTTTACAAACCTCGTTGTGGTCACGTGACACTAATAGGTTCACGCAAAACCTCTATTTGTGCTAGTCGTCCCTAATTTAGCAGTGTAAGACTAGAGGGCAGCTAGTCATCACCACCCACCGCCAACTCTTGGGCTACTCTTTTACCAACGAATAGTGCGATTGACCATCACATTATAACGCCCCCACTGGGAGGCGAGTATGTTTACGACCGGGATTCGAACCCGCGACCCTCGGATTACGAGTCGAACACCTTATCACACTTGGCCATACCAGGCCAAGATTTCAATAGATCTTCCGTCCTGAAAACAGTAATATGTTCATTACGCTGTTCATGGTTGCCAGGTAAAATACTGTCACAGTTTTGTTGTGCTGTTGCAATAAAGATAATTCCCTGAATCAAATAAGCCTAAGATTTATTATGTGTGTTTTTCTTATAGCAAAGCCACATCGGGCTATCTGCTCAGCCCACCGAGGGAATCGAACCCCATACCGCTGTACTAGCGGGAGGCAAGATTTATAATAAATATTATAGAAATTGCAAATGCTACTTTCCCCTCAGGCCCAGCATGGCCAGGTGGTTAAGGCACTCGATTCATAATCCGAAAGTCGCGAGTTCAAATCCCCGTTATAATGTGACGGTCAATCCCACTATTCGTTGGTGAAAGAGTAGCCCAAGAGTTGGCGATAGGTGGTGATGAATAGCTGCCTTCACTTTAGTTTTACATTGCTAAATTAGGGACGGCTCGTCTTGTTTTACGCGAGATTAAAAACAAACCTATCTATTAATTTGACGTTAAGATACATTTGCTTCTAGATTTTTAAGTTGTTCATTTCTCAGTTAAACAACTGAAAACTGAGAAGAATAGCATGCAAAACTAACGTATAAATCAATCACACGATGGTACATGAATGAAATCCTTTGTTAAATGTAATTTTGTTACTGTGACACTTCGGTTTTGAAACGTAGATTTATGTTTTTATAAATCTTCAGTTTCATAAATATCTTGTTACGTATTTCTCTTCGTCTTTGAAGTGTGTTCTTGGATATTAAAGGAGGTCCGCAGTGAAGCTTAACAGTATGGGGTTCACTGTAATGGGGCTTTATTTATATACGAATAAGCCTTTGGGCCCTTTTATTATGGCTGACATTTTAATACATATATTTCTGAAAAGATGTCTACGAATTTGTGTCATTCGCTTATTCTAGATCTTTCTACAAGCCTATACAATGCGCATGCACATTATATACTGCACAGTATAAATCTGAGCATCACTTGCTGTCAGCGGCAGTTCAGTTTTTTCATGTTAAGGACGGGTGTATACTTTTACAGAGATCATTTTATTATGCGTGAGAAAAAATGTGTGATGATACTGAGCCAAAGAAACCTAACTCGCACGAGACGAAGGAATAAATGAATCATCTGTAAGACTGTTAAATAAAAGAACCAGTAAAACAGTATTGAATGGCTACCAACTGTTTTGCCTCGAAAACAATCGTCAAGAAAAGGAGCTCTCTAATGGTGAATATGGAATGTCTGCTATCAATATGGATAGATGATTGTAATCAGAAGCGAATTCCTTTAAGTCAAATGGAAATTCAAACGAAAGCTTCGAGTTTTTTAAACGCCTTTAAAGATTGGTTTGTTTTGGAATTTCGCACAAAGCTACTCGAGGGCTATCTGTGCTAGCCGTCCCTAATTTATCAGTGTAAGACTAGAGGAAAACAACTAGTCATCACCACCCACCGCCAACTCTTGGGCTACTCTTTTACCAACGAATAGTGGGATTGGCCGTCACATTATAACGACCCCACGGCTGGGAGGGCGAGCATGTTTGGCGCGACCGGGATGCGAACCCGCGACCCTCAGATTACGAGTCGCACGCCTTAACACGCTTGGCCATGCCGGGCCGCCTTTAAAGAAACCGTTGGTGAATGGGGAACTAAAGAAATATTTTTGGCAAGCCGTGATTGGTTCTTTCGTTTTAAAAAACACTCTGGTTTTCATAATGTTCGTATTGCAGGCGAAAGTTCAAATTAATAAAAAGTTCGTTACGAAGATAACCAAATATTAATGTTGATAAAAGGGGTTTATTTTGGGAAAAAAAGTGCCTTCAAGAACTTTTCTATCAGAAAATGAAAAAAACTCGGCCACGTTAGAAGGGGTAAAAGATCGTTTGACACTTGTTTTGCGGAAATGGATCTGGCGATTTTAAATTAAAACCTGTGCTTGTGTATCGTGCGGAAACACCCGAACACTTATCAGTTGTGCAAAGAAGACTCTTCCAGTTGTTTGGCGATCAAATAAAAAAAGCATGGGTCCCAAAACCTTTGTTTGAAGACTGGTTAAAAAAGCTATTTTGTCCTGCAGTTGAACATTACTGCAAAAGAAACAACTTGGACTTTAAAGTCATCCAACAGGACTTTGTGACTTTAATGGAAATGTCAAAATTCATCTTTTTCCACCCAATACAACATCTCTACTGCAATTAATGAATCACGGTGTCATTGTAACGTTTGAAGCTTATTATTTGAAGCGAACTTTCTCTCAAGCAATAAAGACTACAATTACAGAAGCTGCACTATCTTCGACTAAATTCTGGAAAAATTACATCATCAGAGTGCTATCGAGAATATCAACGAAGCGAGAGTAACATGAGAGCAATATGGAAGCACGTTCTGCCTGATTGTACAAGCTTTAAAATTTTCCACTGGCTGGTTGAGGCTGAAAAATATGTATAGAGCAAATACATTGTAGAAAAAGTTAATTGCCACTTGACAGCAGTAGAAAGAACTTCGGTCTACCAGATTTAATGAATGGGCTGCACAAGGCACATATATGGCAAACTTATTTTCTTCTAAAATCTTTTGCTGCATATCCTTACAACCTTGAACATGTTAGCAGCATTGTGATAAGACTGACCCCTATATTTTGTAAAATTAAGTTTGCAAAGTTCACGTAAGTACTGCAATACCTGGTTTGCCATTTCATCAGTCATTTGACTTTTTGGTTCCAAAAAGGTTAAAAAGCATTCAATAGGCTGCTCATTTTTTAAGTATCGAGTTCAACTCTTATCTGATCTATATGTGATAGATCTGGCGTCGAGTCAACTGACAAGCTAAAATAACAAGAAGAATTTACTTCATCAACAACAAATGTGTAGACCTTCTGAACCATTGGTTCAATGAGTTCTTCATTGGCGGTTTTGGACAAGTATGAAGGATTTCCTTTTCCAAAATTTCCATATTTATAAATATGCCCTGCTAAACTGGATCAAACTGACTTATGAGCTAATGTAGCCCTAAAAATTCCCATTCTGCAGTGAACCAAATTTCATCTGTTCTGTGAAAAGCCAGGCTACGTTCAGCTAACGTACAAATAACAACTATTGCATGCTCCAAGACATGTTCCCAGTAATCGCACTCTTCTTTTAATTTGTTTTTCCAACTCTTGTTGCAAGCCTAAACCTTGTCTGTAAGTTAAGTATGTTAACATAGAGTTTCGGTGAGTAGTGCTTCTTTAATGATGATCAATTACAATAGTATTTCGCCAGTCACTGAACCCTTCTCTTTCAACAAAACACGAGGGGACAAAGAGTCGACAGTGAATACAACAACCATTCTCTTGTATTACTCACCATTGGCTTTTACCCCAAAGAAAAGTTTTTGCAAACAGTATTTCATTAGTTTGCTACTATTGAAGTCCAGCAAGATTTAACAAATGACCCATTGTGGTGTTAACAGTCAGTGGGTCCACAAGCAATCGAATAAGCCACATCAGCAGCAGAGAAATCGAGCCACAACCCTGGATCTTTTGCTTTAGTTTCTTCATCTTTTTTAGACTGAAGCATTTTACCATAGTTCAGCAATTTTCATTTTCAGAAATTATTTCAACTTCAAACTGTCTTGTGGAGAAACTTGCATCAACATTAACACTAGATTTATCTGGAGAATTTACAAGCAAAGTAAGATCAGTTGTGAAAGTTGTTGCAGTTGAGCAAGCCTGTGACACCTCAACGTCATCATTATGTTCTGACCTTCAAGTGGACAAAGTGGTACTTGTAGATGTGGAGCTTGGTTCAACTTTAATCATGTCAGAGTCAGATACAGTACAAGTGACTTCTCATGGCAGAGATGGGTTTTGATTTGGAAGATCTTGTTGTGTAAGTTCAGTGAACAAATTAGTCTGCTATCTAGACTTGGCCACTAAATCAAAGCCTTTTGTTGGTTCTTTTCTGCCAGTTTTTCTTTTGTGCACCACTTAAATGAACTTGTTTCATCTTGCAGTCTGAAATATACAGAGAAAAAACACAAAAAATACGGATCATATATAGTTATAATGATAAGAAAAACACTGACATTTATGAAGAAAAACATTCGTAAGACAGTCAAACATACTAAACTCTAGGTCTACATTTAGACAAAGACTGTCAGAAAGTTATCCTCGGGTCCAGATCCATCAGCACATAAACATGAATTCATAAATACTTTTATTGACTTACTGTATTCTGATAACCATTGAAAACCATTCATGACTGGCCTCAATCCATTTTAGAAAAATTAATTTTCAGTCATTGCAAAGTTTCATTAAGGTTGTTGTTATGGTAGCTGATTGCAAAGCAATGACAATGGTAATATGTAAATCCATTGTGAGCCAAAAGTATTCAAAACAATTTGTGATCCACAACACATTCTGTAGTAGCCTATATACACAGTAATCATTCTGTAATAATACACATATATAACATATAATCAGTTGTAAACTGTATTGCACATTGAATTATTAAATACTGGGTTAGGCCTGGGCTAGAGTACCTTAATCCTAATATCTGAAGAATGAGTTGTAACCTCAACTTTTCTTTTGACCTCAGATTTGACCTGGGACTTTAGATGAGCCAACAAACCATACATCAACGAAATAGGCATATGTCTGAAACTTTACTTACATGCCTGGATGCGAAGGCAAATTCAAAACGACAGCCTTACACTGGGAATAGTCCACTTCATTATTCCAGGCTACAGTAGCGTTTCCAGTGTACTTACACTAAACTTGTTACAGTATTTAGGCTTAACGTTATTGTCACTCAGTTCTCAGATGACATTAACGTCAGGCCTAATCTAATAAGGTGGCCCGTAAGTCCCTACCCATCCATATGTTATTATGTTATATTCAGTTACGCATGTATTATATATTCGTTTCTTTTCACAGAAATATGGCCGATGTAACCCATTTATACTTGAAAATATCTCACAGAACATGGCGTCGCATATTATGCAGCGAGATACACTGGATACATAAGATATATGGATGAGTAGGGACTTATGGGCCACCCTGTACATTGCAACTGAGGCCACTAACGTTAAGCCTAGTACTTAGTACTAACCTTGCTCACATGAAGTTATTTAGTTTATGCACTTTTCAATCCTAAATTGATTTTCTTGATATTTTCAGTTTACATTATCTTCGTATGACCACGGCGCCACAGTACTGTACTACTACTAGTCGTATGGTATAAACATAGCAATGTTAAGAACCTTGTTATCGAACATGTCGAAGTCTTACGTAATTTGACCTAAATATAAAAGGTCAAATTATCGCCTTCAGACTGCTCCGATCATTCAATTGTTTTCCCAGCTTTTCAGAAATGTAATACAACACATAGTGAACTGAATTTATAGTCACAAAATAGTTGAATTACACCTGAAAGTTTCTCTTCGTTGTATTTGTGTTTCTGTCTCGGATTGTTCGTTCGTCTCAAAAAAAAATATCACCAGAAGGCACCCTTGTACGTATCTCCTTAGTAAATCTCAGCTTCAGATCTGCTTATATTATTACATAATTAGAAGGGTATGCATACATGCCCAAATGCTCTTATAGGTTACATGTAATATATGAACGGTGGCATTGCTACAGTAGCATTCCTTTCTAAAATTTTTCTTGGTATGATAAATTGCAAACAATGTACTCACAAACAAAGGTTTTTTAACAGCAAGCTATTTGAACCCAAAAAACGTAACGGCTCAGAAAACTTCAGTGAAAACACACTTATAAAAATATTACAAAACACACAAATAAACCAATACTAACGCAAATAAACTAAAACAAACAAGACAATAACCCATATAAGGCACGAAAACAAAGCCGAAAAAAACATTAAACTAGCCACGTCTCTGTACACATGTTACCATTTCGTTTGACTTATATTTCTGTGGTATTATTCTTTTGTTTCTGTAGATGTGACTGAATAAAGCAGTAAATGATAAAACAAAACAGTTCCACTGCCGAAAATCTTATATATAGCCACAGCAGAAGGAATGATTGAGAAAAATATTTCATCTGCAAGGTTAGACATCATAACATATGATCATCTTTACCTGAAGTTGTATCAACATTTTGAACCACTTTACAGTAATCTTTCGCAAATCAATTACTTACTTCAGATATATAGTTTAGTAGATTCTCGAAACTTTAGTCACTAACCGAGCCAAAGAAAACTTTTTTAACAATGCAGAGTAAAGTCAAGCACGGTAGGTAAGGCAATTACAAAAAAAAAAAATCAAAAAAATCAACCAAAGTTAAGTGTGGAAGTGAAAGAGGTAAGGGCATTATAACTAAGGGGAATCTCTGTGGTTCTCCTTCCATTGGTGCCCCTAATCACGTGCGTATTTTGCTTAATGGTTAATCCAGGGCTGCTTTAGTTGATTGTTAAGCCTTTATAGTATGTGATTTTACGTATGAATGGTGATAATAGTAATATTCAGAGGAAGTTAAACTTGCAAGTTTGTTGCGGGGATTCAGTTCATTTTTGCAGAAAATTTCCTTTATACTTTGTTTTAAGCTTTAATTTGAAGTTCTTCTGTGATATATTTGATTCTTTGGTCTGGTTGTTGTTTTGTATTAAGCACAAAGCTACACAATGGGCTATCTGTGCTCTGCCCATCACGGGTATCGACACCCAGTTTTTAGTGTTGCAATTCCGCACACATACTGCTGAGCCACTGGGAGATTTTTGGTCTGGAGGTATACTTTAATTTTAGGAAGGTTGGTGTCAATTATTTTAATCTGCAAGTTTTGTAAACGTTAAATTTCGCTTCGTATTTTTGAATTTCATCATATTTTTTTTGTAATGAAATACATTTCTTATTTTCTATTTCGCCATAACAGAAACAGATTCTTTCGATAAGGCTTACGTTGGTTAGTGGTAACTTTAGGCTTAGCTGGCCTTTTGTTTTTTTAAAATACGTCAAACTGAAGTTAAACTGTAATTTTGATTTTAAAGATTTAATATAAATATATGCTCAGTTCTCTCTTTGGCGAAATAAATTATTTTCGTTATTTTTACAATACTCACAATAATATATCAATTATTAGGCCTATATTAATCGTAAGGCCTTCCACGACGATTAACTTCCCTTTTACTTTTCTTTGGCCTACTTCCGTTTCGTAACATCTCGTCTGCTAATTTTGTCTGTTTTTCTACTTCTACTATTCCAATCACACTATTTATTTATCTTTAGCGCAGATAGTCTAGTTGCTTTGTGCTATGAAACATCAAACCAAACTATTTATCTTTATTACACCTAATCGTCTGTCTTCTGTACTCTACACGCGACACTCGATAATCTCTGCATCAATGAGTTACAAACAATGCGTACGACCCTATCGAGTTTCGTAATTAAATTTGTCATAATGTTTACTTTAAATTAATTGATTGTGACTCTCATGTTACAAATAAAGCTAAACAATTATTAAGTATTTATTCTTAAAATATATTGTACAATTTATTTGATAAACATATAATCTTATGTAATTATATACATATATGACTTATCCTACGTTACGTGCCCCGGCATTACCAGGTGGTAGGGCACTCGACTCGTAATCTGAGAGTCACGGGTGCGAATCCAAATTTAACTAAGCATGTTCGCCCTTTCATTCTTAGGGCGTTATTATGGTCAAACTCATTATTCGTTTGAAAGAGTACCCCAGGGTTGCTTTTCCTCTTGTCTTACTCTGCTAAATCAGGGACAGCTGGCGTAGATCGTTTTCGTATGGCTTTGTGCAATATTCAAAATAAAGAAACAGACCTACTTAACGTAATTACAACTTCATAAATAGAGTATCATATTATCCAGTGTTTGTTATGTTATTAGAGGCAATATTACCTACTTTCATTCACATCATTCTTGGGTTTGTATGCAACTACTTGAGCATCTGCATGATATAAGGTTCTACTCATATATCATTGGGAAAGTATTTGACATATTATTTGTTACTGGGGTCCTTATCTTCACTTCTAGTGTTTTTAACTGAGATGTCCCCTTATCATTATTACTTCATCAACTAACACAACACTAACATGCTCTGACTCTGGGGTTTCTCTTTTATTTACCCGTTCCTCCTCAATTTTTGTTTTCGTTTTTGAATTTCGCACAAAGCTATTCGAGGGCTATCTGTGCTAGCCGTCCCTAATTTAGCAGTGTAAGACCAGAGGGAAGGCAGCTAGTCATCACCACCACCAACTCTTGGACTACTCTTTACCATCACATTGACCGTCACGTTATAACGCCTCTACGGCTGAAACGGTGAACATGTTTGGCGCGACGGGGATGCGAACCCGCGACCCTCAGATTACGAGTCGCACGCCTTAACGCTTGGTCATGCCGGGCGTTCCTCGTCAAAAGGTAATCAGTCTCACTTGAGTTATCGGTTTTATTTTGTAACAGATTTACTATTGTACATTTAGTGTAGTACCTCCGCTTCCTTCAGTGTAATTTTATTTTTCTTATGACGTTTACTGTGGGCTGTGTAATTCACAAGTCCTGCCTGTTCTCGAAATTAATAGAAGATTCTCGATCGTAAGAATCAACAGTACTAGGTGTGTATGTAATGCTACTGATTGACAATACGTTTGCCAAGCGACCTTCGGTGTATAATCTAGTTTCGCATGCTTTTATAAAAGCGCAGCGCACCAAGAGAGAAGATTAATATTGTTGTTGGGCATCTACAGTCAATGTGCTACAGGCCTAGAAACTATAATTGTGATTAATGCCGATTAATCGAAAAACTATAGAATTTAACCACCAACATTTGAAAATTTCAAACATTACATATTGTTTAACTCAGCAACACTTTAGCTTCA
Organism: Tachypleus tridentatus; assembly: GCF_004210375.1. Classification (NCBI taxonomy): domain Eukaryota; kingdom Metazoa; phylum Arthropoda; class Merostomata; order Xiphosura; family Limulidae; genus Tachypleus; species Tachypleus tridentatus. The sequence goes on along the minus strand of NW_027467782.1, from coordinate 42,767,939 downwards.
GACACAACAAGCTTGGACTCATCAGTTAACCAATCCATCTACAGGTCTAAAGAAGAGGGTAAAATAAAATACATAACGAACAAAAGAGAATCCAAAACCCTTGCGTTGAGAATTACAAGTGGCAATTTTTTCATGGAAGAAACCATAGTAACAGAGACTCCGCCACTGGCAAGAGAGTGAGAATACAGTTTTACATCTTTAAGAGCGCTGTTTCATATGGTGTTTCTAATCCAGTTTGTACCTAATGTTTTTCAAAAGAATAATGCAAGAATATCTTATCTTAATCAATTGAAAATTAATGAGTGGATAAAATTGTCAATGTAGATGAAATCATAGCAAATATAAACACGTGTAGTTCAATGTTTTACTTCTTGTGATTGGTATATTTTCAGTCATACAAATTGAAATATTTGTGAAAAACAAAGAATTTTATTAGATATTTTATTTTATTTTTTTCATGAGAAGGATGACAGATTTAAGCTTCAAAATGCTTGATGTGCTGTAATAAGGAAGAGCATACCTGCGTGGCTGAACCTTGTAATTTGTGCTGCAACTGTTAAATTTCGTGTGAAGTGGTTTTCATAAAAGCACCGGGTGTGTCGTGTGCAGAATACAGGAGTTCTGGAAGTAGTTAATACTACCAGTCCCAAGTTTCGATTATTAGTTTTGCCTCACTTTTCCATAATAATTTATGAACTGTACATAAATAAAATTACAGCTTTTGAAAACTAACTT